>NW_026775578.1:16797500-17397500 GCF_030987335.1 Cornus florida | reverse complement strand
AGATTACCGTTAACAAACACCTCTTTTTTCTCCCCTGCTTTTCTTCTTTAGCTTGGACTGATTCATATGGAAATGCTGGAACCTTAATATTCAACAAAATTTTGTCCAAGTTCTCAGGCTTGGAAAACCAAATAAGAACCGAGGCTACCGGATTGTCATTTACAAGTTGACGTTGTGCATTCCACTAAGGTATTAATCTCATTTTCACAGGTTTTGTCCACGACGATACGAATCTAGGGGACAAAAACATACAGACATAAAATGGAGAGCTTAAAGCTGAAAACTAGATCAAACTAAAAGTCAATGGAACACAGGGTAGGAAAAATTGTACAAAACAAGAACCCCTAGCCAACTATTTGACACTCTTTAGAGCAAGAGATGTGGCTTCATTTACATCATATTCAAAAAAAGAAGAAAGAAAACATACAAGTTTTATCTTAATGTTGGAATAATTCACTTTCATGAGCTATGATGCTTAAGTTAGAATCACATTAAGCAAATGACATATAGGAAAAAAGTATGAGCAAAAGCTTGGCACTATCTGGTTCATTTATCAAAGCAAAAATAAAATATATATGTGTGTGTGTGCTCACTAGTCTTTTGGTATTTACCATGTATGGTAACATAGAAATATGTGAGTGCATCATTAGGGGGAGCAAACCTGAAAGCTTAACAACGATACAAGTCTCTGGTGATGTAATATAATTTTTGAATCAGACACCTCAATGAAAAAAAAAATTAAAAAATTATATCCTAGGGTATACGAGATGATTAATTTGGTGTGACACCATAATGAAAAGGATTTATCCAGTCTGAGATTAAAGAAAATTGGCACAATTACCAATGGAAAATCATAGTATCTCCTATCCTGTGCTTAATGGTGTTCACAATTGAGGAGTTGCCATTATGCAATTAACATCTCTACTGCTCGAGATGATGCAAATCAGACAGGTAAAGTTGTAATTTGAAGTAGAAGGGTCATATGTAAGGTTCCTTGGAAGGATTATGGGAGACAACATAACTTCAATCAAACACCTGAAGAGCTGATATAGAATTGAGTTAAAGATTTCAGAATAAACATGTGGATGTTACCCCAGCTCCAACAATTTACCACATCTTCTCGCCGAAGCAAAGGTTGACAACCGTACTTCGTAGAAGAAAAGAACAATGGGAACATATAAATATAAAACATAAAAATAAAATAAAATAAGAAGTCCACATGGAATATAAAGGGAGGAGTGAAATTAGGGGGTTCACATGTTATTGTCTATCAAAAAAATAAATGTAAAAGCTAACAAATAATGATGAAAAAATCCTTTCTTTAATTATAAAAGAAAAGGAAAAAAGAGACAACCCAACTAGGAAAACAAATTAAAAGAAAAAAGAGACAACCCAGGTTTGAATTTCAATCCGAACAGAACATTTTAGTTTTTTTCTTTCTTTTATTTTTTAACTTCTTTGGGCACATAATAGTTCCAAAAATATATATATTTACCGTGCATCATCAATTATCCTCAAATGTACAAAGGATTCAGAATATGTCCATGCAAACAGATGCTAAATTCCCTGGGCTAAAATTGTCAGTAGCCTTAATAATTGCAATAAGAAATACACAAATACCAGATACTAAGTTTTCAGACGCACCTCCAGCTCAGAAGAACGTTTTGTTTTCAAACTTAAGCAATCAACGAGAGAACTCCATTTCGCCGAGCAGTTATCAAGGACTCCAAGCCGATAGTACCGCTGCATCTGATGGACTGGAGCTGCCAGAACATAGGTGCCATCAGTTCAATAATCCAAATAAAAAAAATTTAAAAGAATAAGAATGGTAAAATGGCATAAAGTCCAAAAAGTGTCAATGGGCCAAAGTGCAAATGCTTCATGATATTATTGTTAAAACCTCATTGGGCCCACACAAGAGTCTTCAGGAAGCATCTTGGGTTTAGGAGAAGTGGTTCCACTAAGCATCGGTACACGGAAAGCATTACAATCTGAGAATCGTCTTCACTTAAGCTCTCTTTCCCTTCCCCTGTTTATAGGCTTCAATCTCAATATTCTTTTCTGGGTGTTTTAAGGGGGCACAATCCTCATTATATGGTAAAATTGTCAGCGATGCTAAATTTTCTCGGAGATTTCCAGAGGCTGTAAAGATAACGAGACAACTAGATGTAGGCTGCAGATATACGAACAAATTAGATTAGCTTGTTCTCAGCTTTTCAAGCTTGTTCAACAGTATAAATGTGCCAGGCTCAATTTAATCTTTAGCTTGTTAGTCTTGTTTGATAACAAACCAATTGACTCGGTGCCTTTACCAATGGTGGCACGGCCTAGTGCTGAAGCTGATGCTTTTAGTAAGCATATTAATGATATCCATGCGGAAGTGCGAAGGAAGATTGCAATGAGCGAAGAGAGTTACAAAACACAAGTTGATGCTTTTAGGAAGCATATTAATGATATCTATGCGGAAGTTCGAAGGAAGTTTGCAATGACCAATGAGAGTTACAAAACACAAGCTGATTTTCAGAGTGGTTATCAGAAGTTCCTTACCAATTTTTTTTTGTACTTGGATTGCTGATAAGTTCCAATATATAGCTCCAGACCTTTATGAGCAATTCCATCCCTTTAACTCGTCAGAGTTGAGTTTTCCAAGCTTGAGAGAATTGATAGAGATCAATAGCAGAAATCTTTAAAGATGTATAAAAGGCACCAAAAGGAGGATTCTAAAATTTGAGCTAGCATAGGCTAGATAATATGGGCCCACATGGAGTTTTGAATAATTGGGAGATATGGGGTAATCATAAAGTCAAATATTGATTACCTCAATTTTTTTTTTTTTTTTTTTTTGATAAGTAAAATGTATTAAAAGGCATTCAAAAGGGGAACGCATCCCAAGCTATACAAAGATAAAGCAGAACCTATAATCTCAAAGAGCCCAAAAGGTCCACAATATCCTCAATAAAGGAAAAATCTCTCCCCCAACCCCAACAAAAAAGAGTACAAATAATAGAAAATTTCAACACCCCAATGGAGGACTCCTTCCCATCAAAAAATCTTCTATTCCGCTCTTTCCAATTGCTCCTCCAAACACAAAAAGGGATTACCCTCCAGAAGACTCTCGCCTGAGCCCCTACCCATTGGACCCTTCAAATATCCAACAATTCCCGAGAAGTCCGAGGCATGACCCAATGAATACCAAACAGACCAAAAATGAGACTCCAACAATCATGAGCCACAGGACAATGCAGCAGCAGGTGATCCACTGACTCCCCATTCAACTTACAAAGACAACACCGATTAACAATAACATGTCTTCGCTTCCTCAAGTTGTCCAAAGTCAAAATCTTATTCCAAGCTACAGTTCACACAAAAAAGGCCACCCTAAGAGGCGCCTTGGACAACCACACCGTCTTCCATGGGAAGGTAACGCCATGAAAACCAAAGAGGCACACAAAAAAAGACCGGACCTGGAACATTCCCTGAGTAGATCAGGGAGTCAACACCAGTGCCCTCCACCTCCTGTCTGTACAAGAGAGCCAACAAGCCAGTGACATCATCCAACTCCCAATCCTGAAAAGATTGTCGGAATTGCACATCCCAAGACAACCTCCCGCTGTCAAGGCGATAGCAATTAGCAACCATAGCATATTTGTCAACAGCAATCCTAAACAGCCTTGGAAACAAAAGAGGCAAAGGGCAATCCTCGCACCAGGGATCCTCCCAAAACCAGACAAACCTTCCATCCCGAACTCTGAATCTAACATGTTTAGAAAACTCGTCCCATCCTTTTCCAATGGCCCTCCACACCCCCACTCCACTAGCAGACCTGACTGGCCTAGCTGACCACCCCCCTCTCTCCTCCCCAAAGCGACAAAAAATAACCCTTCTCCATAATCTATGCCTTTCACTGCCAAATCTCCAAAGCCACTTACCAAGGAGAGCACTGTTAAAGGGGGCAATCTCCTAATCCCAAGCCCGCCCAACTGAAATGGCCTGCAAACCTGCTCCCATCTAACAAGATGATACTTAAACTCCTCTCCACGACCTCCCCAAAGGAAGTTTCGTTGAAGCATCTCAAGACGTCCAACAACCGAGGCTGGAACCCGAAAAAGTGAAAGAAAATACTTTGGGAGGCTTGACAAGATATTTTTCACTAACGTAACTTTACCACCCTTAGAGAGAGATTGCTTTTTCCAAGCAGCTAATCTTCTCTCGACCCTCTCAATCACCAGGTCCCAACTTCCCACCCTCCTGGCCGAGTTCCCCAGCGACAAACCCAAATACGAGATAGGGAAGCGTTGCGTCCCACACCCTAAAACAACAGCCAGAGTGTCCACCTCCTGAACCTCCCCCACAGGGACAAGCACACTCTTGCCCACGTTGACTTTCAAACCAGAGACAACCTGAAAGCAAACCAAGACACATCTCAGATACCTCAACTCGAACACCTCTGCCTTGCAAAAAACAATAGTGTCATCCACAAAGGGCAAGTGAGAAATCTCCATCTGCTGAACGGAGTCGGGGCCGATCTTAAAGCCCCTGATAAAACCCAAGTCCACCGCCCTTCTCATCAACGTACTAAGAGTCTCCATAACAATAATAAAAAGGAACGAGGAAAGAGGGTCCCCTTGCCTCAGACCGTGAGAACTGTCGAAAAACCCTGTAGGAGACCCATTCACCAACACCGAAAATCTAACAGTGGAAACACATGAAACAATCCATTTCCTCCATCTCTCACCAAAGCCCATCCTCTCCAACAGGTAGAACAGGAAATTCTAGCAGACATGATCATAGGCTTTCTCGATATCCAGCTTACAAAGAACACCAGGAGCCCCACTACACAGTCTAGAATCCACACATTCACTGGCAATAAGAGTGGATTCCAGGATCTGTCTACCCCCAATGAAAGCATTCTGAGACTCAGAGATAACTCCATCCAAAACCTCCCTCAATCGAGACGCAAGTACTTTTGTGATAAGCTTGTAAATGCACCCAATCAGACTGATTGGTCGAAAATCCTTAATGTTAGACGCACCACCCTTCTTAGGTATAAAGGCAATAAAAGATGCGTTCAGTGATTTCTCAAACCGCCCCGTGGAATGAAACTCATGAAAAGTGCCCATAACCTCGTACCGGACCACCTCCCAGCTCTCCAACAGAAATCTCGTAGTAAAGCTGTCCGGGCCTGGAGCCTTATCACCATTACAGCTCTTACAAGCCTTCAGCACCTCTTCCTCCGAAAAAGGACTTTCCAACCCATCTCTTTCCAAGGCAAAAATAGAATCAAAGTGAAGATCATCAAGACGTGGCCTCCATCGAAAAGGCTCAGAATAAAGCTTTTGGTAGAAAGAGACAATACCGCTACGTACCTCCTTCTCCGTAGTCAAAACCGCACCATCCACACACATCCGCCCAATGTGATTATTCCTCCTATGAGCATTAGCAGTTCTATGGAAAAACTTGGTATTCCGGTCTCCCTCTTTGAGCCACAAGGCCCGAGATTTCTAGCGCCACGAAATTTCCTCCAAAATTGCAATCTCCACACATTCTGCCTGACAAGCTGCTCTCCTACTGCATTGAGATTCAGAAAGAACACCCTCCCCTTCTAGTCTATCAATCTCGACAATATCAACCAAAGCCCTATTCTTCCTCCACTCCAAACTCCCAAAAACCTCCTTATTCCACCTTTTGAGATTATTTTTCAGAATTCGAAGCTTTCCTGCAAGAATAAAACTCGACGTACCCACCACCAAGTTCTCCTCCCACCAAGAATGCACAAATCCCTGGAAGTTATCCGCACGAAGCCACATATTCTCAAATCTGAAAGGATTGCTACAAGATTTCAACCCTCCACAGTCTAAAACCAAGGGAATGTGGTCCGACGTCACCCTAGCCAACACAGGCTGAACAACATCTGGGAACTTCTCTTCCCAGTCCCTGGAAATCAAAAATCTATCAAGGCAAGAGAAAGTTGGTACTTCCCTTCCACTAGACTAAGTGAAAAAAGCTCCCTCAAGAGGAAGATCAATAAGCTGATGACCATCAATAAAGTCAGAAAAGTGCATCATAGCCTGAGTCCACGGACCTCTTGTAGATCTCTCCGCCGGGGACCTAACCACATTAAAATCACTTGCCACACACCAAGGAAGAGACCACCTCCCCTTCACCCCACTCAACTCCTCCCACAAACCGTCCCTCACATCATCATCAACCAGCCCATATACCCTAGAAAAACCCCAAGTGAAACCATCCTCCTCCATCACAAAGGCACAAGACAAAGAAAAAATCCCCCTAAAAACATCCACCTTAGCCATTCATCTCCTATCCCACATAATAAGAACACCACCTGAAGTCCCAACAGAATCCAGCGCCTCCCACTCAACAAACCGGTTACCCCACAAACTCTTCACCACCCGATCAGTCATAGAATCAATCTTTGTTTCTTGAAGACACACCAAATGCACCCCCCATTTTCTCACTGCCATCTTCACCACCTTTCGCTTGCCCGGACCATTGAGGCCACGGACATTCCAAGATAAAAGTCGTAGCTTCATAAGAAAACATTCACCCCCATCACCCCCATCACCCCCTTACCCATTCCTCCTCCCTTAACACTCGCCCTCTCCTTCACCCCCTCAATCGACCTATCATAATTCACATCAGAACACAGGTTCCTAAGCTCCCTTTCCCCTTTCCACGGAGAAAGGTTCTTCTTCTTCCGGCTCCTCCTTCTGGAAAATTGAATCATCTCCCCCTCTCTCCCCTCTGCCGTGGCCCGAAGAATTGTTAAGGCCTGATCACGATTGCCCTTACAAGAGACACCCATTGCCCTTGCAAGAATTTGTGAGTGATTCACAAATTCTGAGGGTGTAAGGCCTTCTCTAGGTGTTAGCCTAGGCCCTATTGGAGTGATTCCAATAAGTAGCTCTATTCAATTTCTTTTCCTTTGTTTTTCTAAATTTTTACTATCAAACCTCCAAATTTCAGCCCTAGTTCTTTGAACTTTCAGCCTTTGAATTCTATATGTCTCTAACTATTTAAGGTTGCTCTTGTGTCCTACATCAGTTAAGAATATAATATATTGGAGATACTCTAAGAACATATGTGACATAATAATAATTAGGGCAAATTACAATGACACCCCTTCAGGTTAAGTCAAATCTCATATAGATTGACATTTTGGTTTTAACTTTCACTTACATCCCAAATTACTTTTCTGACTTTAACAAATGCGAATTGACCCATTTACCCTCATTTTTTTAATACAATTTAATATAAAATATCTATAAACTTAAATGACAAAAATACCCCTATATAAGACAAAATCCACATCTCCAAATCAATCTCCCTCTCTCTTTCTATCTATTTACACACACACACACACACACACACACACATATATATAATGAGAATAAAAGCTTTGCAGTCTTTTTGCTTTCTAATACATCGTCTTGAAAGGCAAAGTGGTATAAAAAAAGAAGACAAAGCTTCACATATGATGAGATATATATAACTTGTAATTGAGGCACCGACATTCCAAATCCACCCCGAGAAGACTGTCGTTGACGACGAGGAGGAGCACTCCGCCCCATCCTCCAATCTCGCCACCCCTTCCACTATTGTCCAAGTCACCATCGCCGTCGCCGACATGCCCAACGGTGAGCCCTATCAGTGGAATCCATAGAATATAGAACACCACAAACAATAGAAAAAAAAAATGTTTCATAACATGTGCTTAAGGCTAATGAATTGAGCAATCCAAATTTTATATGAATGAGCTAGTCTCCTAGGCTTCTCTTATAATATGCATGTGTGTGCGTGTGTGTGGCCAAGTCTCTTTGGAATTATAAACCTCATATTCTGTACACTTAAGACAGAGAAATTAACATATTAGAGGTTGTTCTGAGTTAGTACCAAGGCCAACCCCCATGTAGTTGTGACAACAGTCTTTTAAATTGAATCATATATTTGCATGAGTTCAGTGAGAAATAATTAGCCTCTTTCTTATATGCTGGTAGTTCAAATTCACCTATAGAGATTACAAGAAAAGGAGAAGGAAGATGATTGCAAGTCAAGATCCATTCAAGGTTATTATGAGAATAAATCCTACTACTTCTGGTCCTGGAATTTCCACGCTACTATATAGAAGCAATAAAGATGATTTGCAACTTTTTTGTTGGAAGAGGATAAAGTCGATGTCTTTAAAGAAAGGGTTAGATCTTCAAAACACAAGTCAGTACTAAAGATTTATCACATGGAAGCATTGGATTTTGTGACATAAGGAGTTCGAGCCTCAGTGGAGGCATTTGTGTATGAGTACTAAGAAAAAATTTAGTACTGGACATAGCATGTGGATGCGGCAACCAGAACGATAATTCTTTTCCCCACTGCACAACTTCCTCATAATGTACTGTACACATGTTTAGATCCTAGAATCCTTAAAAAAATGGATTTTTATGATTACTAGTTTTTTGAATTTATGAAGATGTTTTTGTATGAGTCATGAAATTCATATTTACGTTGTCACTGTGAGGGAGAAAAACTATGTAACTTTTATTTTCAACTATTTCTGTGACCAAAAGATACACTTAACAATGCAAATGAAAGTTATGCAAATTGAACTTGAAAGTTGTTTTTTTTTTTAATGTAAAAACAAAAATATTTCAAATCTTGAAATGAAGATGCCTTGTTAAAAGTCACATACTAATCAAATATAGTAGTATACAGTATCTGCTTATTAAAAAAACAGAAGGAAGAAGAAGAAGAGTTATCTATCTAGTTGATCGTTTTTTCTTTTTCTTTTTTTTCATACAAGTGTCCAAAAGTATATCACATGTTATCTTAAGTTGCTAAAAAGATCCTCACTTTCATAACTACCTCAACATTATAACACATCTTATGTATTACAACTTGCAGTTTAGATAATCTGTTCAAAAGGTTTGATTAAGATCTAAACTGAAATCTTATGTATTATAACTGTTGTAAAATAACACTAGTACTAGAATGTGTTTTTGATGGGCATAACAACTATGTACTTAAACCTAAAAAATAAAAAAACAAAAAAAAACTATGTATATATATGAATGAAATCTAATGGTTTTGAGATGGAATAACAAATCAAGGTACCTTTGAAGTCACTAGAGTGTTTTAATGTATAAAGATTGAATCTTTAAATTAAAATGAGACTTTTGAATCTAAACTTAATCGAGTTCCCTTTGAAGTCTCAAGAGTGTTTTAATGTGTAAAGATTGAATCTTTGAATGAAAATACATTAATCAAGGTACCTTTTAAGTCAATAGAGTTTTTTAATGTATAAAGATTTAATCATTGAATAAAAATGACAGTTTTGAGTTAAACTTATTCGAATTCCCTTTAAGTCACAAAATTGTTTTAATGTGTAAAGATTGAATCCTTGAATGAAAATACCTTAATCAAGGTACCTTTGAAGTCACTAGAGTGTTTTAATGTGTAAAGATTGAATCTTTGAATGAAAATGAGAGTGTAGAGTTAAACCTAATTTTACAAAAACCAAAATCAGAGAATTATTTGAAGAGGTAATAAGGGGTGTGGAAGAAGATTGAACAAAATGCAGGAGATCACTTGACTTTAAGATCTTCAAAGGTTGGAAATTTAAAAATCATAGTACAAAATCAAATTATCAATAAAGAATTTATCATATTTTGTAGCACCCACAACAAATTTGTGATAAGAAACCAATATAGCATTAGTGCAGCCAATCCAAATATATATATATATATATATATATATATATGTGTGTGTGTGTGTGTGTATGTATCAAAGAGACGAAGAAAATCTTTAGTTTCTAATAAGCAAATCCAATAGCTATATTCTGATACGAGTGAACCAAACAGCAGACACACATTGAAAAAAATCCCCAAAACACCAATTCACCAAACTAGTCATTCTAATCAAAAGCGAATGTAGTACCCAGATAAAATACAAACAAAAAATTCAAAACACCCGCTAATGAATTTCTAACAATTATCACCTGCCAAAAAAAAAAACCTAATTAATTTCCTTCTTAGAGCTAAAATAACATGACTTGTTGACGGAAATTGAGATTTCAAAAACAAAATTGATAAGGCGTTTTTTATGATTATAACACAGTTAGACACATCTAAAATACAACAAAAAAATTGAAAAAGCGAGGAAAACAGTGCATGTGAGAAAGATAGGGCAGCGTACAATAGCAAAACCAGAGGGCATCAAAGCACGTTGTGCATGATAAGCGCCGTGGAGTAATGGAAGCTTCTTCCTTCTCTGAATTCATCCTTCTCTCCAGGGCCAGCCCTGAGATTTCAAATATTTTGAGAGGCTCTAGGCGAACTTTCAAATGTGAGGCCCTTAAGTTTCACACACGCAAAAAAAAAAATTATAAGAGTGCAAAATTTTCACACCATGTTTTCAAATTCTATAGTTAATATAATTGTGCGCCTGTGCATTATGCATAAGACAATTAACTAATAACTATAAATTTAACACCACCAACAAATAATTGTACACCTGTACAGTGTGCATAAGACAACTAACTAATAATTATAAATCTATCACCACCAATAAATAATTGCGCGCCTGTGCAGTGTGCTTAAGACAACTAACTAATAACTATAAATTTTTATCACCACCAATAAATAATTGTGCACCTGTACAGTTTGCATAAGACAGCTAACTAATAACTATAAATCTATCACCACCAATAAATAATTGTGCGTCTGTGCTATGTGCATAAGACATGTAACTAATAACAATAAATCTATCAATTAAAGAGTGCGAAATTTTCACAGGCACAAAAATTATAAGAATGCGGAATTTTCATTAATATGAGATGATGAGAGCATAAAATATATTAATGTTAAAAACACACAAAAGAAAACCCGATCTTGGTGCTTTAAAAAGAGCACGATCCAGTTTACATCAAAAAATTAAAATGAAATATTCAACACAACTAAGTCACAAAAATCAAAATTCAACTTTATATCAAAGTACATGTTCTGTTCACATGAGTAGGGAGCACTATATTCACTTTTAATTGTAGCCTTCGCAAATAGTTAATCGGACTTTTATTTTCCTATTTTAGGGTTTAGGGTTTGGGCTCATAATAAATTGAAAGTTGCTCCTGCTACTCAGCCTAGAGGCAAATAACCTCTGGAGATCCTAAGAAGAGTATCCTCAATATGATTTGATTCAAGTTCAAGGCAAATAACCTCACGAGATCCTGAGAAGAGTGTGCTGCTAGCATGTGAAAGAAGATCACAATTAACATAAAACGGATGGAGAATCAAATGGAAACAATAATAACTAAGCATTGCCGATCATACAATAAATATAATATAAAAAAAAAAAAATTTCTAAAATCAAGCAGTTTGGTCGAATGATCTCCTGGCTGGAGTTTTCACTGGAGCTTTGTGTGTGTTTTGTGTGTTTTTTTTGGGAGCCAATTACCCCTTTCTTGATTTCAGGTTGAGGAATCAACTTTAGTAGCAGTGATTGATTGATCATTGCTACAGAAAACCTGTGCAAAATAATAGAAAAAACCATTAACTTTTGTTTTGTTAAAGCCTGCTCTTGATTTCCATGTGTTTGTACATTCTGATGGCAAGTGCTTTGAGCCTTTGACAGTATTATTAACTGAAATTCTAGCTGAGCCAACTTCAAATGACATCAATAATGGTGGTATGTATCTTCATATAAAAATAAATTTTTTTAAAAAAAAAAACCCTTAATTTGGCACTTTTAAGTATGAGCATAATTTAGAGATCGAAAAAGTTAATTATTACCTCATGTCCTCAACCCACTATAAGGGATCCTTAATTTTCGTAGGATTGAATGTGAAAATGCAAAAAATTATGAGGAAAAGGGGTATGGTTGCTGCTGTTGTGAGACTGTAGTGGACTTAGGGAGAGGAAAAATATATACATATATATATATATCGATTCATGCAAAAGGAGAGAGAAGAGAGAGAGAGGATGAACATACCTCGGTGTCACCTGAGCCTGAGGCGATAACGGAGGCTGCGTCCTGCGGAGTGTCGACTGCAGATTGTGTCGTCTGAATTTTTTTTTTTTTTTCTTTTCCAATCCCCTATGGGCCTCAAAATTTTGAGGCCCAAGCCGACCAAGACTTGCCCTAACTTAATTTTTTTTTTTTTTTTACATCCCTATGGCCTCGAAATTTGAGTCCCTCTAAAATCTGAGGCCCAAGGTGATCGCCTTGGGCCAGGGCCGGCCCTGCTTCTCTCTCTACTTGGGAAATCACCTGAGACGTACTCTCATTGTTTGACGGATTGCCTCTTTCAGATCCAAAACCAGTGGGTCCAGTTCTTTTTGAATAGTTTGGTTGTAAAAATAACTTGGCCTTTGGACTTGCTTTGTTGTTTTTTGTGGCGTTTATTTGGGTTCTTCTTTGGGCCTAAGATGCTCTCCCTTGGGCGGAGCCCACTGTAATTACTTGTGCTTATACATTTTCGGGAAAATAAAAATGGTTTAGATTAGTCCTAGAAGTCTAATTTGAATCAAACTCGTACGAGAGTGGTTGCGTATATCTAAAACATAACTTTTTTTTTATTTCAAGCTTTGGCTCATTTGTTTATAAAACGAGTTTGAAGTCTGAGTTTTTTTTTTTTTTTTACAAGAAACAAACTTACATATTCATGATAATTTTATAGACACGTAAACACTTAACTTTTTTTCTTTTTTTGTTTTTGAAAAGCAAGGAGTATCAATAAGCTACACCGCTTTTGGTTCAAACCAAACTTTGATTTCAAGTAAGGAGTGGTTGCATTTTTTTATTTCGAGCAAGGAGTGGCTCATTTGTTTATCAAGCGAGTTTGAAGTCAAGTCCAGTATTTTTTTTTTTTTTTTTTACAAGAAACACATTTATATATTCATAATATTTTTATAAAAACTCAAACCCTCAACTTTTTTATTTTATTTATTGAATAACTCGTCTTTTTTGGCTGCCCTTATTTAACTTCTTTAAATGGTCAATATATATGGAGGGAGCTTATCATTGGGTAGTGACTACGTATACTTCCTCGTCTCGCATGCAACTAGACCTTTATCAACAAATTCTTTAGGAGTGGTCTTAAAGATATCCAATTTTTCAACCATTAAAATGTGAGTTGAGGGCCGTGAAATTAAGATATTTACAAAATTGTGAAGAAACAGAAGAAAAAAAAAAAAATGCAAGACTTAAACTCCCGTTTGGGATTGCCTTTCTACTACTAAAAAGCATTTTTTATTTTAAAAATTGCGGTGAGATGTGTTTGGTAAAAAAAATAAGTACGGTTAGATAGTAGAGGTTTAATTATAAAAGCACGTTTATGTGAAGTTACAAATCGTAGCTTTTAGAATTGCGTATTTGGTAAAAGTATATTTTTTAAGACAATTTAATCCCTCTTTATCTGCACCACTACTATTATTGCTATCGTATGTAGTATCACCCCTTTAAAAACTTAAATTAGAAATTCAAATTATATTAGAAGTTTTGTTTACTAGAAGTTTAGTTCATTTTTACCATCATCCAGCCAGGAATCAAAGAAAATTCACACACCAAGAATCAAAGAAAATTCACACACCTGTAGCTAGATCGGAAATCTTATTCGTCTAGTCTATTTGAGTGTTTTGTAAATTTTATTTTATGGGTTAAAAAAATAAGCAATATAATTTCTGGAACTTCTATTCTGATTGTGACTACTTCCTATTTATTAGGTGAGTTCATTTTACAATATCTATTGCAGACTTCGCAGTTAAGTTCTAAAATGTGCAAGTGTATCCAAATAAGAGTTTGGATGGCAAGATAAGGATGGATGCACAAAGCATGCCTGCTCAGATGAATAATTATGGGAGATGTTGGAAATTGAATAAAAATTGAACTTCACTCTTGGTTAACTTTATTTAAAATTAAAGTCACATAAAATCGTAGTTAGTATATTCATGAAAAAATCAAGCTATAATTAGTCAAACTAAACTTCAATATCTCGAATCTTATACAATTTGAATTTCATAAAATATGAGTATTCATGATGTATTATTTTTTTCTTTTGTAAGCCAAAAAATACATATATAAGATAGGGACATTATTAGTAAATTCAGTAATAAAAATGCTTTAAGCAACATTTTTACCAAACAAATTTAAAAGTGATTTAACTACAAAAAGCATTTTATACAATTCATTACTAAACGCGTAATATGGATTTTACTGACAGCAATTTTATAACAGCTCTGATAAAAATACTTTCATCATTCATCGTTCGATTTTGCAAATTACTTAATAGTACAGTTTAATAGTACTCGTAGTAATAATTATCTTCACTTTCAAACAAGCCTTCTTAAACCTCTTTGACCTAAACATGAATTTTCTATTTGCCTACCTAATATTAGGTTTCTAGAAAATAAAATATGCTATTAACATAAAAATATTGTAATTTTCTAACAAGAACAAATAATATTATATTAATTGTCTATGCAAATTAGGGTCAATGCTTTGAAAAAATAATATATTAGTCACAATTTAATTGATTTAAGCATATGTGTCTAAATATTATGGTTCGAAATTTGTGACATGCAAACACTTAAGCCAGTAAAATCTGAAGCAGAAAAATAATTCACAAAATCGAACCAAATTGAATTGGTTCAAATCGGATTAATTAGAAAAATAAATTTTTTTTAATTTTTATTTTTTGAAAGTGAATAGCTTGTATCGTCTAAATTACTATCCATCGACATACACGTATATATAATTATATAATCAAGCCGAAAATACAAAATTAATGTTCATCCGTGGCAACTGAGCATTGGACAATGAAGGTTTGTGCCCGTGGGAAGCAAAAATTTGTACCTTCATGCATCTTGGCGGCTAATGCAGAAAAAAAAACTCTTCCCGCCAATTTCTTTTAGTTTGTTGCTGTGTTGTGTCTAGTGAAAATCTAGACCTCACTTGTCCACTTTTCCCGCCAATTACTGGGTATAAAATTCATCCGGCTTCCTTTTATTTTTTTCTTTTCAATAAAGTCCTCCGAGTTGAATCAGTTGACAAAAGCAATCTAAAAGTTTCAAAATAGATTATCTCTCTTATTCTTTTGTGGTATGTTATTAATTACATACTAGTATGAGTACTTGGACATGTAATAAATCTCTTAATTATTACTATACTTTTTTCTTTTAAAAAAGTTGAAAGAATATTAATTTTGGTACTATCCTTAGAGTATTAATTACATGCTCAAATTAATTGTAACAAGTATTGGACACTTGCTCATCTTTTTCTAAGAAAATTTATACATGACGAAGTTCAAGGTAATCAAATAACTATTTATTATATATATATATATATATATATATATTTATTATGTATATATATATTATGAGATTGACACCTTAAAAATTGATGAACTTATTTTGAAATACAAACAAAGTATCGAAGATTTTATATCCCAAAAATAATTAATTCATGGAGGCAATATTTTGAATTTTATAACTTTTCAAAATCTACATATTTGAATTTTAGGTTCATATTCTAATTGCATCTATTAGAAAGTAAAAAATATTTCGACCAAAAAAAATAATCATTCTAAAATTCATGAAATTTATTTTCCTTTCTTTTTTTTTTTTTTAAAGAAAATTTGAATTTATTGTATTATTTTGAAAAATAAATTAAATATAATTTATTAAAACTTTGGATGGTATTTGAAATTTTTACTTATACTCATGCCAAAATGGAAATCATTATCATGACTTGGGGTTATTTGGTAATTCAATTTAGCGCTTAATTTTAAATAATCTAAGTACTTATACAATTAATAACACATTTTGAATAACACTAAAAAAAAAATAGATAAAAAATTAATTAATTAGGTAAATTCACTTATTACTAAATGTTGAAGGCCTAAAAACCTATGAAAACAAAATAAAAGCAAAATTTAAAATCACCGCTTCAAATTTTAACACCTAAAATTCAACTTTTTAAAATTTTAATTTTATCAATTAGCAACTTAGACTAGTAAATAGGCAAAAAGACATTTTCAAGTGTGGAATCAATTGTGTAAAATCTATGGCTAGTTATTTCAAGTACGGGCGAGACAGTAAAATTCATATCATATAAGTACCTCAAAATGCTCACACTCATTTAAATTACAACACATTTGTAAAAACCCTATGATATTATTCAAAATTACAGATAAATTATTTTATTTATCGAACAATTAACAGAGAAATAAAATTGCATAACTGTACTTACAAAATGAAATGGTGCCAAAGAAAAACACACACACATAAAGAAATGAACTAGGCTGCAACCCTTAGTATGTGAATGAATTTATTGTAGGGTAAAAAATACAACAAAATTATTACTAATAGATAAAAAAAAAATTACAAATAAATCCATGGCTTGAATTTCGTCATTACTTGCAATGAAAAAATTATTAATTATATATTAATTAAATGAGTAGTAAAATGTGCCTTTTTTTTATTTAAAGAAAGACACTCGTTTTCACTTTTCATGTTAAAAGTTATTGCATTAAAAGAACAAATATAAATGGTATTGTATTAAAAAAAGGCAAAATAGTTAAATAATGAATACATGTCAAGTGGTATGCACACAAATATATTTCATTATCCTCTTGCCAAAAATGTGATAGGAGTAGAAAGCAGTATTTATAAAATTGTGATAATTTGGAGGGTCATACAACATTTTTGTTCAATCTTTAATGGCGAGGGGATAATTGCAATAGCTAAAATAAATTCGAGGCTTTCTCCTAAAATAATAATTTATAGGGTCTAATTGTAAATTGAGATAGTTCAGGGGTTTTTGTTATTTTGACAAAATAAAACAACGTTGTTTTCCGACTCGAATTAGCCCCAGAATTCCAACTCTCTCTCTATCTCTCTCTTTAAGCCTCAGAGAGAACTTCAATGGCGGCGATTGATCTCTAATAAGGTACAATTCGTTCCTATATTCACAACATACATACACATATATACATATCAACGCACTTGGGCGTGATATATAAACCCTAATTCCGCCTTCATCTTAGGGAAAAAGTTTCGACATTAGAACTTAATCGATGTTCGAAACGTTCACAGGTCACACTTTTATGCTTAGTTTATTATAATTCTGTGTGGTTTGTATTTCGTTTCATTATCTGGTTGTAACCATCTAGAAAAGCCCTAAAGTTTGCAACAAATTGTGGAATTAGGGCTGGTCATAAACACTGATTGGTTTGCTAAAGCATTTTTTGAACCCTAGCGATTGTTGGAAGTTTAGATCTGATTTACGCTGGGTTGGTCTTCGGTTGGTCAGATGCAGTCTGCAGTAACAAGATCAGAGAATCGTGGGAGAAAACGAAGAAGGAATGACGTTCAAGATGCTATGGTGGATCGACAAACAAAGAAGCAGATGGTTGGGACAAGGTTGAAGGCGTTGGTGGGAAGATATGTGAAGAAAGAGTTTGAGGGCAGTGGGGTTTTTCTTGGGAAGATTGTATACTACGATAGTGGATTGTATAGGGTTGATTATGAAGACGGGGACTGTGAGGATTTGGAATGTGGCGAAGTAAAGGAGTTCCTTATCGAGAATGTTGATTTAGATAGTGATTGGATTGAGAGGAAGAAGAAGTTAGATGATTTAGTATTGAAAAGAAGTGTAAAGGTGAATGAAATATTGCCAGGGAATGTGGTGGATTCGGAGACTGCTGTGGATAGGGTTGAAGCATCTTTGTTGAGTGAGACTAGTAACAGTGGTGCTAACGGAATTGATGGAGTTCAAGTTGATGATGATACCGAATCACTTGATTCATGTGAGTATTCTCAAGATCAGAATACTGGCTTCAAGGTCGAGGTTGCACTGGTCCCGCCACCGAAGTTGCCTCCTTCTTCCAGAAATATTGGTGTCCCGGAGGAGTGTGTTTCGCACCTTCTATCTGTGTACAGTTTCTTGCGCTCATTTAGTATCCGGCTGTTTTTGAGTCCCTTTGGACTTGATGATTTTGTGGGATCACTTAAATGTCCTGTCCCAAACACACTGTTAGATGCTATTCATGTTGCTCTCATGCGTGCACTGAGGCGTCATCTTGAAACTCTTTCTTCAGATGGTTCTGAACTTGCATCAAAATGCCTGAGGTACTTATTTGCATCTATTTGCCTGTTTTTTTAAGGAAATGTAAATTCATAATTTTACTTGTATACATTATTAAGTTTGAGCTACACCATCAGGCCTGTGGCCTAGCCTTATCAGGCCCTTACTTCCCAAAGGGAGGTTAGGGGTTTGAGCCTCAGCGGAGGCGTGTGTGTGAGTACCAACTAAGAAAAAAAAAATTTGAGCTACCATTTTAAGTGAAATTGTTGATTTGTTAAGCAATCAAAATTTCTTTTGGGGGGTAATTGTCTTCTGATTTCTTCCCTGTTTTAAATATTGAATGCCAGGATTTTTGACTTATTTTCAATCATTTTCACATAAAAAGAGATATTTAGAAGGAAGTGATTGATATATACACCAGCACGCGCGCACACACACACACACACACATATATACATATATGCACAAGAAGCTTTTATATCTCAATTATCCTTAACTGTGTATGCCCTAAACAAATAAGCACTGGGCAGCTTCTTTGCCCAATTTATTGGATTATACTTTGAGCATGTTGTGTTTGTTTCATTTGTCATTCATCAAACTTAGAACTGCAATGTTACTCCTGTATGCAGGTGCAGTGATTGGAGCTTGCTTGATACTATGACTTGGCCAGTTTACTTGGTCCAATATGTAATGTTAATGGGGTATACGAAAGGACCTGAGTGGAAAGGATTTTATATTGATGTTTCAGAGAGGGATTATTACAACTTATCTGTGGATAGGAAGTTGGTAATTCTGCAAATTATGTGTGATGATGTTTTAGAATCTGCAGAGCTAAGAGCAGAAATTGACATGCGCGAGGAAGTGGAAGTTGGAGTAGATTCTGATGCAATTACAGTTGTTCCTGAAAGTGGGCCGAGAA
The DNA here is from genome assembly GCF_030987335.1 of Cornus florida. Lineage (NCBI taxonomy): Eukaryota > Viridiplantae > Streptophyta > Magnoliopsida > Cornales > Cornaceae > Cornus > Cornus florida. Next base: position 17,378,494 of record NW_026775578.1, on the reverse strand, counting down.
GGGTCCATCCTAGACACTCTAAAACTTCTGCTTGCAAAGACCGAGAAGCTATGGAGATCATTGCAGAAAGCCATGAGACTAAGTTTCCTTGTAGCTTGACTTCTTCAGGTTGTAAACATAGTGAACCATGTGCAAGTGATGATCTTGATCAGGATGGTAATAGTGATGAATGCCGGCTTTGTGGCATGGATGGGACTTTGCTTTGTTGCGATGGGTGTCCTTCAGCTTACCATTCGAGATGTATAGGTGTGACCAAATTGATTATACCAGAAGGGGCATGGTATTGTCATGAGTGTACAATTAATAAGATTGGGCCAACATTTACAAAAGGAATGTCATTAAAAGGAGCAGAAATTTTCGGTGTCGATTTATATGAGCAAGTCTTTCTAGCAACTTGCAATCATTTGCTGGTGTATGATTCTGATACCCAACTCTAGAACTTTGTTTTTTATTTATTTTTAGATTATTTAAATTTGTGATAAATGGTTCAATTGGCAATATGATTACTTTGGTGGGTCCTATCTCACCTTGGTTAGGCTTGAAATTGCACTTCTTTTGTCTTTATATATTTCTGTCCTCTCATATTCTGAAATATTTTTTTTGATCTTTTCAAATAAATGACCGCAGGCTACAGAGTTCAGTCAACTCAGAACCATGTCTCAGGTACTACAATCAGAATGACATTCCAGGTGTCCTGCAGGCACTTCATTCATCTACGGAGCATATTGCTTTGTACTCAGGGATATGCAAGGGAATTTCACAATATTGGAAAATTCCAGAAAATGTGTTCTTTCTTCCTGGAACATTTGAATTGGGTATGGGCCTAGTGAGCAAAAAGGAAAATGATGAGTACTCTACTCCATCACTTGCTCTGTCGGGTAAGGAAGGTCATAAAGTTGTAGATTTGCTCGAGAGTGAGAATTTTGCAAGTTGTGTAACTGAAAATAGTGCAGGAAATGTGGCAGTTTCATGTTTAACAAATTGTTGTAAGCAACCTGCGGTTAAGAACACCTCCTTGGATGCAACCAACCAATCTGTACATCCCCTTCAGCAGAGGAGTTGTGATTCTACAACAAAACAAGTTTGTCCTTTAACGGATACCAAGTCCTCTAAGCTGATGAAGGTGGAATCTTCCATGTCTGCAGGTTCAGTTAGCCAGCTGGCTGGTCCATCTGACTTATTCTATCGAACCTTGACTGACAACCAGAGTAACAGCGGACATGTGAATGGTATGCATGTCGTAGAAAATATGTCTTTGCAGAGGAAAGAAGGCAATGATCGAGTTAGTGGAAGATGTGACAGTAATTCAGCCGATTACTTTTACATGGGTTCATTGTTTAAACCTCAGGGGTACACGAATCACTATGCCCATGGAGATTTTGCTGCATCTGCCGCTGCCAATCTGGCTACTATTTTATCAGGGAAACATGGGTTTTCTGAGTCTAATGTTTCAGACAATCCTAGGAAAGTCATGTCTGTAAATGTCTCACTTCAAATAAAAGCATTCTCATCAGCAGCCATACGTTTTTTTTGGCCAAATTCTGAAAAGAAGCTTGTGGAAGTCCCGAGGGAAAGGTGTGGTTGGTGTCTATCTTGCAAGGCCCCTTCTTCAAGCAAGAGAGGATGCTTGTTAAATGCAGCTGCCTCAAATGCCATTAAAGGTGCTTTGAAGGTACTCAATGGCCTTCTTCGTTCTGTGAAGAATAGAGAGGGAAGTCTTCCTAGCATTGCAACATATGTCATGTTTATGGAGGAGAGTTTACGTGGTTTGACAGTTGGTCCATTCCTAAATGCAACTTATAGAAGACAATGGCGTAAACAAGTAGAACAGGCTACAACCTGCAATGCTTTAAAGACTCTCTTGCTCGAAGTAAGTATTCTACTTTTAACATCTCAGTTATGTGGATGCCGACTTTTTGATTGGTGTCAAGCAAGTCATTTTTTCTTCTAGGATTAAGATCTTTTATTGCTTGACTAAAATGCTTGTTTGACTTTGAGCCCATGAGCTTTCTTTTTTGTCTTCTTTCTTGTGTTTTAATTAATTGAATGAACCTTTATGTTGTTAGTTCCATCATAGACAGATTACCTATCTGCTACATGTATGTTATCCACAGCTTGCGTTATGTTTGCTTATGGATTTACAATTAAATAAAGAATATGAGTAAGTAGTTTCTCCTTGGTCAAAATGACATGCTGGAGGATCTTATCAGCAAATAAAAATGATGTACGATGGAGTTTGTGGAGCTTATTATAGTGAATAATGATGAACATGCATGTTATCCCTTTAATCTAACTTTGCTGACATTTTACGGTTCAATTGTGATACTTGTTATGTAAGATATCGTGCGAATAGTGCCTGTAGCTTTGCAAATTAGGTACATCTTAGGAGGTTAATTTCATCAGTTTCAGCATATAGTTTTATGTATCACGTAATTTTGAAGCCGATAAAGATAACTTCATTTCATTATTCAACACATTATTGCATCATGTAAAAAAATGGCTACAAATGGAGGGCAGAGCATAGGTTAGCAGCCACTGACCAATACTTTATCCACTCCAGGCAAATCAATTTGTGAAGCCGGGGAAAATATATATATATATATATATATATATATATAAGATGAACAGAAGTTATAAGAGATACAGCAAACAGAAGTTAGAAGTTATAAGTATCAGGAGGAAACAGCAAACTTGACAGGAAACTTAAGGAAAGGTAAACTGCAATAATTGAAAGTGGCAAAAAGTGGCAATAAAACCTTCAAGAGCTTCTGGACGGTGGATCACTTGATCTGGATCTGGACCCGGATCCGGTAGATCATTGCGGTCAGCTTCCGGAATATCGACCGCGTGAACTGGAACTTGTTCTTGCGAATTGACAAGTAGCATATAGGTATATCATTAAATGCATCTGCTGTCAATTCACAAGAACAAGTTCCAGTTCACACGGTCGATATTCCGGAAGCTGACCGCAATGATCTACCGGATCTGGATCCAGATCTAGATCAAGTGATCCACCTTCCAGAAGCTCCTGAAGGTTTTATTGCAATTTTTTGCTACTTTCAATTATTGCAGGTTACCTTTCCTTATGTTTCCTGTCACGTTTGCTGTTTCCTCCTGATGCTTCTTTGTATCTCTTATAACTTCTATTCTTCTTATATATATATATATATATATATATATATATTTTCCAGCTTCACAAATTGATTTGCTTAGAGTGGAAAAAGTTTTGGTCAGTGGCTTCTAACCCATGCTTTGCCGTCCATTTGTAGCCATTTTTTAACTACATGATGCAATAATGTGTTTCAATTATGGAATGCAGTTATCTTTATCGGCTTCAAAATTATGTGATCCTGATATAATTTCAAAGCTATGTTCTCAAATAGGTAGTTTAAAATCTTAGGATGTGATAACTATATTTTCATTGAGAAAGATTCACATTGATTTTTATTGTCCGTCAAAACTTTTGGAATGGTGCTATATTTTAATATTTTATTGTCAACCTCAAAGGGTTGGCTCAAGTGGATAAGAACTTGGCTCTGGTGCCTCATGAAGCATCAAGTCTAAGGTTCGAATCCTCTTGGGTGCAAACAATTCCTTGAGAAAAAAGAGGACTGGGGGGGGGGGGGGGAGTATCAAACTCGGGAATTTTATTTTATTTTATTGTCGTAGATCCATCTTTCTTTTTGTTGTACCAGTCTCTCATAGTGTTTGTGGCTCAGTATGCTTTATCTCTATCTTGATGTCTGGGAAGGACTATCTCAGCAATTATTCATTAGATCTGCTGTTTACTTTTCAGTGACTATTAGATATATTGACTGGCTTTGAGAATCTGATTTTTGGAGTGACAGATTTTTGTCACAAAAAGAAGTGTCTTCACTAGACACAGATGTTACAGGAATTAAGAAAATGTAGGTAGATGTACTTAAGAAGGGTAACACTTATAACCCATATTTAATACCACGGGTTAAAATTTATCAACTTGTATACAGGGTCAAAGGTCTTCTTTTAATCAGCAGACAGTAACATAAGTTTGAGCAAAACCTTTAGCTACTTGCCCTGCCTTGTACCTTTCTACAGAATCATCAACCTTGTGATTTATAATGAACATTGTGATTTATAATGAACACCCAATTTCACCCCACAATCTTATTACCCTATGGAAAAGTTTCCGATTCTGTGTCATGTTTCTTGAGGGCTTTCATTTCCTCTACCTTGTATTCCTCGAGGTTTTGTCATTGCTTCCTTTGTATCTGATGGGACAGACATAGAAGACAAGGAGGTTAAAAAGGCATACTATGATGGTGAGATATTGGCAAGGACCAAATAAGCAGAAGAACCAACCGGTTCCCTCGACTTATTAATTCATGACAGGCGCGGCCTGTTCTGAGCAGAACCAGGTCAGTCTGCAAGGAACTGGCCTGGTTCTGTAACGAACTGGGCTGTTCGTCTGGTTCCAACTTCTGACCTGACGGTTTATGGATTCTTTTTAAAATGGAGAAAGGACTAGGTGATCAAGTTGAGAATCAAACCTAGACCTTTGATAGTAAAGCAAGTACTTTTGCCACCTAACAAAGTTCCATCTCTTGCCATTATCAGTGCCAGTTTTTTTTATTTAAACCCCTTCATTTAGTCATTTTTAAAGAAAAACATAATGAAAATTGATCATAAAATCACATATAAGCATATATGACTAATTTATTTTATATGTAGACAAACCCATATATATATTTTATTAATTTATTTTAATTTCTAGTTATTTTAATTTTCTGTTTTTAATCCTCACATGTTATTTAAGGCATGGATTTTCATTAATTACATGCTTAAATATATTATTATTCATTAATTTGGTAAAAAATATAATTACTAAGACTAATAGTGACTACTACTCAAAATTCATAATTAGTTCACTACTTGTATTAAATGGCATTTAAAAATTCAATAAAAATCACTAGAAAACCATTTTTTATTGAATTGTGTTGTAAAAAGTAGTGTATCAGTGCATTTTGGGTCTTGGCAAGGTCAAAAAAAATTTACCACCACGATAATCGGTTCTGTAGAATCGGACCACCATGCTCCTGACATAGAAAAAATAATGGTCAGTCATTATATAAATACATTTACTCATGCTATGAGTTTAACATTTTATTATTCCATTAAGTAACTGCCTTTAGCATATGTGCAAATACTGAACGTGCTTTATTACTCCACATGTTATATATATATATATATATAGGAGTAAGTGTACAAGCGCTTGCGCTCTAACAAAATTTTATATTTTGCCGCTTTCTTGCTCCCGATCTTGCACTTGTTGTTGCTCGCGCTCTGTGTGACTTCGGCTGTGATAAAGAAATGATATAGGGGAAGAATTCTACATACATAAATTTGAGGGCTTCCTTGAGACAATGACTCTTGGAGCATTACAGTTTAAAAAATAATCTCCCTTCACACAGGTTCACAATTCTTATCAGATCTGAACCTAACTTAAGAATCAATTACTTGAACTTAAACCAATTCAACACAAATGATCTTATTATTAGATCTGAAGATAGAGCAGTCAGTACTTGGCTCGAGGATGGAATAATCCTAAGAAGACCAAATAATTGCTTGTAGATTGTGATAACTGAACAGCATAGACGGACTTACAAAAAATGGTGTTCACAACTGAGTTCTATATCACAAACATTAGTAGGTGTTGCAAAAGGAGAACAAGTTTCGGCATTGCTAAATGAGGAAAGAAGCAAACCTGTAGATGGTGTATCTTTTCTTTGAATTGGACCTCATCTTTGATATTAGTAGTTCTGCACTGTTAAGGAGATGTTCTATGGAGGTGGCTACTTATAGTTTGACTGTTGGGCAGATCTTTGGAGTTCAAGATATGTTTGTAGATTGCTGAAGTGCATTGTTGGATGATAACATTAGCAATGGTTTTCTTTTTCTTTGCTCTAGCTTAATGTAACAGTTTTAATCATCTTGTCATTATTTGTTTTAATGTTAGAAATTTCATTTTTAAAGTAAATTTATATTATAATTCTAGGGCTAGAACTTTTCTTGATCCATTGTTTCTCAGCAACTGATAATTGTAGCTAAGGATGCATGCTTTTGTGTATTATATGCATGCTTAGGCAGGTCTTCTCTATGGTCTTGCTAACATGACCTTGTTTATTTTGGCAGCTTGAGGGAAACATCCGCGTTATTGCTCTTTCTGGGGATTGGGTTAGGCTTGTGGATAATTGGTCAGCTGAATCTTCTGTCACCCGTAGTGCTGCATGTGCTGTTGGATCAACTCAGAAACGTGGACCTGGGGGGAAGCGAGGTAGGAAACGGTCTTCTGTCTCTGAAGTCACAACTGACAATTCCCCTGACAATTCAAGGGACTTCATCTGGTGGCGGGGAGGAATATTATCAAAACTTATATACCAGAAAGGGATTTTACCGCGCTCTATGGTTAAGAAAGCAGCTCGCCAAGGTAGCCTCCAAACTGTGTCTTTGTCCTCTCTGGCAGAAAGATTGACCACATTTGTTTTGCTATAAGCATCTATGGATTATGTTTACTGATTCAACTCTAATACCTTTCTTATAAGCTATGTTACATGGATGTGCCGTATGGGTATGGGACCATGCGTTAGATGTGTCAAATCCCCAACCTGAATGACACATGGACACCGCTGAATATTTATATTATTTAATATTTATATTTTATTTTCTATAGTTCAGTTGAGGCATTTCACTTGTTTTGAAGTAATAATATAATAAAATTGAATTTTTGGATATGTTTTTTTAGGTGCATGTTGGACACATCCCGTACTCATGTCCAAGTATTGTGTCCGACACGGGTACTTCACGTACTTTTGAAGAGCCCATGTAACATAGATTATAAGCATTAAATTATGTGAAAAAGATGGAGAAAATAATTCACTCACGATGTTGCTTCTTATCAGGTGCATTTAGAAAGATATCTGGTATATATTATGCTGAAGGTTCTGAGGTCCCTAAAAGAAGCAGGCAATATGTTTGGAGAACTGCAGTTGAAATGAGCAAAAATGTATCACAGCTTGCGCTTCAGGTATGTTCTTTGCCATGCATAATATTATTACAATTATACTTCATTCTCTTCTTTTTCATATAGCAAATTATAGCCTGCTCTGGCCGACTTTACATGCGTGTGGTGAAGTTTGTAATTTTTGCATAATTGTAACGTTCAAATTTGGCCCTGGCTTCAGGTCAGGTACCTAGACCTTCATGTAAGATGGAGTGATCTAGTTCGTTCCGAGCAGAACCTTCAGGATGGAAAAGGACCAGAGACAGAAGCTCCTGCATTCGCAGATGCTTTCATTTGTGATAAGAAAATTGTGGAAAACAAAATTAGATATGGAGTTTCTTTTGGGAATCAAAAGCATCTCTCCTCGCGCATTATGAAAGCAATCATAGAAACAGAGCAAAGCCATGACGGAAAGGACAAATATTGGTTTTCTGAGACATGCATCCCCCTATATTTGATCAAAGAGTATGAAGAAAATATAGACACGATGTTTTTGCCATTGGCTGACAAGCGTATGAATGGTTTGTCTAAGTTACAAAGGCAGCTGAAAGCTTCGCGTAAGGATATATTCTCTTATCTGTCACGTAAGAGAGATAGTTTGGGCAAGTGCTCTTGTGCTTCGTGCCAACTGGATGTTTTGTTTGGGTAATTTTCTGTTGTCACTTAAAATTTCCTTTCAGCTCCTAATCCCTCGCTATTAGTTTATTAATATGTTATCTGCTGTGATTTTCAGGAATGCAATCAAGTGCAGTTCATGCCAAGGTATGATAACCGTTGATTTATTATGTCCAATCATCAGTATGTCTATTATAGTATTTTTGAAGCGTGAGCATCTGGGTGTTCATCTGATATTCTTCTTTCAAATTTTAGTTCTTGACTAAGTTTCTTGAGATATCTTTTATTATCATATTGAATTCCCAAACAATCTCTGACAAATGTGTATAGTTCTGAGTGCTAAAAAATTCTAATCGGTACAATACTATGATTGGTTTAATAAAATATATTTTCTTGTCTTTAAACCAAAAAGAGAATGAAATCTAGTTTCTTTCTTGAAATTATGTTTTTCTAAAAAGCCTTTGTCAATTTAACCAAAAGAACATTTGTAAGAAGAAAGGTTTATTTCATTTTCTATTTATCTTTGTTTCTTTGTAAACTTTTAACTTCTTGAGTCAGGATAGGCAGCATTAGTATTTACTACTATATTAGTTCCTTTCTCTTTTTTTTTTTTTGGGTTATTCCATCTATAGCAGTTTGGAAATCGTGGTTGCTGCTGTATGCTTCCTGATTAAAGTCCAATGTTGCACTGCTGTATGCAAAATCAAGTGGTCCCTTTTCAAGTTTAAACTTAAACTATTCTACCCTTCTATTAGAATCTGGAAAGAAGAAAAAAGGGCAGTGTTGTAGGCAGTGGGCACTGAACTTCTACCTTAATTGCAGTTACCAATTTACTTAATTCCAAAGAATAAAACAACTAGGGTTATAATTCCGTTCAATAATTTTTTATTTGGATAATAAGATTTTTGAAGATGAATGCAAGTGTTTTACAAATTTTCGGAGATGAATGGTGCAACGAATTACTTTTATAAATGCTTAGAGGGTGGTATGCAGTTTTTATTATTTATTATTTTTATGTTAGAAATAAGTGGTGGCTATGCAATTTCTTTATCCTGCACCATAAGGTTTTTAAATAATGTTAATGGTCTTGTCATGCAGACATTGGATGCGAAGGAGGTAACATAATGGACACAGTTTCTAAAAGTGTATACCAACATACCTATTTTGATTCTAGAACCTTTTATATGTTTTAATAATTTAATTTTGATAAATTCATACTCTGATGGTTTTGCTGGGGTGGATGAACCTTAGTTTGAATTTGATGTTTCTATAAGCAAGAAAAACTAATAATTATTAGTTTTTTAAAAACTAATAATTATTAGTTTTTTAAAAACTAATATTTTGTTTACTTTTTACTAATTTTAAGTTACGTTTTTAAATTATGATTGTTGAAATCGTATAGCCAAAAATGCACTTGAACATGAAAAAGGATTGAAAATTATTCTAATTGGACTTAGCAAACAGGTTGCTTACGATGTGAAAAGTAGTCCTATGACCACGTGAATATGCCTTCTTCAAGTCTTCTACTAATTTATTATAGTATAAAGTATATACTTAAGAAAAAGAAAAAAAAATGGAATTATAATCTATCTAATTGAGGTTATATATATATATTTCTAATTTATTATAGTATAAAGTATATACTCAAAAAATGGACTTATGGGTTGGGTTGGATTTGGGCCGGGTTGAATATGGGTTGTAATCCATATCCTACCGATTGAAGCGGGTTGTATATGGTTTCGGTCAAAATGGGTTGGGTCAACCCGTAATGACTCAATGACCGATTTTAATTTCTTTCGTTCTTCTTAAGAAAAAGAAAAAAAAATGGAATTATAATCTATCTAATTGAGGTTATATATATATATATATATATATTTCTAAATGCGCGTCTCAAATTGAATTGAGCCTTATGAACAGCACTAGACTCTAGGTTACGGAAACTTTTCAAAACTTCCTAATAGTTGCCAATCAGTTATATCTACAAGATCCATATCCCTTACCATACACCAATCAAACTCTCTCCTCCATCCCTTCCCTTCTCTCTCAATTGTTAAAACCAAAAGCTCACAATGCCCCTCACTAGTAGCATCCGGCAACCATTGGCATCTCCTTTGACTGTCTCCAATTAAAGTTAAATCGCAATCGCACCTCTCCTAACCCTTGTTTGTGAAATGCGGAATAACATCCATCGACAATCTTTAAGGATCTAATATTACAAAATAAATTGTGCTAAGATCTAACCTAACTTGAGGAAAAATATAGAAAAATAATTCAAAGAAAATTTTGAAACCTACTGCTTAATGAAATATGTCTAGGTTTTGATTTAAGATTGTGGGATAAGAGGACGGTTACCCAAGGTTTTGATATACTAATGTATTCTTAGATCGAGAGGGGGGTGAATATGTCTTATTGATACCAATTTGCAACTAACTAATTTTTAAAATTTTTGTTTATTTTTACTTATAAAAAAAGAAAAAGAAAAAAATGTTTATTCAAACTTCAGTTAATTAGTTAAATTCATGTCTCAATTGCAATAACAAAAATATATAAATCAATAAATAAAATTGAGTAGAGACACAAGATTATTATGTGGAAAACTCCAAAAAGGGAAAAACCACGGGATCTAGTCCAGCCACTTGCAATCCACTATAAGAGAGAAGTTTACAACTGGTTAACCAGATTCCCACCTTAGAATTCCTTAGCTACCTCTTGACCTGGACTTATGCTAGTCTCACCACTGGAGCTATTGTTGTCAATCAACAAATCTGCACCTTATACGATCCTCTTCTACGTGGTTGTTAAATCCTTGATCTTCAAACTTTGCTCGGTTGATTTGCTCATGCTTTATTGACTCTGATGTGACTTTTCTTTGATTTTCCTAATCACATATATTGAATGCTTTTATGGTAAACCCTGGATTGAATTTTGAAAGCTCTCTCTAAAAAATATAAAATCTCTCACATGTTTTAGAGACTTTTAGAGAGAGCCTAGACTGCCTATAAACATTTATTTATAGCCAATATAGGAGTCCCATGTAAAATAGGAAGTAAAATTCTTTTTAAAAATTTCGATCCTTAAAAAAATAGTGGATCAAAATCCTAATTTTGAAAATCCTAATTAAGACAATGGGTTGAGACTTTCAAACATTATACCTAGGTCATAACTGGTCTATAGGTTCTCAACTTCAAGGTTTGTGGCACTGTTATTAATTTCCATCATGTTCTTTCTGGTTTAGACAAACAACTAATGGCATTCGATGCGCATTAAAACCCAAGTTTTGAGTAGGAATTTGCAGACACCTGACCCACTAACCTAACCAAATTAAGTTAACATCTCATGTATTTTAACTTTTGGTAAGTTATCTAGTATTAGGATGTGTTTTTGGCTTGTTAAAAAACTGAAATGGTGAAAAATGTAAAAGAAGTGAGATTTTTAAACCTCACTCGCCAAAACTGTCTTTACAGATGTGATTTTTAGGTGGAGCATATGTCGGCCCAACAGGTTGCTCTTTGGTGGTACCATTAGGTAATGATGTTACTAAGTGGTAATGGCTAATATCTAATAACATGCTTCACCATGCAACTTTATTTTGGGCCTTTTCTTTTTCCAGATCAAACACGCTGGCATGGGATTATAATACATGTTCTTTAAATGCGAGTATGTTGGTTTTTTGACCTTCCACAATTACACTTTTTTTAGGCTTGGGCCAATTATATAAAATATGAGACACTGAACATAATCAACTGTTAAATTGTCCATACTTTTAATTTTTTTAAATTAAAAAAATTAAGTTTCTCACTTGTTAAAATTGTGGTGACTTTGCCTGTGCTAATATAAAGTCGTAAAAAGATTAAAAATATTGAACCTGCGTAATTGCTCATTTGTGTAACATGATGCTAAAGGCCTGATGGTTAGACGAGTAATCACATGTTATCTATGACTGAATTGGAGGTTAGTGGTATTTCAGGAGAAATTAGGAAACTTGATGAGGTTTCTAATTTTTCTCTTGTACCATAGTTGTCTAGGCGTTTCTATGATCTTGTAATTGAAGTTACATTCTTTGCCATTTTTGTTGTCAGGTTACTGTCATGAGCTATGCACCATAAGTTCAACAATTCACATGAATGAGGAAGTTGAGTTCATAGTCACCTGCAAGCAGTGCCACCACACCAGAGCTTTCACTGAAAGTGAAAGTCGTAATGAATCGCCAACTAGTCCCCTGCTCTTGAAAGGCCAAGAATTTCAGAATGCAGCAACAGTCACTAAAAGTGCTAGGGCAAAAGTTCATCATCAGCGATTAACAGCTGTTGGGACTTTGGAGAGTTCTTCCAAAATTAAACCAGCCACTCATAATTCCACTGTGGCAACAAAAAACCGTCGGGCGAAATGCTCTTGGGGTCTGATATGGAAGAAGCCGAATGTTGAAGATAATGGCCCCGATTTCAGATTAAAAAATATACTTTTAAAGGGCAATCCAAATACAAGTTGGTCAGGACCTAAATGTCACCTGTGCCATGAACCTTATAATCCTGATCTGATGTATATTCATTGTGAAACATGCAAAAGTAAGCCTGCTTTACATGGTAAGCTTTCATCTTCCTCGTTTTTGGCAATTGTATTTATGCATTAGTTTTGTGGTTATTTGCAGATTGGTATCATGCTGAAGCTCTTGAACTTGAGGAGTCAAAAATTTTTAAGCTTGTGGGGTTCAAATGTTGCAAGTGTCGTAGGATAAAATCACCTGTATGTCCTTACATGGATCCCACAAGCAAGAAACTGTCAGAAGGCAAGAAGCCCCACTCAAGGGCTCCAGTGGTAGGACTTCCTGGAATGGACCCTGATACTGGAGCCATTTATGGACAACTGAAAGGTGGGGAACCCACTACACCTATGCCACCCGCAAAGGAGGAACTCGTGCATGTACAGGAAGATGATCCTCTTCTTTTTGCTCTCTCAAGTGTTGAGCAATTTATGGAGAACAATTCAGAAATGGATTCTGAATGGAGTACTACTACTTCTGGGCATGGTCCTCGGAAACTACCAGTTAGAAGGCATATGAAACGTGAAAATGGTGTGAATGATTTTTCAGCAAATAAAACTTTTCATGTTGAATTATCTGCACCGCTTGAAGCAAACAGCCTCTCGAATCCTACAAAGGAACCATTCTCTTCTCATGTGGAATGGGATGTTTATTCCAATAACTTTGAAGATGATGTGATGTTCAACTATAATTACGAGGATATGGAGTTTGAACCCCAGACCTACTTCTCAATTACAGAGTTGCTGGCATCAGATAATGGTGACCAGTTGGATGGAGATGATGCATCTGGGGATGTAACAAGGAATTTGGACTCTGCACTTTCAGGGGATGGAAATACTGAGCACTATGCATTGAGCACTTCTACTGATCTGCAAGAACCTACAATTTCTGTAGAACCTGCTGGAGTTAACGAGCCTTGTAGGAAATGTTCCCACACGGAGCCATCTCCTGATATTTCTTGCCAGATTTGTGGGTTATAAAAAACAGCCAGTTTTCACCATGGGTTAACCGGTTGTCTTTGGAGTGGCAGCTGGAACTGTTGACTGCTGTGCAAGTGGATGTAATTGATATTTTTTGTTCAGCTTTTGGACTTCTTTTTGCCGTTTCAGGTTCAAAGGAAAGTTTGTAATGTTTGTGGTGAAATGGACCACACTTGATAATCTTTTGAAGTGAAAAGAGACTTGCAAATTGAGAATGCAGTACCTAGAAAAAAGATGAGTGGCAGGTTAACTGGTGATGTCTTTACTTGGAGAAGAATTCGTCTGAGGTCCATGGTGAACTTGATCTAAGCATGTTGTACTGTACGGCAATTCAATGGGCTCCCTCGGTTGATGTTGATCACTTTTGTTGACATGGCGGTGCTGCTCTTTGCAAGGTTCTCCCTTTGTTGATAGATTCCATTTTTTCTCCTTCCAAACCTTGGTTATCTTTAGTTTGCCAGTCTATTCATTGATCAGTGGTCGGGGGTTAGTATCATTTTTGAAGCTGTGAAATTTCTGTGACCTTGGATAAGCAATTTTTTTTGGTTCTTATCCGATTGTTTTGTTTCTATAAAACGGACTCCCAACAGAATTTCTTTTGAGATGAGTAAGGACTCGAACATCTTTTGATTGTTTGAAAGTGTGCTTGCCTCTATCTTCGTTGAATGTTGCCATCTTCTGGCAATGTGCTGCTAGCAGTAGTATTCTTTGCGGTGATAGCATACGAAATACCATCTCTAGAATTAAATTTGGATTTTGGACTTGGAACAAATGCTGCAGGTTGCAGCAAAATCAGGGGTTTGATGTAATTTATAGGGTTTTGATAAATGAAGCCTGCAATTGTTGAAGAGCTGTCGTGTCGTCAATACTTGGAATGTTGTAAAACTGAAGTTTGACACTACTATATTTTTATTTCTGTAGTGTTAATTAGATTAGAAAACCGGACTGATGGGTTCTCTCCTATTTAGAGCTCAATTTTGATGCAAGGGAATATGTACTTTTTAGAGTTGATTTTTCTCGATCTCACCTCCACATCAATTTTTTTCCTCATTATTTTCTCCCTTCATGATCGCAAGAGGATATTTATTTTTATTTTTATTTAGTTTACCCATCCTTTTAATCGCTACTTTGTTAGGTGTTACGCCCCATTGGGACCCAAACGAAACCCACAACAAATGCAACTTTTGTTTAAAATAATAATAAATAAGATGGAGGAACAGTTTCCCAACTGCATCTTAAATATTTACAAATTCTTCATAACACATTTTTAACAAGTTTTCAACATTAAAATGTAATTTTGCCAATAATAATAACACAGTTAAGAAAGGTTTAAAATTTATTAAATGATAATCATGTATTTTTTTGTTGTAAAACGAAACTCTTATGCAGATGCTTCGAAGTTCAGTGTATTAGTTATTAAATTTTATATCATAATATTAATAAAAAATATTTATTATTAGTATTATTTATTGATACCGTGGTACTCATATTTTATTTTTAAAATTTGCAGTATTACCATATTTGTATTGTATTTGCAGCTAGTATGTGTACATATTTTGGGTGGTATGATCACATTCACAAGGTTTTGCTCTATTTAGAATCTTAGATCACAATATTTACTCCAAATCTCTAGCAGAAAGAATCAGATTCCCCATTCTCTATAATAAGGTTTGCAACAATGAATCCAAACCATCTATTAAATCACTTTTACATCCTCCACCACACACCACTGCTCCCTCAATCATGTTTCTCCCTAAATCATGTTTTTCATGCCGGAGGTTTTTGAAAGTAAGCCCAGTGGATTATGAATCCATGGGATTCAGATTCAAAAACATTAATGGCATTTATATTTAATCTACTTATAATGTAAAGGTCATGATGAACTTTATAAATAGATTAAATATGTATGTCAATATTATTTCTAAATCTCTTATTTTTATGGAAAATATTTTGTATCTTTTGAGTTTCAAAACTTGTTATATTGTATGTAATAAGCACAGTGGATTATGAATCCATGGATTCTTTTTTTAGTTTCAAAACTCGTTACTCCCTCCGTCCCAAAATAATTGAGTATTTTGAAAGAAAAAAAAAAAAATATATATATATATATATGGGTATTTTGGAGATGTATATTGGAGTTCTATGTACAAACATTCTAGAATTGTGAAGATTGGCTCAGCATGCATTACGCATTATGGAATGTTTCTTGCGTCATTACGCGTGCACCTTCTGACATTATTTTCTGATGGTATGCACGTATAAGCTTTGCCAAGGAAACCTTTACTCGTGTCAAAGAGTGTAATATTTTGGTTTTAAAAAAGAAAAAGAAAAAGAAAAATGAAGTGCAATATTTAAATTAAAGTGCTTTAACATTAGTAGGATAATTTCTAAATATTTTCAAATGTTAAAGATATATAAGCAAATATTTATTCTAAAAGTAAGCAAATAATTTCTAGGAAGGATGTTTGCGCCTTCTTTATATAAATCTTTATTCTAAAAGTAATATCGATTATTACGGATATTTTAGGGTTTAAATAATAAAAAAAAAAATTAATCAAAATTGATTGTCAAAATGACAGCTTACACATATTTTCAACCGTTGGGAATTTATATGCACATGACAAAGTAGATACTAAAATGACAATAGTGCACATCGAAGCAGATAAGAGAGACCAACAATTTTATAGCTGTCCAGAAAACCTACCACACAATACTCGTCCAGTTTCTACGAGCATCCTCACTTCAAGCACAATCACAAGTAAACCATAACAACACACTAATGCTTACATTAAATTTTTTTTTTTCCCCCTCATTAATTAACTCATCAAAGATACAAATGTGGATTGACAAACAAATACAATTGATACAACTGGTTCTACTCCATGCAATTGCTCACATGCTGCTACTATTCATATTACAGAAACCACCCACCCACTTAATCATGGCTACATGAAAAAGAAGTAAAGAAAAAAGCACTATAGACCCACGCCCGGAAAAGAAAACCTCGAGAAACAGTATATTTGTGCAGAAAGAATCGCAAAGTGCCGACCGAACCCCCCACTCAAACACTAAGCCGATCATATATTACCTCGCATTTAATTCCGACAGCCCCAGCTTTGTATTGTTTGTCACCCACCTCTTGAATGGACAGATGGGCCGTTGTATAATCAATTTTACACACACATGATCTTCAATCAATCAATCACATACATCGTTTCAAAGCAACCCAGCAAGCATAGCACCAGGATCCGATAATGCACTTGGTGAGTTCGTTGGTTGAGCTTGTGCAGGTACCCGAGAAGCCGTTGGTATGCTAACTAATTGTTCCTTGACGAACTCCTTTAACCTGTATATATACGTGGTCAGACTATTGCAATTTCAAATAAAGGATAATAGAGAGGGGAACTTTTGCCGACATACTCGAATGTTAACATAGGGTCCCCCGAGGCAACTGTCACGCGCAACTGGGTTCTGTCTGCTGGATCTGTTTCAATTCTCATCTGCGTATTATCACCAAGAAAAGAGAATTAAAAAAAGAAAAAGAAAAAAGACAATCAGATACAGTATTTCACTAATGCCAATACCAATAAATTGACAATAATTGAAGGAATTAATGCTTTTTCAACAAATCCACTTTTAACTAGGCCAACCATAGCCATCAAAAGAGCTAAGAAGCGCAAGTTAAAGAAAAAACCTGACAACTCAGCAACATAAAGTAATGTTTCCCAACACTAGGCATCTAAATGGTAAATAATTTTCTCTGAATAGATAAAGTCAAGTAGGCCAAAATTGAAGGTATAGATGTTCAAGTCCACGAGTTTGACCTTAAATAACCCAGAATGATATCCTTAAGACAATGTAACCTTTTTTTTACTGCAATAAAGATCATAGGAAAAGAAACTAATAACTAGCAATAAAAGGACAATTATGCCTCACCAAGCACAACATGGCTCGTGTACTCTCTGAATAGAAGGTTGTACTTACAACCAAATTATTTGGATTTGGATCCTGAAAAAGGAAACCAAACAGTAAGCAAATTTGGGCATGCATGAGGGAACAACCAGGTAAAAAGAATTGAGAACTTACAAGTCCTGGGCAAACCATCATCCGGCAACTGTTAAATAAGTTTGCCATTTCCACGAGAGGCATTGGTCTTACACCTCTAATCTGCACAATTTTAGAAAGAAAAAAAAAAAATGGTTACAACCGGTGCATTTTACAGTGCTACATGTCAAGCATAGCTGAAGATTAACCATCAACCGAAACCCAACCATTCCTTTTAGATGCCAATTTTACTAAAAAGGCTTTGGCAGCATAATAACCTCGATTAGAATCATTATGGCAAAACCATTTATTCAGGAGTTTCGCAAAGCCCAGGCAAAATTAAAAATGAATAATCAATTACATTTCACCTAAGGACAATGAAATGACAAGACTTGGCACTCCATTTTAACAGGAGGTTGAATGTTTTAGTTGCCAGTTTCAGGCCCGGCATTGTCTCATCTTCAAACTCAATGGGAATGGTTATGGAGAATTCCAACATGATTTCCAAGAAATATTTCTGGATAAAAATCATTGCATCAAATCTCTTTAAAATACGCATGAATTAACTGTAGCAATGCAAATGTATGTGGAAATTACATTGACCAATATAATAGGACTTGTATCTTCGATATTAAAGCAGCAAATTATGTCATAGTAAGAAAGATAAAAGGAGGAGTAAAAGATCAAAACACACAAAAACAATTACTTACTACTTAGGTCAACCAGGAGGCAGGATGTACATACCACTTCTTGAAGTTTCAAAGGTGGTCCAGAAAGAGATCTCCATTGTGGGAAAAAGTCATCAGCAGACATCGAAATTGGCTGAAGAAATTTATTCAATACGGCAGGAAGGCGAAGTTTGACGTTTACCTACAGAAAGGCAACAAGAAGATGCATAAAACTAATAGTAATGTAACTAGATCCTTGTATAGCAGAAGCATAAAGCAAAGAAATTCTCATATAAGTAATACCACGTGTGTTCCAAACGTATAGGAAAAGTCAAGAACTGCTACGTCCCTACTTGGACGGAGGTTGACAACTTCAAGTGGGCATTGCACCTAATAACCAATAAATTAGACACAGTCAGGAGGGGTAAAAATACAAAAGATAAGAGCAGTTAAGCGATTCAACAACCAGTGATCAATTTAAAAATAAAACCAGTGATGTAACCTGTGCTCGTGGGGGAATAGTTTCAGGTACTAATGACAGCTCTATCTTCAAATGGGAAGGTGGCAATATCAAAGCTTGAACTGAAACAAGTGGAGCAGTGTTCTTGTTTCCCAAGAAAAGAACAAATCGCCCATGCTGTGCTCGCCACTCAGCTTTAATGCCAATCTGGGATGTCATTTAAAAAGAAAATCGCTATCAACTCCTATTACCATTCAATCAGCCTACTTGGAATAGAACAATAAGTCGTAATTAAGTTCCAACACATTACAGACATGGAAACTTTAGGACTGAATACCTGAATATAAGGATCCTCGTAAAGAACACCACTATCCTTAAGACATAAAGCGTTAAATCTGTCTGCAATATTTCCTATTGGCTGAAAACATGTAAGAAAAATGAGATAATAGAAAAATTAACAGAATTTAAATATCGCCACTACTTAAAATGAATGACTGCATATATTAACCAATTCATTTCAAAGTTGATAAAGCTAAATATATTGTAGCCAAGAAATGAGGTATGCTACTGATACATTACAGTATGGATTGACTAGACTATAAGAGATATCCCTACATAATAAAAGATACTATACCAAAGTCTGAACAATTCCCAGTTGAGTGCCCAACCACTGGACTTGGGGCTCAGTAGTTACGAGATGCCAGTCCAATAACAAAAATCAAGGGATCAAGCATTAAGTCCTGATTGGGCCAGTGCACGAGACTCCCTCCACTTTGAGGTCTGGGGAGGGATGTATGCAGCCTTATATTCGAGGCTGTTTCCCATTAACATCCAATTTAATAACTATACACATTCCAGGCAGTTTTTTGCTGTAAGTTTGGCAGTTCACACACTTCCCAAGAGTCCATAGTCCAGCATATCAATAATGGGTTTTGTGATGTTGTGGCCCGACGAATTTTTTACCCATTTTTTGCTCATGGGTCGTGGACTCTAATTAGTCTCTTGTTGCTCGATATATAAGGTCGCTTAGGGTTTGGAGTGGTGTAAGAGAGAGACTCTGAAATTCGTACAGAAACATAGTGAGGGGCTGAAAACTTGTAATCTCCAATTTTACACATAGTGAAGACTTTTGCCGGATCCCAACCGTGGATGTAGGCTGTTGCCGAACCACGTATAAATCTTTGTGTTCTTTGTGTGGTGTGTTTACTTTTCTGTCGTGATTCTTGGTTCTATCTTGGGTTCGTTGCGTTTGCCATAACAGGTTTCTTGGCAGCAGTAGGAGTGCATTTGGGGTCAACCTGGTTTTGGTATCGTGTTGCTCCCATTTTGACATGTGCAATGATTTGTGAACTGGTTTAGTTGTGTTGAGGCTTAATTCCTTCTTGTCGTGCTCACAGGGTAGCAATATGAGAGCTTCCCATATTATGTCAATACTTAAGCTCTGATACCCGTCAGAGTTGGGTGGCCAGAGACTGTCCAGTTGATCACATCCCAAAAGAAAACCAACCCAACAATTTGAACTGATACTGATGCACATTAATAGATAAATTCACAGTATTTCAAAAGGTCAAATTGGATCTGGCTGAATCAAGATGACTAATGAGGAAAAGCAACCTGGTCAAGGCAGGGAGTTGCAGCGGACCAAGCTAATTCAAACTGAAGAATTTTACATAATGCAAGAACCAACACTAGAATGGGAAACCAAACAATACTACTTTTCATAAATTTGCCCTGGTAGACACCTACCACATTCTTCCAACTAAGGGGCAATTCTTGAGTCCTCAAATTTTGCGGATTAGAGCGGTACCTGAATATGGGATTTGACTTGGTTAAACGGCACGCAAATTTGATCTATTGGGAAGTGATTTCGAAATTAAAACTGAAAAAAGCGGCATTGGGCAAAGACTGAAACACCAATGTCTTTGCTCCCGCTGTACAGACCACTAGCCAAGGGTTCAAAGATTTTATTTAATTCATCAAGACAAGTAGGCAAGTAAACATATGCTAAACAGTAAGCATATATATGAAAATGTACATATATCTTCCACACACGTGTACTATTGTGATCTGGAAACTCTCACAAACTTACAATATTCTAAAGTTCCTGCTCTTGCTCTATGCTCAGGTAACCTAGCGAGGCATCTCATCTCTAGGTCACACAAAACCTCCATTACTGCAACCTCTAATTATTTGATTAAATATATATGCTATTGTTGTATAAGCCAAGTCTAATTGGGCAATTCATGCAAAAAGAGGATGTAAAGAACAAAGTAAAAAATAACCAAATCAAGCTCTCATAGTAAATTTTATCACACAAACGCATTAAATCATTATGTATTACAGATGACTGTCATCTTTCAGAGAAACAAGAAAAAATATTTTATATTTTCCAATTTTTGAGTCAATGCCTCACGCAGATTATGCCTAAACATAAACTCAACTAGCTGATATAAGATCTACCTAATAATCACTGTCCGTCTAGGCTGAAAGGCATGCATTAACGTACTCAAAGTACTTTCTAAGAGGCAAATGCCCAGGCAACTACCGACTACATTGAGACAGATCTCAAATGTCAAATACAGAAGTATATTCTCCACAAATTTTAAGGTATTCACTTGTTCCAGGAGATTCATACTTCCAAAATTTCATTATTTTATTGGATACCAAACACTATATATTTCTAATAATATATGTTGAGCTTGCTAACAGATAGCTGCTACAAACTCAACATGCATAAAGAGTCTTAGAGAACAGTACAAAAAAGAAACACCAACGTCATCCAGTTATCAAATGAAACATAATAAATGATCGTTCAAAAAAAAACACTAAAGCGTGAATTAAATCAACCAAAAGCAGTACCTGGACAGCATTTGTCTGCTCATCAACAGGTGTAATGGCCAGGGTCTCTTCTGCGTTTGAAGCGCCTTCCAATCCAGATACCAAATTGTGCTCAGAATGGATGGCGGCACCAGGAGGGCCTTCAATAGCTGGTGGACCTAAGAGATCACCAAGGATATCAGGAGGTTGAGGATCCACTATGCTAAGAGCCCCATTTTCCTCGGTCAACCCTTCTGCTAAGTTATCATCCTGTCCAAAGAATCAACCTTATATTGATATTAAACAGAAACTGAAAACCAGTGAATCTTCAATGTCCTCTCTATGGATCATAAACATACACAAAAAGAAATCTCACCACATTGCTTATGCTAGGCACCTTTACCAGAGTAAGCTGGTTCACAGGTGGAGTTCCATTTGCTGGGCGTTGGTCAGTGACTACCAAAGCATTAGAAGTCTGCTGCTGGGCCCGCAACTTGATAGCACTTTGCTCCGCGGTATCAGCTTCAGTGTCTTCGGCTTTTTTGATCAATGCAGACTAAATTTTACAGAAGATATTCCAGTTAGAATAAATAATCTTTATACATGCATACATAAACAAATGAATACATTAGACATATAACCACCAGCCTATTCGGCTAAGCGCCTTAGCACGTATGAATATATAATATAACCTTTTAGAATGTGACAAGCCTAGCAATATATATATATATATATATATCAAAAGAATAATAGGAGAACAAACTGTTTACAATCAAACGTAGCAAAGACCAAACACATACCTGGCGCTCAGGAAACTTCGGCATTTCAGCCAATATATCCATTAAATCTGCACCTTTCCTACTCAATGCAAAATATTCAGCAGCTCTTTGCTGAATCTCAACATCAATGCAACTCTCGTATCTGAAATAATGAATGATAGTGTAAATAATTTCACGGGATTTTGTGACAAAGCACAAACTGTAACAGCTAAATTAACATCCAGTATTGGTTAATCTCACTTGCTGAATATTGCCCAGATTTGATTTTGTAGTTCCGGGTCTGGGGGTTGAGTGTGCATCAAAATCTTGGCATATGTTGAAAGAAGAATAGGAATTGTTGGAGTCCTGAAGGATGCATCATCTCAAATAAAATTATTAAATAATGAGCAGAAAATGTTATCAATAGAGGATAAGAAGAGCAAATGTTTGAGTGCCTTACGAAACAGTAGGAAGTTTCTCATGTATGATGCTAAAAATTTCCTTTGGACTGCATCCAGGCCGTCTAGCCAGAAGGTGGCTGTATTCGCCAAGGAGATAAGCACTTACCTGCGCCATACAACAAATTCCAAAATATATATTTATACAGTACAACTTATATGACCCAATAAAAAGTTATTTCCACAATTGACACAACCTCTCAAACAATCCTTGTAAGGCATTATTTATGTATATAAGATGTATTACGAAGAAAATGAAAAGCCCAAGAAAGAAAGAAACTGAAATTTTGCACGGGTACAGAGCTCAAGTTAATCAGGTGTACGGCATTAGTAAAACAAAAAACAAAATTTTAGCTCAGTCACAGAGCTCAACTCAATAGTGTATCAAAACAACTTGGGGTTCAATGCCAGCTTTTTCTACAATTCAGCACCACAGGTCCATAAAAATTTAAATTTTACAAGAGATTTACCATCATTGAACTATATAAAGGAATTTGAAGGCTCTCTCTTTCACATTTTGCGAAAAAATTAAATTAAGGATAGGCAGATTTGCGCACCTTGACCATTGTCTCATGTATAGCAGGCTTATCAAGATACTCCCTGGCTTTTACCGCTGCATAAGGCTGAAAAGAAATATAAAGTGCAAGAGAAATAGCAATAAGCTGAACCTCACATGAAGAGACAGCCACCAATGTAGTGAACTATGAAGCATGTAAAACAAAAGTTTTAGTCACCTGTAGGTCTTCGTTATTGGTAACAAACTGCACAACACGAAACCAAATGTCATCACTGACAAAATCTCCTGCTTTGTCGATCAACTGAAGGATCACGTCCACATACCTGCATAGTGACACAAAAATGATAAGGGTACCAATATTATGAAAAAAAATGTATTTTCAATTGCATAATTACATCAATACTTTTTAGTGAAGGCACCACATGAATCCAAAACTCCGAAAGTTCAAGATGGATAATTACAAAAAATAAACTTTCAACATAAATGCATTGACAGAAAAGGCGAGCAAAAAATTCAAACAGCATAAACTATGCATGTCCCTTACTTCAAATAGATGATTGTCAAAAATAAAGTGTGTCAACCTCCAATCCCCAACCCAGGCACAACCTTTTGACAGATAATGAGTCATCCACAAATTTTTCCACCTTCTAGGTTACCGTGTTTAAATATATGTTGGACTTAGATAGATGTGTTACATGTGGTGTGTCTAAGCGTCAATGTTATCAAATACCCAAACCGTTGGATACTAAAAAAAAAGTGAGACATTCACATTTCTAGAGTAGATCCGTGTTTTGTGTAACATAAAGTGTAAATTATAGGAAAGTCATATGTTTTGAAGTACTAAGTAACAAAAGAAACAAATAAAGATTTTAAGGTACAATTATGCATTAAACATGAATAATATGCTTTCAGGGTTCAGCTACTTTTTCATTTAGAGTGTCCATTAAAATAGGTTAGACAGGATCAAGGTTGAATTTTCCTACAAGTGCACTAAAAAATGAGGGAAAAAACCTTCCACTCTCTCCGTCCCAAAATTCTTGGCTGTTTTGGGGAATTCAACTTTTTATGATGGTAGGTTTTTAATATTTTTTTGTTGTATTGATAAGAGTGAATTTTTAAATTTATCCTTGCTAAAAGATAAAAGAGTTCTCCGAAATTAGTGCACTTGTTTAATAAAGTAAATGTCAAAACGGTAGTTTAGGAATGTTATAAAAAGTAGTACATCCATTTTAGGAATGGGACATGCATTTTGGGACGTCCCAAAATAGAAAGATGGACAAGTATTTTGGGATGAAGGGAGTATAACTTATTTTAAAAATTATAAATACCAAAGATGAAATGTTTAAATCAAAACCCAAAGTAATGCCATACCTTTTATTGGCTAATGGTGATATTATTCAAGTGAGACTGTTTTGTAACACTTCGAGTAATTTAAAGGAGAGAATAAGAGAACTGTGATGCCTTGATGATGTTCTTTGGTCTTTACTCATGGAATAACTAAATGAATTTTAAAGACAGGTTTTCTAGTCGTTTAGTTCCAGACTTTATGTAAATAAACTCTTTAATCTTAATCAAACAATCTCATGTTGCTTATTGTTGAAAGATATAAAATTGAAGAGAGAAATTTAAACATGAAGAACGCAAGGATAGACACAAAAAGCCCAAAGGGCTACATCACTCTTCTTATATTATCTCTTAATATTGTTTACAATCAGCACCTCTATTTATCAGTGAAAGAATACAAGTGATAAATATGAAAAATACATTGATCGAAGATTCATAAAATCAATCCCATAAATCACTCCAAGCAATATTCTATCATAGGCTAATAACACTCATACGATAATCTATAGAGTAGAGTATGTTAAACCTGCTCTGATACCATGTTGAAAGAAATAAAATTGAAGAGAAATATAAATATGAAGAACGTAAGGATAGACACACAAAGCCCCAAGGACTACATCACTCTTATTATATTATCTCTTAATATTGTTTACAATTAGCACCTCTATTTATAGGTCAAAGAATACAAGTGATAAATATGGAAAATACATTGATGGAGGATTCATAAAATCAATCCCATAAATCACTCCAATCAATATTCTATCATAGGTTAATATCACTCCTATGATATTCTCCAACACTTATACTGATAAAACCTAGCACCTTTATCAATAAATTTTGAGATTTAAAAGACTCTTCTATTCTAAACTTCCAAATTGGTCATTTGACATATTTGATTGTCTTTTATATCAAAACAAGTAAAAGAATCGGAAGGCGATATGGCAAACCTATAGGTCATAGGTTTCCATTTTCTACGAGGGATGAGACTGTAGGAGGAATGAATACACATAAATATATATATATATATATATATATTAAAAAGAAGAGACAGAAAATCCCAGATGGCTATGGTGGATTGTATAACGAGGACTAAAAAGTACTTGGACAATAAATTTTTCTACATATTCTCTCTGGCAATTCTGTTAGCCTATTTAACTAATATAGCCAAACAACTCTTTGGTAACTATATTACTTCGTATAACACTGCCACGGCCAATTTTGTAAACAGAAGAGCACAAATGTTCCAACCCGAAGGGCCTTTGTCATCAAACAAAGAGAGTATCATCATCACCTCCTCATTCTAATAAACATGAAAAACAGAAGGCAGTCACATAAAATATTGATAGCCAACCATATGAGAGTATGTTGATAACTACACAACCAGAAGGTTTAACCACATAAAAGCCATCAAATGGTCCTCTTTGCAGGATCCTTCATGATACTTTGATATTAACAGCCTCATTTTAAGCAATTGAAACTCAGACCAATATTTGCACCATTCTGAATTTTTTCCCTTGTCCATGTACGAAGACGACTTGTATGCAGTTGAAGACTCTCTTAGTTTTTTTCCTGAACAATTCTCTCTTAATTTCATTCTCATAGATGACAATCAATTTAATGTAATGAAAAACATTTTCTTTCTTATTTGGCATTAATCAACTGAAGTTCAAGACATGCTTTCAAATACACCTGTAGCATGCAATTACAGTTCAACTGGGAAACCACAATAATTTAAGAGTTGTAAAGTTAAACAGTTTCTTCTATACTTTAGACTATTAGAGGGTGGCCCTGATTTTGTATTCTTAAATATTCATATAAATCATGCAATAGAGTAGTTTTTTTTTTTTTTTTTTTTTTTTTGTTGTTGTTGTTGTTGTTGTTGTTGTTGTTGTTGGTAAATTGTGAATAACAATAATAATAATAATAATAAAACCTAGAGCTATTTGAGTTTTCCCACCGTGTCTACGGTTTCAGGAATGTGACTGAAAAAACACAAGCATTACCAAAATCTAATTTACAAAATTTTCACATCCTCAAGTCTTCTGCTGTATATGGCTAATTGAGATAAGAAATCGAAACCAGTAGCTATTCTTGAGACTATCATAAGGTGAAACATATAAATCATTCTCTCATTTCCTCAGATAGACTAAACTTTTGCAAACAACAGTAACCAATTTCATGCCCATGCATTCTAGAGGTTCAATGATTTAAAATCATGCATCAATTCAAGTATATCCTCTCTGATTATATTCAATTATCTGAACAGTATCATGTTCTACAATTCCATCCAAGTATGAAATATATGCCTCTTTAACAGAAGAACCATATTTACCATGATAGATCGGGGGCAAACTTTTCCGCAAGGATAGCAGCTTTCAAAGACAATTCTTCACGCATTGCAAAGTCAGCTGTGCTGAGATACTGAAAACAGATGAAGATCAGTTGCATGTTTCTTTTGTTCTCTTGCAAGGGAATTTGTCAGTCTTATTATTAGAAAGTGCAACTATAGATACTTCAGAAGGAACTGTCGCTTAAAATCAAATGAAGTTACCATTTTGTCTAGCAATATTGTACCTGCAACAATTCTTCAACTATGTCCTTTGCATTTGAAACATCACACATGCCATACAGTAGATCAAGAGCACGCCTCCGGATACTAGGGGTGTAAAGAAACATCTTTAGTAAGAAAAGGTAAATTTTAACTCAACAACTCAAAAGTAAAAATGATAATGACAGATATTCAAACAAAAAATGCTAGCACAATATGAAATCAAATTATGACCATTATTTTAAAAAAAAAAAAAAAAAAAAAAAAAAAAAGGTATTTGTTTCAAGAATCTAACTATAGAATTGATGGTAACTGCAAGTTATATAAGAGTTAGTTCAAATGTCCTTGATTTCACATTCTGAAACTTGGCCTGATTGATGAATCAGTATGGATGAAATCAACACTTCAGACCACTGAAACAGCACAGTACAGGCTATGGTATCAGGTAAAGAGATCCATGTAAAAAGTAAGATCCACGAAAGATGCACATTAAAATGATTTTCCAAATCCAAGATGACCAACGTTGTACGGTAAGGATGCAAGTTCAACAAAGCCGTCACCTAACATGTGCCTGACTAAATACTAATATATGCAGTGATGAAGGTAAATTATATCTCCAAGAAAACACAATGCTCAAGTTTAACCTGATGTCAGGATCCTTCAACGAGGTTATTATCTGGGCTTGGTGTCTTTTAATAATGTCCTGAACATCTGTAACCATCAACATCCGAGTCATATTCTCCTGCACCAAAGGAATACACACCATAAAATCAGACAGTAGAAACAAGGTCAACCTTCTAAGTTCAAACACTGCACACTCCAATTTGCTATGCTTCAGATAGAGGTTGTATGACAAAGAGAAAAAATTGTGTTCCCACACGACTTACCAAACCAAGATATCTAATATTTGGCTCACGCACAGCAATAAATTTCCCAAGCAAGGCAACACACTGAGACATCATATCTTTTTCAGCATCAAGATGCATGACCTGCGATAAGGTGGGTAGAATAAACAAAACCATAAAGAATCCCCCAAACAACCTTCATAAGGCAAAAACAATTCTCAAGCCAAACATGAAAATAGAAAATTCAAGCTAAGGACAGTAATTCTTTGAAAAATAATCAACAATCGACAGACATTTAAAAGGAATTCAGCAAACCCTGCATCCTACATGTTGGCAATCCAACCAACAGTCAGTGGCAGCACATGCAATGTGGGATTTTTCATCAATAGTTTCAGAAAGATATATCTAGACCATGAGAAATGAAAAAAAAAAAATAGAAGAAACAAATTAAAAAATTTCCTTTCTCCATCAAGACAAATTGGAAATCTGATAATCCTCCTATAACAGAACTCTTATAAGAACTGTTGATACCAAAAAGTTAAGAGATACAACATATTGAATAGTGGCAAAAAATGACCAAACCCATCAATCCGCCCAATAATTAATGGGTTTGGTTAAAATGGGTTGAATATGGGTACCCATATTCAACCCACATTCACTGGCCCATTATCTCACCTAATTCTTCACACACCAAAACCAACCTTAATTCTCCAATCTCATCTGCTGCTCTCTCTCTCTCTCTCCACCCACGTATTCTCTCTCTCTCTCTCTACGATTTCTCTCTCTATCATAATCCCTTTTTTTTTTTTTTCTCCCTCTCTCTCTCTCTTCGGCTCACTTAAGATCCCCCCTTTCTAAGATTTCCTCTCTATGAATATATATCTTGATATCCCTCTATTTCTATGATTTTTGTCCTCGTCTCTCTCTATATAAATATAAATATATATATATATATTTTTCTCCCTATAAAGCCAGTAGTATATCACTAATACAATAATACAATAAGGGTGAGGCACATAAACTTTTCACTGTTCACTGTGAATTTTTTTGCTCCTTATTCTACCAATGCATTTAACTTGATTTGGTAGGCACCACCATTTTTTGTTCCTCTCTTTACCAGTAGTACATCTCTGTACATAATTTAAAAATAAAAAAATAAAAACTGCGTATATTGAGTGATTTGGGTATTGTGAACAGGTCGGCTCTTGTAAATGAACCGGATCTTGTAAGCGGTTTGGGTTATGCAAAATGAAACAGGCCTTGTAAACGAGTCAACCCATGCTAACCTAGATCCAGATGATGTGAATGTTAAAATTTTATAAAATAGTATAAAAGTTGAGGAATTTTTTTAAAAAAAATTGTAGAATATATATGAATCAAATGGTTTTCAACCTTTTAATTACCTCACTTGAATAGAAAATTAGCAATTAAAATTAGTTTTTTTCTCAATTTTTTCATTACATTAAAATGGAAATAAAATTTTACTGAAAAATAGTAAGAATGTATTAAAAAGAAGAAGCAGAAGAAAGAAAGAAAGAAATTAAAACCGGTCATTGAGTCATTACGGGTTGACCCAACCCATATACAACCCGCTTCAATCGGTAGGATATGGATTACAACCCATATTCAACCCACCCACATTTGACACGGCCCAAATCCAACCCAACCCGCCCATTTGCCACTCCTAATTTTTTATTTTTTATTTTGATAAGTAAAATACATTTGCCACCCCTAATATTGAAGAAGGAATAGAAGAATTATACTCTAGCCACCAACAAAAAGGGCAAAAAAAACAACCGATCATCTTAAGAAAAGGCCACCAACGAGGCACACTCAGCAGCTGCAAACACCAATCAAGTATAAGGAATGCTTGAAGTGGACTGCAATTTTAGGCTTGGTTATTGTATCTACTGGAGAACATTAGGAAAGGTAGGAATCGAATGGCCAACGAATTTTTCCAACAAGATTCTAAAAGAAGGAATAATGCCATACACGTAGAATAAAAACACGTTAGTACCTATTTACAAAAACAAATGGGATACAAAATTGCAACAATTATAGAGGAATTAAATTAATGAATCATACAATGAAACTATGCGAAAGGATGACAGAGTAAAGATTAAGGGAAGAAACCACAATATCTGATAACCAATTTGGATTTATGCCAGCGAGATCCACAATGGATGTGGTTTACTTAATAAGACAACTAGTTGAAGAATGTAGGCATAAGTAAAAATATCTATATATGGTCTTTATAGATGTAGCAAAAACATATGATGGATTGCTAAGAGAAATGATCAGGTGGGCTTACAAAGAAAACAAATTCCTCTAGAAATGATAAACATTATTCAGGATATGTATGCAAACACCACGCACTATATGCAGTGAGACTAGTGACTTTTCTATTAACGTGCGATTGCACCAATGATCTACACTAAGTCTATATTTATTCACAATAACTTTAGATGAGATCCAAAAGACTTATGAGGAGACATTCCATGGTACATGTTTTGTGCCGATGACCTAGTGTTATTGGACATTTCTAAACAAAATTAGCAATAAAATTAGAAAGGTAGAAATGTGTTAGAATCAAAAGGTTTAAGAATTAGTAGGACTAAAACTGAATAGACGATTTTTTTTTTTTTTTTTTTTTTTGATAAAGTAAAAATTTAAATTTAGTGAAGAGTCGGATACTGATAATGTATTAGTCACAGTTCAAAACCAAAAGATTATGCAAAGTGACCATTTAGGGTCAAAAATATAAAAAAATAAAGCAGAGATGGACTAGTGATTTTTTTTTGCGCTAAAAGAATAAGAAAATAAACTAGAAGGAAAGTTTCATAGAACATTTCTTAGGCCAACTATTTTATACAGTGCGAAATGTTGGACTTTAAAAAATAAATAAGAACAGCGAATCCATGTAGCAAAAATTAAAATGTTAACATAGATTACAGTAGGAGTGACTACAAGAGAGAGAGTTACTGACCAAAATGTGAGGGAGAAATTAGGTGTGGTGCCTATTAGTGATGAAATACGAGAAAGTAGACTTAGGTGGTAAGAAGATGAAATCTAATTTACGTACAAGGTAAGGGACTTAGAGGACGATCAAAATCATTATGGAATGAAATTATTAAAAATGAATTTACAAGGTTAAAAATTATATGAGAGATGACCGGTAATAAAAAAGAACAGAAAAGAGAATTCATGTGGCTGGCTTGTAATAGAAAACAACAGAAAAAAAAAAATTCATGTGGCGGACCCCATTAAGGCAAGAATGATAATGATGGCAACTGTACCTTACGGGATTATAGTCACCACAACAGATCATTTCCCAACTCCTTGGGGACTGTATCTACAGGATTATCTGCTGTAAATATCTTTTATATTGACAATCCCATGAGACATGACATCGCAAATGTAACTGATATCGAAACATCAACATGGTCAGATCTCTCATGAGACATTTTTTTTGTTCAGATGTATGGTCCTCTAGTCAGTGCCCAAGTAACTCCTTCAGAAACCGAAATCACAAATCAAACCTCTCAACCAAATAGTTTCTTTCACTGCCTCAGTCACCACCATGTACTCCGCCTCTATTGCGTATAAAGGCTATTCAGAGCAAGTTGCTTTCCAACTGATGGTAAAACCCAAAAGAGCGAAGACATATCGCATCAGAGATTACCTTTCTATCTAAATCACCAGCATAATTAGAATCCACAAACCCAGAAACACTGCCTGAATCTTCATTGCCTCTACCATAAACTATATTCAAATCCATATACCCTTATTTATAAGTATTCAAATCCACATAACTTTGCAACGAGCCTTCTGCCTTACATCTCCAATTGCTGGAATTCCTTAATTCTTATTAAGACTCATTTGCAACCAGCAATTTCTTACTTTAGGTGGTTTCTCCAGCTACCAAATGTGATTCCTATGTATAGACTCAAATCACCTCACGATAGCAACAAACTACTAAGTAGATGTACTGGTTGTGACAGTTTCATGATAGGAGGAAGGATCGCTGAAGCAACTTAGCAAAAATGCAAACTTACAAGAGCAAGGGCTTCAAAGAGAACAGCATGTGATGCATTGTTCTTGTTCACATTTTTCACAACATCAGTTCCCATTAGTATCCGTTGTAAAACCTAAAATCACAGGAATAGAGTTCAGTTAAAATAATATAATCTAATAATATATAAAATAATTTACTTGTAAAGAAGAGAACCTCAAACAATGATCTTCTAGTATTTGGATCTTCGATGGTTGGAAAATATTGTAGGGCCCTCATAATCTTTACCTGCACTGACCAAATACTAGTCAGCATCAAATATAAGTTTGCATCAACTGTAAAAGTCAATTTAATAAAGCTATTACGTAAAATATAAATCAACTGAAACTCAAACATTCATTTTGAAACAAATTTAAGGCATTAGATCGGAAGGAAGAGAAAAACAGTTGAGAAAATTAATTGGAAAAATACTAAAATAACGTATTCTTCCAGAGAAGGTTGATGCCTTCGTGAATATATTGATGATCTTATTTCCTTCAAATCATTCATTGATATAAATATATATATGTATATGTATATGTATATGTATATATATATTTTAATAAGTAATATTGAATTAGAAAGCATCCAAACGGGATCTTTCAATTAATAATCATTCATTAATATTTAAAAAAACAAATAAATAAAAAGAAAAAGAAACAGTTAAGTGTAATCTTAATTTCATGCCCTTAAACATTATTTTTACTACTCTCTTAAGGTGCACCTATAGGAGCAACCTACAAAATGACAACCTTTGACATTAGCACCCTTTTCTTTTCTTTTTTCTAATTTTTTTTTCCACACTGAAGGTATAAATTGGCTGATAACATGCATATTGATTCCTTATCTACTAAGAGATCAATTCTCCCTCTGAGACTTGTAGAAAGGTGATCCCCAAAAGAGAAAAATAAAAAAGAAAAATAACAGATGCGAGAGAACTGGTGACAATGCCCAACATATATGCTATAAACCAACATGGCAAACTAATCAAATTAAAGGCAGTGCTTAAAGTCTCTGAATTACCTGCTTCTGCTTAAGCTACCACATGTACAATAAACAATGAAAACAATTTTAAGCTTTTAGTTCTGTTCTTTTCTTTTTTTGTTCTTTTTCCTCTTTTATATATTTTCTCCCTTTTTTGGTACACAAGGGAATACTCCAATGAGAAAAGCCTGCCATTGCTTTTAGATATGTGGGTTTGATCAGAGCCACTAAATAAATATATAGAATTTGAGGTAGACTTCCAAAATATAAAATAAGCTAAATCATCATACCAATTTTAAATCCATAAATAAGCGAGTTCAAAATAACAAACAACTGTATTTCATAAATCCACCCCAAAAATAATTTCTTAACATTTGGGTGGTGTGAAGGGAGAGCAGAGGGATGAAGAGTGAGAATGATGTAAAAAATAGAGCAAATACAAAAACGTCTTCTTCTTTTTTTCTCCTTTCTAAGCCAAATCCAATACACTAATGTCTGTGTTCCTGCTTGGCTCTTTCCACCCTTTTCATCCTCCCCCTCAACTCATCAAACATTTATGGGTAAAATTCATATTCCTTTTTCACTCGACAAAAAATAAAATAAACCTTTTTTTTTATAAGCAGAAAAAATAAAGCAAACTTCTTTGTTCAAAGGATTGATTTTTGATTTTGTGCTCTACTTCATGAAAAGTATCAATAAAAAATATATATATATATATATATATATATATATATATATAAAATAAAAAATAAAAAGAAAAAATAGACAAAACCATGTGAATCACTACTTGATTCAAATGATTCTCGCCAGCTTACATGAAATAATTTTACATACAGAGCACCTTGTTTTTCGCCTGGGCAAATTCATCCCCATTTGGCTTTGTTTGTCAAGGAATGGAAATTTCATAATAAAGCCCAACTGGCATTCCATTGTTGTCATGTTACATGTTATATGGTTACAATTATGTATGCTCCCAATGTACCTATGATGTAGCACCAGGTGGACCGGACCCAAAGTATAAGAGAAAGAACACGTCTGTATTCATGGATTTGGTTACCCTCGCTGGCAAGATTCATTTAGAAATTTCTATCGTTTATGTGAAATTTTATATTCATTTGATTCCAAATTTTCTTGGT
Organism: Cornus florida; assembly: GCF_030987335.1. NCBI lineage: Eukaryota > Viridiplantae > Streptophyta > Magnoliopsida > Cornales > Cornaceae > Cornus > Cornus florida. The sequence continues at coordinate 17,344,690 of NW_026775578.1, read as the reverse complement.
TTCCCTTTATTTCCTTTGAAAATTTAGAATTAACGAATCTCAGTATCTAAAATCATTGCTGAAATTGGGTGCATAGACTTGCTAAGTTTGAAAGCCATTTCCAATATATCTAATGTGCCTGATGCATATAATTCATGAACATCAAAACTCATTATATATACAATTGATCCAAACAATATAATCCTACATAAATGGATTTAGAATTTTTATATTTTAAATCTGCTAAAATTCAAATATCCAGTTCCAAACCCTAATCCATTTATCCTAATCTCTCTATCACTACAAAATTTAGGGTTCCGTTATATTTGCTTGGTTTACTACAAAATTTTGTGTTATATATTTGATTCTTGAGCCACAGGCATTGATCAGAGCCAAACTGGCTGGTGATTAACTTTTGGCTAGTGTGAGGAAAGAGTTTTAGGAAAAGAGTACACAAACCTGAAGCCAGGGAGAAGGGATACCATAGTAAGTGTATTCTTGCGGAACATCCTGGTTCCTAGCAAGTCTTTCCAATATTTTAACACACTTTGGAACACAACTCCAATATGCATCATGGTTATTTGACACCAAGGCAACAAGAAGGCTCATAGAAGATGTCAAAACACCAAGATCACGTTCATCTAATAGCTGTGCCATTCGATCTGACCTGAAAAATGAATCACAAAAGACTTGATAATATAAGCGTAAGAAAGTTATCAGAAGGAAAATTTCCCAACCCAAACAATCTACATCCATTCATACCAGCCATCTACATTAACGACATCTGGATTTTTCCTATATAGGCGCAGGAGACACAGTGCTGCCTTCTTTCTCACAAGCGGTCGGCAACTGCTGGAAATCTGAAGCAAATGAAGTAGTTACCAGCATTTATATATCACTAATGCCAATTAAAGTCTAAAACTATTTCCTCTTACAAGTAATTTCTGAACATCAGGTGCTAATGATTCGGCAAACTCTCTTCCACCAATATTCCCAACCTGAATAGAGGCATACAAATTGGAAACAATATGGTAACCAATATGTGAACAATAATTATTTTTAAGAAGTAACCACACACACACACACAAACCAAAAAGAAAGAAAGAAAGAACAAATTCAAGTAAAACCAAAGGGGGGAAATATTCAATTGATATAAAACAAGTCTAGATTAATATATGAATATCAGATGCTTAATGGAATGACCTCTATACTCGTCTTCCATAAGTCAATATCAGCATTCAGACAGAAAAAAGTACAAAAGCATTATGACTTTAACATGCATTCATACTGAACATTCACTTTTCTTCTTCATTTTATTTTATTTTGGTGGGGGATGAGAGGTGTTTTGTGTGTGGAGATAAGACATGGGAAACTGATTAGGAAAGGATTGTGAAACGGGAAACAATAAAATATAGTTCAAGCTAGGAAAGGAAAAGCTTAACAGAAACAAGATTTACCCTTCCAAACTACCCTCCCTTGAATAAGAGGGCAGAAGTGCCACGTAATTGACATCATTGTGGAGCAGCCTACTTAACCAAAGCATCGGCTGGAACATTGATGGACCCCAGAAATCCATCCAAACTCAATTCCCAAGGCCATAAACTGATCAACAATCTTTCTAGTCAAACTATTGCATGTATCTGAGCCAATGACCATCGTACCCTTCCAAAGAAGTATCCGCCTTAATTACGAATCTAATGCTGTTCAGATTTGAGAACATGACAATAATATCCATAATGCATCTCAAAAGATGACCTAGATTTCTAATTGGTTTTAGACACAAGAAGGCAATGATCAAGATTAATTTAATTCTCAAAGGGGATGCCAGCATATAGCTGACATAACCTTATTTATGAACAACACAAAGACATAATGATCCAATCACTCGCAAAGAGGCTTAAGGTCACCCCTGTGAAATCCTTAAAGACAGATACCTGCAAGGAAAATTAATAATGAACCCTTCTCCAAAGATCCTCTCCACGGCAACGTATATTCATGTCAATGCTTTCATGCTCACAGTGCACAATTACCATTCCAGAAGCCAATATGTCCTCCTCGAGTGTTAGCTATCCCTAGTCTCTAATACTCCTCCTTCTTTCCGAGATTCCTTCGAGGATGGATCCTTCCTTAGGGTAAGGGCTCATCAAAGTAACCCAGATTCTAGCCAGGTTTCCCAGGATCCCACAAAACAAGAAGCCGCTATTGATTATACTCTATGTCTTGCTCTTGGGTGTGAATGACACCTTCAATTGTTCTAGTATTTCTTTTGAGCCACACAAAAGGGAGGGGCTCTGAATCATAAGGATTATCCATAGAAATTAAGGTCCCTGTTGTGGAGTTTATCTATAACGTATCCTAGAGGTTTATTTGTAAGAGAAGCTCCGTAATGTCTATAGTGAATTCATGCTTGGAGAGAGTGTAAGTGGTCAGCCATTGCTCAAGGTTTACCTAGAGAAGGGGAACTCCACGAGGTTTTCAATGTATCTTTGAGGTTATCTGTGGGAGAGGAACTCCCTGAGGTCCTCGAGATTTATACATAGGAAAGGAGTTCCTTGAGGTCTGTGCAAGTCCTCGAGGTTTATCTGTAGGAGAGGAACTCCTCTAGGCATTCTGCATGTCTTGGAGGTTTAATAAGAAAGGAGCTCCATGACGTTTTCAACCTGTCCTCAAGGATTTATTTGTTGAAAATGAACTCCTCGATATCATTTTTTTTAATGAGTTGATTGCTACCAAACCCATCGTGGGTTGGGTAACTCCTCGATATCATAAACATATCCTTGAAATTTATCCATACAAGAGGAGCTCTCGAAGGCGGCTTTAATATGTGTTCTCAAGGTTTATATTTGGGAGAACTCCTCAAGGTCTTCAAAGTGGGAAATGATCGCACAAAAAGATGGTGATGTGGAAATCTAAGTCAATTCATCACAACGAACTGGCTTAGAGACACACTTGTGGTGCTTATATGGCGATAAGCAAATACTAGGTCCTCACACGAGTCATTAACAACGAAATATCATTACACATTCAAAACAGCACATGCATCGTATGTTGCCATAACTAGCCACTTACCTATCATAAAAGGTCGTCCTAGATCTGTAAAAAATACAACAGGAGAAAAGAAAAGGAACTAATATTACAATAAGAAAATGTCAGGATTATACATTATTAATGCTTGGAATCTCTTCAACTGCTTTAGCTTTTGAATGTTCAAGGATAAAATTAAACATATATAAAAAATTATACATATGCATGACAAACTGCACAATAGCACTGAACAAACTGTACTGCATGCTTTAAAATAATGCCAAAATTATATAGAATTTTGCTCCATCCTCCAGCATATCTGCATATATTCTGACGAGATTCAATAAAACTATGAATCAAAACAGATGTTTTGTAGACGTACCAAAGTCAATGCCATGCACTGAAAAGTTTCATTGCGACCAATAATATCGTTGCGGACAGTGTTAATTGCTAATCTCAAAAAATCGTGATTCTCGTTGAGCAAGCAAGATGTCACTATGTACCCAACCTGCAGCCATTTATAGCATGACAAATGTTAATTAACCAAGAGACATGCCCTAAATTCTAAAAGAGGAAGCGAACGTCTGAGCACAAATAACTGGCCAAAAAAAAAAAAAAAAAACAGAAGCTATTTCATTTAAGAACCAAATGTGATTAAATTATAGTTCAAAGCCAATAATGATACTATATCTAAAGGATATTTCCTGACCTCCAAAATTCATTTTATTACATGTTGTTTCATATCACAATTCTGTTGAAGCAGGCAAACAAAAACATCAATTGCTGAGAACTGAACTATCATCATCATTCTTGCCTTTATCCCGTACCAACGGGGTCGGCCACATGGAGAGAACTGAACTATCAATAACAATAATTAATCTCATTGGACCCCCTGAATCAGGGGAGAGAGAGAGAGAGGGAAGGAAAAATCTTATGAACTCAGACAGAACATGAAGTTTTGGCCTCAAAAGGAAAATAGACTTGTGTGGAGGCATTAATACCTGATTCAAGAGCTCAAGAATATGTTCAATAGGGATATAGTGGAAGATATTGGGCCTTGAAACATCACATTTCACATCTTTCCATAAAATAACCTTAAACTTCAAAAAAAATTCAAACTTGATTATATAAATATTCAAACTTGAAAGGGAACTTGGTAATTCCTAAAGGAGACAATGCAATAATTACATGTCCCCTTAAAAAGTTATACTCCCCAAGTGTGACATCTAATATGGGACACGGAGTAATATTTATGCATCGATGCATTTCAATACAAACATTTTCTACAATCAGCATGAGAAGGGTGATTATAAGCAAAGATAGCACTTAATTAGCCATTCAAGCTCATTACAAGCCACTAAACAAACCAATTATTTATGTGAAAAGATGAGAATGGGTACATTATTAGAAAAAATTCGGAAGATACCTGCTTTTCTGGATACTTTGGTGAGGATATCAAAGAAACAGCTTCCATATGACCAAAATCTACATCGTAACCCAGCATATAAATGTAAAGCATCTTCCAAACATATTTCTTCTTCTCATAAGGGGTCAAACCCTGTCAAAAGGAAGAAAAATCAAATCAATAACCAAGGGCTACCATTCAAATATCAAAATACATTCTGCATATATTTAATATGATTAAAAGAGATAATCCACAAGTATGGACATGTAGATATGGACAACCATAAAATTAGGAATAACCAACATAAATAAGAACTGCTAATCAAAATAATAGAAAGGGAGTGAAAGCATTTTTTATTGTGCCAAAATCTTTGTAGCATAGCAAATAAAGTGTTGATATAAACATCTAAAGGGTACTAGGGAACCTTCCAGAAGGTGCTGGTATGGCCGTGGATTCTGGCCAGAGTTATGGGTGGCGGGTGTTGTAGATCCACCATTACTGAGTTCCTGAGCTCGCCTGAGAGGTGGGCTCAGGGATTCAATTCTTGCCGTTTGTCCAAAAAAAAAAAATTTCACACCTGCTCAAAAAGAATTCGTTGCCCGACAAATTGAGGCAAAAAATAAACACAGATAGAAGCTTCAGAAACATTGTTTCAGCAAAAAGAAATTGCTGCTAAGTATGGGTATGCATAACATTGTTTCAGCAGAAACATGTACTTTTCAGATAGTCCAACTAAAAATGACAATCTTACGATGATGTAGACAAGGAATGAATCATACAAGCAGAAGGGAAAGAAGAGAAATATCACGACTCAGGTTTATGTGATGAGGATAGATTTTTGTTCAAGCATCCAATTAATCAAATTCCAACTCTAAAGACACAGTTAAATTCATAACTTTTAATACTCTTAATTTAATTGTGTACCATAATTGCCACTTTATGTAATATAGAGTGTCAACATGGGTACCCAAAGGGCATACAAGTGGTATCTCCTCCTTCCAAATGGAAGGTTGAGGGTCGGAGTCCCTAATTGCACAAAAGGTTGTGTGCGCCGGAAAAAAACATGGGCACTTCAACCATCCTGAATCAATTATGTAACTAAAATAAATAAATAGAGATTTTTCAATACAATTATGTAAGATGTGCTTTCTAGGTACATGTCCAACCAGACATGTTGGCAACATTTCTCATACACATAACAAACTTTATGTTTCCTACGGCGATACTTTACTTGTTTAAAAGAAATTATGTAACATATGAAGAGATAGCAGTAGAGAAAAGTAAGACAAAAAATATAAATTGAGTTACACATTAAAAATAATGGCCCTAACAATCTCAATGAAGAACACTAATGTCAAACCATATCCCTTAATTAAAACTAGACCCAGCTCCAAGAATTAGATAACCATGACTAGTGCTCCCATAATGTCTGAATCAGCCAAGTACAGTGCTCTCATTACAAACTGGTGACTGAACTATTAAAAGCAACAACTGCCTCCCACCCTCTGATCTAAAGAAAATCCCGAAAACATACAAGTATACTTACACACCAGAAATAAAGTATTAATACTTCTTACTCATTACTAAGATTGCAACCACATTACCACCTAGAGGAACACCTGGAGATCCTCTTCTGGCACAACAAAATACAACCAATATTCCCCATGCTTTCATCCAACTACGTATAATAAAAACTCATCAATGAAAGCTGACCACATCAAGGGTACATGATCTCACAAAAAATGGGTTGTTCCCTAACAACTATGTCCTCAGATCACCACTTCTATTGTCCTCTTGACAAGAGGCAAGCATTCCATTAAATCAATCCCTGAGTATTCAAAACCTCAGTGTTAGGTTCCTACTCAATGATAGCATATATGAAGAAGCATCCTTTTCCCATAGTCGTTGAATTGTTTCTCCCAAGCTCTTTCAAATTTGTCTTGTAACCCAGGGCCCAGGCCATCTCTACCTATCCCTGTAGTTCGAAACATATACAGAAGGACACACTCCCCATTCATAAAATATATAACATCATTAATAATTCGTGATCCACTGTCAAACTTACTTTAGTACCAATAAACAATATTTAGATACTGGTGATTATCAAAACACTCAAAATAAACATATTCATGTCTCAATGTTCCAAAAAATGAAAATCATTCAATAAGCATCAATAACATAGCACCAAAAAGTTAACAAGAGAGGCACATCATGTAAATAATTTATACCACATTACAATCAGAAATTCAAATTCCAGTCAAAATCATTACCAAGGGCATTCTTACGTTGTTCTGGATATATGGAATTGAAGGGGTCCAAATCCATTGTTTAAAAGTTTTTTTTTTTTAATCAATGGATTTGGATTTGGTGCACATACATGTGTAAGTTTCAAATGCTCGTATATAAAAGTTTGTTGTAACAAAGGGCTTTTTTTCTTCTTCTTTTTTTGTTTCCACGCCATTTTATTTCATAAGTCTATCCCCGTCACAACTCACAACACAAAGCAAACAAGGATAATCATCTTACTCATTAAAATTAGATCCTAACCTTCACCAACTCTCTCTCTCTATTCAATCTTAGAAATTCACATCTGGGACATCAATCCCAGACACTCACTAATGAGTTGATGTTAACTTCTAGACAAACTCTGACTTATCAAAAAAAAAAAAACTTCTAGACAAACTCTGAACCTCACTTATTCATGGATTCTTGTATAATTTCAGATAATTGGATGATATGTCCCAACAGCATGGAATTTAATTTAAATGGGTACATCCAAATTCCAATCAATGTGATAATTAAACCACTGGCTTCAATTTTTTTTATTCAAATGTGTGAAATAAAAATCCACCAAATCATATTCTTTTTTTTTTATAAGTCAAAAAAATCCACCAAATCATATTCGAAAAACATATGCAACCTTGTTCCTTCCAATGTAGAAATGCAAAAGCATACTTATTCTTGGCTTCTTCAAGATGGAGGAGGACGGTTTCTCTTGGGTCTTCTCTGGTGTGTATGGGCCGGCGATGACTGCGATAGGCCAGTTTTGTGGGAGGAGCTTAGTGGGGTGAAGGGGAGGTGGCCTTTTCCTTGGTGCATGGCAGGAGATTCTAATGTGGTGAGATCACCGTCGGAGAGATCTACTGGGGGTCCATAGACCCCGGCTATGGTTCTTTTTTCAGAGTTTATTGATTGCCATCAGCTTATTGATCTTCCATTGGAGGGTGCTTCTTTTACTTGGTCCAGCGTAAGGGAGACGCCTACTTTTCCCTCCTGGATAGATTTTTGATCTCTGGAGAGTGGGAGGAGAAGTTTCTGGATGCTGTTTAGGCCGCTCTGGCTAAGGTTACGTCGGATCACATTCCTTTGGTTTTCGACTATGGAGAGTTGTGTCCACGTTGTACCCCCTTCAGATTTGAGAATATGTGGCTTAAGGCGGTGGATTTTCAGGGGTTGGTGCGATTTTGATGGGAGGAGGATTTGGTTGTGGGAACTTTGAGCTTCATTTTAGCAGGGAAACTTCGCCTTCTAAAAGACAAGCTCAAAAAATGGAATAAGGAGGTTTTTGGTAATATGGAATGGAGGAAGAATAGAGCCCTCGCTGACATTGCAGAGTTAGACAGATTGGAAGCAGTGTGTGGTCTTGTTGAGTCTCAACGTAATAAGAGAGCATCTTGTCAGGCTGAATGTGGTGAAATCGTGGTTTTGGAGGAGGTTTCGTGGCGTCAAAAATCTCGGGCCTTATGGCTCAAAGAGGGTTGACTGTAACACTAAGTTCTTTCATCGTACCGCCAATGCCCATAGGAGGGGCAACCACATTAGGCGGATGTGTGTGGATGGAACAATGTTGTGTTCTAAGGAGGAAGTGCGTACGGGGATTGTTTCTTTCTATACACTGAGCCTCTTCGTTGGAGGCTATGCCTCGATGGTCTTCATTTTGATTCTATTTCAGTAGAGGATAAGGGCTTAAGAGACCCTTTACGAAGGAGGAAGTTCTTTTGGTGTTGAGGAGTAGTAATGGCGACAAGGCTCCAGGTCCGATGGTTTCACTATGAGGTTCTTACTAGAGAGCTGGGAGGTTGTTCGTCAAAAGGTTATGGGCACTTTTCATGAGTTCTATTCTAATGGGAGGTTCGAAAAGTCATTGAATACTTCTTTATTGCCCTAATCCCCAAGAAGGGAGGGGCAACTGACATAAAGGACTTCAGACCCATTAGTCTGATTGGGTGTATGAATAAGTTGATCGCATTGGGTGTATGTATAAGCTGATCGCTAAAGTCCTTGCGCTACGATTGAGGGAGGTTCTGGACATTGTCATTTCTGATTCTCATAATGCATTTATTGGGGGTAGACAAATCCTAGATTCCACACTTATTGCCAGCGAATGTGTGGATTTTAGGCTCAGTAGTGGGATTCTTAGAGTTTTGTGCAAGTTGGACATCGAGAAAGCCTATGATCATGTTTGCTGGAACTTTATATTTTATCTGTTAGAGAGGATGGATTTCAGAGAGAAATGGAGGCGATGGATCGTTATTTGTGTCTCGTCTATCAGATTCTCGATGTTGGTTAATGGGTCCCCATTGGGGTTTTTTGGCAGCTCTCGTGGTTTGAGGCAAGGGGATCCTCTCTCCTCTTTCCTGTTTATCATTGTCATGGAAGCTCTTAGTAGGTTGATGAGACAGGCTATGGACTTGGGGTTCATTCGGGGCTTCAAGATTGGTTCAGACGCAACTCATCAGTTGGAAATTTCTCATCTGTTTTTTGCGAACGACACTCTGGTTTTTTGTGAGGCTGAGGTCTCCCAGTTGAGATATTTGCGATGTGTCCTTGTTTACTTTCAGGCAATCTCTGGGCTGAAAGTCAACATGGAAAAGAGTGTGATTATCCCTGTGGGAGATATTCAGGAGGTGGAGTCTCTCGCAGCTGTCCTAGGGTGTAGGACGAGCTCCTTCCCTATTTCTTATTTAGGCTTGCCTTTGGGTGTCTCGACTAGAAGAGTGGGAAGCTGGGACCCAGCGATTGAGCGTTTTGAGAGAAGGCTGGCAAGGTGGAAGAAGCAATACCTTTCAAAGGGGGGAAAAGTTACTCTGATGCAGAGCACTTTATCTAGTCTCCCAACTTATTTCCTTTCGCACTTCCAGATCCACTATACTGTTGTTGGAAGACTTGAGATGTTTCAACTGAATTTTTGGTGGGGCGGTAGAGGAGAGGAGTTTAAGTATCATCTTGTTCGATGGGAACAGGTTTGCAGGCCCTCAGGTTGGAAGGCTTAGGGATTAGAAGATTGGCCCCTTTCAACAGGGCCCTCCTAGGCAAGTGGCTTTGGAGATTCGGCAGTGAACGACACAGATTATGGAGGAAGGTTGTTTTTTGTCGATTTGGGGAGGAGAGGGGGGGATGATCAGCTAGACCGGTCAGGTCTACTGTCGGTGTGGGTGTTTGGAAATCTATTGGGAGAGGTTGGGATGAGTTCTCAAAGCACATTAGATTCAGAGTCCAGGAAGGAAGGAATATCCGGTTTTGGGAGGATGCTTGGTGCGAGGACCTTCCTTTGTCTTGTCTGTACCTGAGGTTGTTCAAGATTGCTGCTGATAGACACGCTATTGTTGCTGACTGCTATCGCCTTGATAGTGGTAGGTTGTCTTGGGATGTTTAGTTCCGGCGATCCTTTCAGGATTGGGAGTTGGATGAGGTCATTGGTTTGTTGGATCTTCTGTATAGACAGGAGGTGGATGGCACCGGGTCGGATTCTTTGACTTGGGTGCTTTCTCCTAGGGGGACGTTCCAAGTCCGGTCCTTTTTTCACCAGCTTTCAAGGTTTCGTGGATCCACCTTCCCGTGGAAAACGGTTTGGCGCTCGAAGGCTCCTCTTCGGGTGGCTTTCTTTATATGGACGGTTGTTTGGGGCAAGATCTTGATTCTGGACAACTTGAGGAAGAGACAACATGTTATCGTTAACCGGTGTTGCTTGTGCATGAATAATGGAGAGTCTATGGATCATCTTCTCTTGCACTGTCCCGTAACTCATGACTGCTGGAACCTTTTGTTGTGTCTCTTTGGTGTTCAGTGGGTTATGCCCCAGACTTCAAGAGATTTGATTGATTGTTGGAGGGGCCAAAGGGCGGGGGCGCGCGCCCGTAATTTTTGGAGAGTGATTCCCCTTTGTATTGGGGGGAGTCTTTGGAAAGAACGCAATTGAAGATCTTTTGAAAGGGAGGGGACCTCCATTGGGGCTTTGAAGTTCGCTATTCTTTGTTCTCTTTTTAGTTGGGGTATGGAGAGAGATTGTATTTCTTTGGATGAGATTATGGACTTTTTGGGTCGCTGGGTCCATAGATCTTATTTTTCTTTTACCTTTTCTCGTTTCTGTACCGCTCTTGAGACGCGTTCCCCTTTTGAACGCTTTCTCATACAATTTTACTTATCAAAAAAAAAAAAAAAAAAAAAAAAGAATCTGCTGAAACCTCCTTATGTTTCCCATACTTTCCATTACTTAAAAAGCGGTAAGGTCACCACCATGAGTCAGCTTTTAAAAGAGGCATTGCATGCCCTCTTACAAGGCGAATCCACATAGGTTCAGTTAATGTCAAATTCATCCACGTGAAAAATGAAATGAGTTCACCTTCAACTAAAATGGCTCCTGGGTAAGGAGTATGGACTACAAAATGCCATTTATCCTTTCTGCTGGGCACATAAAACTCTTCTACAAAACCACTACTTAAAAGATCACTAACCAATAATACTAAGAATTTGTCTCTAAATTAATCCAAGGTTTTTTGCTAAATTAGCTCATCAATAGAACAATTACGGTTGAAACCATTTGTGCTTAACGAAATTAACCATTCCAAATTACCTACCATTGCCTGCCCCTAGCTATAGTCCCAATTCAAAGAAATTGAAGGAAAAAAAAAAACACACACACACACACACACAAAAAGAAAGTACTGAAAAGTGACACCCTATCTGTCTACTCCCAGAAAATTATATTGACTAAATCAAGATATAATCTACAAAACTGCATATCATTGAGTTGAATAGCCTTGAAGCCAAATGAAGAGAATTTCAACATTTCATTGATCTTTATATAAGACGGTAGATCGAAAGATTGTACGGTGACGAAAGTTACAGAAAAAGATACATATACATATATGTGTGTGTTCATATATGTCTGTAAAGGATAAACCCTAACCTTCTCGTTTTTGAAACGGGTACGGACGTTGCCGAGCTCTTTATCGACCCGGAGGCGTTCCTGTTCTTTGTTCTGGCAATTCCGGATGTCGCTGATGAATACGGAGAGACCTCTCATGCCCGACCACGCCATGAGAGGACGCCTTAGTAGCTTCGGATCTTTCGACTCTCTATGTCTCTCTCTAGATCCTAGCCGTTCGTTTAGAGAACAAGAAAAGACGAGAGCGAGATCTTGCAGAAGAGCGAACGAGTGTGTAAAAATGGCGGTGATCCAGAGAGGAAAAGAGTGGTTTTAGAGGGAGGAGGAGAGGGGAGAAGGTGGACTGAGAAAATTTGGAAGAGCCGTCGGCCAGTGCAGAAGACGACTTTTACCAGTTGTGCATCATTTCAATTAATTTCCAACTGGGGGAAAAATAAAAATAAAAATAAAATATTAATACCCCGCAATAATTTCTATTTGTGTTCGTCCTAATATATGTTTTTGTTATATTGTTTCCGGGTCCCGTCCCGGTCCATCCAATAAAATAAATAAAAATATGAGGTATGGACTTATGGGGTCTGCTTAACTACAGTTGTCCTCTGTAGTTTTTTAATTGTGATCATGCATAGTGTTAAAATTTCATACTAAAATTAATTTGCATTATATTATATAAATCAGTTAAAATTTTATACACTATTTCTTTTGATTTTATTTGATTAAATTAAACAGTTAATATTTAGACCCTCTTGTATATATTTATTTTAATTTTTTTAAAAAAATTATTAAATGACATGAAGCAATAAATAGTTAATACATGTTTTATGGGGATGATATTAGGGTTAAGAAAAACTAAAAATGCTAAAGATTGTGCTATAACAGTATCTCATCTGTTTTCTTTTTTCAAAAAAAGTTATTAAAAAATATTGAGACTTTGTATATTTATAAATCTGCGTAATATAATAGATTGGGTGTTTCACGGTTTGACCAATTACTAGGTAGAGTTGACATCCAATTCATATAGGTGTTTCACGGTTTGACCAATTACTAGGTAGAGTTGACATCCAATTCATATAAATACATTCACTTTTTTATTTTGATCGGACGTGTGATAAGTTTTCTTTTAGGTAGAGTTGACACCCAATTCATAAAAATATATTCATTTTTTCATTTTGATCGGACGTGAGATAAGTTTTCTTATAACACCTATGCCACCTCACACTGAGTTGTTAAGATAAAAATAAATTTTAGAAGAGACTTTAAATGTATTGAAGTATAAGTTATATAACCATCCGATAGTATCATATCAGCAACAAACGTAACCCAGAACAGATATATGAGAGCACTATAAATGGAACTTCAAAATTCACAAAATTACCTTTTATATCAATCATTTTGGAGATCAGGAGGAAGAATTTTCTAAACAACCCCATGTAGTGGATTATGAAGCACTTTAAGAGACACCACCATCCTCTAAAAATATATGGAAAATGATAAGGGGGCAAAGAATAACTCTCGAAAAAAATGATCGAATTTAACCGTGGCCAAGCTATTTAAAATTTTATAAATCATTGCACATGAAGAGTAAAAAAGTCATCACGTACTTAGCTCACCCCCAAAAATAAATTGAAAAAAAAAAAGTTGTTTGAGAAGAATACGAGGAAGGTAATGGAACCATAGACACTGTGAAAATGACCTGAAGAAGGTGGGTATATATATAAATAGAAATATATATATATATACATACATACAATTACATATATGTTGGTAACAGATCATAAATATTCAAAGATTTTTTTTCTATAAATTTCTCAATAGATTTAGGTATTATTCAATGATCTAATTTTAAGAATTACATGATCATCTTGTATTCGAATCACACAAAAAAATTCGGGAGTATTCACAACATCACTCTTTGATTCGGAATTGGTTTTCTCTCTGCATGGGGTTTTGAATCAGTTTTCTTCTTCAGCATCAATTCAATTGGTACAATGATTTAATTTGATGTATCTAGTCCGTGTAAATTATAAAATATACCAATTACGAAAAACAAAAAAAATTAAAATATACTACGTAACAAGATAAAAATAAGTCAATTCTTAAAAAAATGATAAAAATAAGTTCTCTCTAATTTTAGAAACTAATGAGTTTTCGGATATTCCTTTTTCATGATATACTCTTTTACTTGACGTGGATGATTAATTCAGGATATCTTTCGGTCTCCATTACTGCTCAATATATATATATATATAGAAACCCTTGGACATGTGACATAACAGTAGTTATAATCCCTTGGACACGTGACATGACCGTAGTTATAATCCCTTGGAGACATAACAGTAGTTATAATAGAATTATGTGTACATTTAATAAACAAAAGACTAAATATTAGTAGCATCTACGACAATTAGCATCATAAGCTTTACGTACACTTTCCAAAAAATAAAAATAAAAATAAAAATAAAAATGTAGAACATCTCATCAAATAACCGTCATGCAGTATAAAAATCAGTTAGACATCATGTATTGGGCATTGACCATTTGGATTATTGGTTAAAAGTTAAAACATGATTTAACCCTAAGATAGTTTTTAGGAATAAAAGAAAATAGATGGGGGGCTCATATTAATCAAACAGAGTGCATTGCCACCAAAACTAAATCTATCGAGCCTCAGCTAATCTGGGTTAAAAACAGTAAGAGAATTTTTAGGAATAAAGAGCAAAATCGGTTACATCGATTGAACACAAGCCAATAAAAACCTTTCATATAATTTCATTGGTTGACAAATTTACAATCTTGTTTAGAAATACTGTACATGTATAACCCAAGGAAATAAAAACAACATCATCAATGACTATGTTTTGTGATTGAAACACACTGTATAATTATATATACTCCTCTATAAGCTCCACCCAGAAACAGTTGTTGCATATTTCAGTCCCACCTTCAAAAGGTGAAAAATCATCCCCACCAAGCTATAAAGGAAGAGAGGAAGAACATTTCCATCTACATGAGAGGAAGCGTGACATTTCACCAAAAACAGTTCTGTGGCACAGACCATGGCTTCAAATTAGCCACCCTTTTTTGAAGTATTGCTCATCTTTAATACAACACACAGACTTCTTGTATTCTAAGCACTCAAAATAAAGAGAAACTTTTCCGATGGCTGGAATGACGGGAAAGCCGTACCTGCTGCTCGACTGATCCTCTTGGCGATGGCCCTTTGCTTTCAACGATATCTGCTTTAGCATCTGAGGACCGTGGAAGAAACTTGCACCCAATTCCCCGTGCAATAAAGCGGGGAGAACTGAGGGAACTGTGTGATTTAGTCACCCTTTTCATCTCTAGCTTTATTTTATTGAATTCTTCTTCCAGTTCCCCAACTTTAGATCTCATCTTTTCCATGTCCACCTTTAAAACCTGGTTCTCACGCACCACGGACACCCATCCATCTCTCTGTACAAGCTGGCCCACCATGTCACCTGGGACCGTAACCGGACCAGGAGGGGCACTTTCAGCATCCAAGACATGAAGACAACCAGCTAGAGCTGTTCTCAACTGCAACTGCTCGAAGAACAGAACCTGAAGAACTATTCTAAGTGGCAACCTTTCATTTTGAGATGCATGGGCACAAGCATCGATAGAGAGCTTCTGATAGTCCATGATATTGCACAGTTGTTCTTTCTCTTTATCTGAAAGCCAAGGGTGTGCCTGCACAACACCATGAGTCCCGGTAAAGCCTCCAATACAAAAAAGAAGCATTTATTTTAATAATTGATCCAACAAAAGGTTTTACACAGGTTATATGAACTGTAGACACTGAAACGCGGAGGTCCCAACTCTAAATCGAGAAAGCTCAGTGAACTGTACTTAGCAAGCTTCTGAGATGAATCTAGTTCTCCAAATATGACTATATTTGCTGAGTCAGAAAAGATTATAGTGGTCAAAATAGCATTTCTTATCTATTCTTTTTCTCTCCCTATATCTCCCTGCTTCCTGTATTGGGTTGGATAAAAATTAAGTACTAAAAGAAAAATGACTATGCAGAGTTTCGAGGTTTCACAGAATGGGAATATAACCTCTTCCGTATCAATTGAGGACACAGATCCATCCTTCAGAAAAATTTAAAATAAAAAGAATAGTCGTCAATAAAATGTTAAGAAGGCCTAGCGGTACCAGGCCCCTACTTCTCAAATAGAGGTTAGGGGTTCGAGCCTCAGTGGAGGCATGTGTGTGTGAGTACCAACTAAGGAAGAAAAAAAAAAAAATCATTCATATATTAATCAGAATAATTCCCTGGGATATCCCAACACCCCATGAGTCTATCAGTCTATGTATGGAGGAGATTGAGTAGATAGATTCAAACCTTGAAATATATATCCAGTGCTCTGTATAGCCCATCATGCAAAGGTCTCGAAGAATCTGGTAGGGATTCTGCAAGTGAACGTATCTTTCCAGGTTTTAAGTTCACGTCAGAAGCAACCTCTGCCATGTAGCTATCTATCAACTTTGCGACTTTTCTTAATGGTCCAGATGAGGGTGATGATTCTAGGTCAAATGATGATGGCGAAAATGTAGTTGCACTTGGTTCTAAAGAGATGAAATGATGAGTAATTCGTTCAACACAGTCAGTGTTATATAAAGCATCAGAATCTGAATACGTAGGTATCAGTAGACAATCAAGGGTTGCCAGTTCCAGCTGCATCCCTATTCTCCTCTCCAGAAAGTCCTGACATGTATGATTAACACCCAGTATCAAAGCAACACGAAGAAGTCCCAATAGAAAACGGCAAAAAGATTTCCCCTTCTTTTGGGGGAGCAGCTTTACAATGCTTTCCAGCAGAACCTTCTGGTCCACAGCAGCAGGTGTCATGCTGAAACTTGCAACTGTAATAGCTTTTCCACTTGGTCCACCCTGCCACCGGCCCAAACCTGGAAGGTACTTTCTAGCATAATACATTATAGCACCTGCTAAGTTTTCAGGTCTTATTCCTCTTTCTTCCATTCTCTGAATAAGTCTTTCAAACAAACCCACACTTAGATATGATATGTCTTCAAACCACCAGTCAGATTCTGAGCTCCGAATCCTTGCACCAGTGTTTATGCCATTCCACAGGATGCTTCCACCAGGGCTCTGCAAGCTACCATACATCATCATGGGCCATCCAAACAAACTAGGATCCGTGCAAACCATCATAGATAGAACATTCAAACATTTGCTAGTTATTTGGAGCTTGTCAGCTCTTGCTATGACAGGTTCACAACTTTGAAGAGACACAACACAATCTTTCCAGTTCTGGAGTATATTCTTATGGAAGAAACTCTCTGACTTTGACAATAAGTTACCTTCTCCATTCTCATCTGTCATTTCAAGGTAGTCTGCTGCACAATACACCATCACTATGTTCCTTGGTGTAAATTCCACCCGGACACCATAGCAGAATTTAGCTGCAACCAAGAAAGTGTCAGGACCACCAGGAAACTCTTCTAAAGCCATGGTGAATGTCCCGTCGTGGATACTTTGAGATTCTTCAACCATTTTCGCTATCTTCCCACAATTTGACATGAGAGGAAACTGAGGATCATACATTGATGTATATTATTAGAATATAGAGTAGAAAGGAAGACAAGTCTTTTACCATATCGAAGACAGTACAACAACAAACATATATGTAAAGCAAAAAACATCAACATTTTCCTTAGGCAGTTTGTTATGATAATATCAACTAAAAGAGTACAGGAGTATCACATTAAGTATAAATGACAATTTTTTTTAATTGATAGATTCAATAAGAACTGATAGAATAGAATATATAAAACAAAGAATCAAAGAAGACAGTGAATGAAATAATGAGCAAACCAGCTATAAATCTTCTCAACCAGAGAAGAAAAAAAGGAAATAAAATTTTCAGAAAGTTTCCTCTTCACCAGTGAAATTGTTCAAATGCCATATTCAGTTTCTTTGGGGTTTATTTTCCAGCTGTTTGAAGCACTCATATATCTGGGAAATTACACGAGACTTTGGTACAGAAACAAGCATGACCAACTGCGAGGCTCAACCCTAGTAGAACATGAATTCAATTATTTAGACAGGGCATGACCACTTCAAGGATTCATTAGAGTCTTAGACCAATTTCTTAGAACTTCGATGTGGACATTCCCCCAAAACTAGCCAAACAATTCTCGATTAAACACATTTATGGGCTTTGCTTTCAATGATTTTGTGGAAGTAGTTATTTCAACATGCCATTATGAATCTGAAGGGGAACATTTGGAAAATGGAAATGGGTTTCTGAAATGAAGGGTTCGGATGAGTTGTCTCCAGGGTAAAAGCACTTGTGCCAGTTTATCCTGGATTATTCTGTCCCTCTGCTGATAATTGCCCAAATCAGTAATGGATAATGGCTCAGTTCCAAGAAAAAGTGATGAAACCGTGAATAAATCATATTCTTGAAGACATTAGAGAATTGGTGTCAAACTAAGCCGTGTGAAGGTATTGAAACAATCACGGATGCCCAACATGAAAAAAATTAAAACTTAAAACTCCTCAAATGTTGTTTGGGACAGTGATGTTGGATTTTACCATGTCAAAGATTATTTAGGCTTTTCAATTTTATACTCCTATGTTCTATTTTGAACCATATTCTACTGTGTCAAAGATTATGCAAGACAGCACAAGGGTGGATTGATCCTAATCTCTTGTAGCAGTATCACCATAACTAATGGAAGGTGAGTTCTTCTCAGCTGAGCAAAATTGATGGGGATCAAGATGAAATCCACACAAACGTGTTGACATGATCTTCACCTATGTTTCACATGGGGAAAAGATAGATGGGGATAAATTTATTTTCCTTATTATTAGGTATTTGTTGTTTGTATTTTTAGAAGTATATATTTCTGAATTATTTATTAATTAGGCTTGGTGTAGGATTTGATTATATACAAGGCCTTCATGTAATAAGATTATTGCTTGATAATTGAATTTTAGATTATTGCAAAATTTTATCCCTAAGATCTGTTTCTCTCCTCCACTCTAACTTTTCTTTCCTGTTCTTTCTTCTTCTCTTCCCCTCTTCTCTCTTCGTCTCTCCTGCATTAGTCGGTATCATATCGTGCATCAATTTGGAATCAAAGCTCATTGTTATTCTTCATCATTCCTACTCAGCCTGCACCATCTCCAAAAAATCAAAAGCTGATCTAGGCACCCATGACATTCCAAAGAGAAAGAAAAATAGGGAACAAAAGTCCCTGACCAACGGATAATGCTCAATAATGGCTCATCATCACCACATCCCTTTATACATGGATCCATCACCTCCCACTCTGAACCCTGCATCACCGTGATGAAACAAAGATCCCAAAGCACTGCCTTTGGAACCCATATACATCTACAAGTAGGGCCTTTGTTCTCTCTCTCCGTGTTGATTGATGAACTTACTGCATATGTTCAGGAAAAAGCCAGTTGGAGCTTCAATTTTTCTTTTTCTTTTTTTTGGATCATATAGTTTTGGCTAGCAAAATTAGTCAGAATTGTGGGAAATGCTTTAAATACTCTGGCTTAAGAACAAAAAGTATATTGAATGTAATTTAATAATTATTGGGATAAAATTGAGAAATTGATCAAAGATCTTGAGTGACCTAAAATCATTGTTTCCATTATCTTGGTTAGGTCACCTTTAACAAGAGACTGAAAATGTTGTGACAAATAGAACAAAAAAGGGATGGGGAAATTGGATAAGAAATTCTAGTGCATATAGAAAAATAAATATCAAATTAAAGGGGGTGGTACACATTGCTAGATAACAAAGGAACAAATATCCATAGAAGGGCATAGTTAAAAATGAGGGTGCTAAGAGGATTAATGAGTAGCAACACAAGAAAAAATTACAATACCAAATGCATATCCATGATAAGATCATCATAATGAAATTCATGACAAAATGAAGAAAATTTTATAAGGTGGTTTTGGCCATACTCAGGAGCACCAAATAAATACCCTAATGCTATGTTCAGTTGCATGGAATTGGTGCTTTGGATTTGGAGAAAATTTAGCTCAAACTTCAAACTAAATTTTCTCCAATTCCAATTCCATGCAGCCGAACATAGCATAAAGGTTATGGCGCATGAGGAGTTCGTTCAAATGGAAGGGAAAAAAGCGGTGACACATGACAGCATATAATTTAACGAAGGATATGGCGCTGAGATTTGCTCGACTTTCTTAAGACATTAAGCACGATCTTTTTCTCCAAATTAGTCCAAATGAAAAATAGAACCTCTACAGAATTTGGTGTAAGGTTTAACCCCAACAACGTATTTCTAGGGAAGCATGGAGAGTGGCAGAGGCTATACTTAAGTGACAAAGATGCAAATACTTAAATCACTGTAGTTTATCTGGGAAAATTAGAAGCATTACTGCACGAAAATCCCCTCCCAAGATCAATCTTGATTTCCCCCACCCAAAGGCCCAAGATTTCGTAAACCTATGGTAAATGCTGGACAACTACAGAATGTAGACCATTGTGAAAATAAAACTGAAAGATGCTATAACTTTACGTAGACATTAGATTTCAAAAGAAGAATTTTGATATCGAGAAACGAGCCATAAAGTGTCAGTAGCAAATTCAAACATTTGAATTAGAAAATGAAAAGAAAAGAAAAAGATTGTTCTAAGAACTTCAAGATCTGCGGCTTCTCGAGATAACTCTTGGACAAATTTAACATTCAAAAATGAATATTAGCTTAAACACATTAATTTTTCTTTATTGATATAGAATCAGGTAAAACTATTACAACATTATAAGTTTCTAGTAAGCATGAACCTCCACAGACATTGAAGAAAGAAAAATATGTAAAAGTTCATCTACACATCGGAAAGGCAAACTGACAGAATGTTCTTATCGTGTCTCACATACATTTTAGAATGTTAGGAAGAAATGACAATACCTTGTGAAGATGGAAGTTCACGCTGTCTATGGAAATAGTGATGTCGCTCGGCAAACCTGCATTGCAGAACCTGTCATATCCATGTAAAAATTTTCACACAACGCATCCCTCTCTTAACTCCATAAAAAGCTAAATAACTCATTCCACGAAATTGGTCACCCTCACCAATGGGCATTAGTCCAGATGGTATGATCTCTCTTACCCAGAAGAGAGGTTGAGTGTTCGAGCCCCTGCTAGGGGCAATGAAGTGAGTGTTTGTGTTTACTTAAACTTTCGAAAATTAAAAATTAATAAAAAATGGATCAACCTCAGAGCCAAGGTCGCTCCCCATTTCAAACAACAACTTGCAATCCAATTCCTATGATATCAGTCGGGTTCTCCATAAGCTTCAGATTCGACTGGAAGCTTCAGATTGGGTAAAATTCTTTCCCACTCTTCTTCTCCCAAGCTGTTTATTTCACAAATTCATCCTTCCAATCCGTGTTGATTCATGAATTTTATTTATTTATTGGCAAGTTAATTAATGAAATTCAATAAACATACAATTATTTATAAATAAATATAAAAAAAATCTGCAATTCAAGCAAGTGTAAACTGTTTTTAGACTCTAAATACAGAGCTATACATCCTAAGACATGAAATTGATATAGAATATGATATAAAATTGAATCAAAGAGCATTAAAGAAACTTTAGAGAGAGAGAGAGAGAACATACCAGTCAGTGCCCTCTCGGTAAAGCCCAGAAACCTTCCCAGCAGGAGGCATAATTGACCCCAAACAGACTCACCTCTCTCTCTCTCTCTCTCAACAGAGTCCAACCCAATTCATAACATCAATTCATCAAACACCCAAATACCAACATCACATCAACAAATCAAGAGTAAAAAAAAGAAAAGAAAAAAGAGGTAGACCAACAAACAAGGGTCTGGAAGGCAGTCAGTCCATAGAGTCAGTAAAAGTTCATCTGGGTCGTTAAATTATAGAGAAAGCAAAGGTGAGTCTTTACACCTAAGTGCGTGGGATTATAAAAAGCGAACTGAGTACCAGTAACAACCCCAACACAATCCAACAACAAAGCCACTGTAGTGTATACCATATAATATAATTATAGATATATATATATATATATATATATATATATATATATATTTCTAAACAAAAGCAAACGCACAGATCACGACACAGAACCGGCTTAAGAATAAAAGTGGGTATTTGTGAGAAGAATCGAACATTGGGTGGTCAATTTTGACAGATAACTATAAGCACAGCCACCACTAAATGATAGTAACTCCCATTGTGTAGAACATGCGTGCGCTCTGTGTGAGAGAGAGAAAAATTAGGCAGATTTAGGCCTGCCGACTATGGAGGAATTGGGTGGATCTGGGTAATCTACCTTGAGTAATTCATCCATTTTCAACAAAGTTTTGTGTCATCTATTTGTGAAGTGTGAATGAATTGAGGAGCTTGAGAAATGGTAAGAGATTTGGGACCCACCAACAGTAGTCGTTGTGGGCCTCACGTCCAGATCATCTGAGAAGAGCTGACAAGCCTGACAGTAGTCCTGCTTCCATCCTTCTCTGGTCAAAAGTCAAACAAGTGTACTTATATATTTGACAGCCAAAACAATATATATTGTATAATTATATATGTAATGTATATATGCATCAGCGTTTGTAAGGAACAATAAAACTCCATAACGGTCCGAATTTTATAAAGTGAAACTGCTTTTCAATTTCGTTATAATATTGCTCCTTAAGTAAAATTTATTGAAAATTTATGATTTTTTATTTATTTTTTGTATGAATAATCAACTCACCTTCCACAAACCAAGAAGTACTAGTAATGGACTAACCTGAGCTATAGTTAAGGTCCAATTAAAAAAAAAAATTAGTACTATTGTTTCTATAAACCCATGTACAACTCTTTCTTTTCCTATCAGCTCAGCACAGTCCATAGTATTTTTATAAATAAAAAAAATTATAAAATTTACAAAGATCAAGCCTTAAATATGAGCAAGCCCACGAACCATAGACATGCCTAATCACAAAATAAACCATAATAAAATATAATAGGGTCCAGCCCGGTAAATCAAACACATTGTTAGTCTATGGAAAAAGACCTAAACTCTTCGTGTGTAAGACACTAAGGCATAGGTGGATGGATATCATGAATTATTATTGTTAATCCAGTGAAATATTGAATTTTATTTTTGTATAAAAAAAAAAAAAAAAAAAAAAAAGAAAAAAGGGATTTGTTGATAACTTGATAATTTCTTGTTAAATTGGGTAATTTACTATATTATGGATTAATAACTAATCAGGGGCGGAGCACATAAGTCTTACATTATAATGTGAATTTATTGATAAGGAACATATATATCTTACATTCTTGTAGTTGTTTGTTTTAATACTTGTATAAAGCAAACTTTAATGAATTATTGACTATAAAAATACGTTAGAGTTTGGAAGTGTAAATGTGTTAAAAGGTTGTAGATTATTGGGTTTAATTAAATAACTGATGCATGATAATTATATATTTAGAGCATGAATGACACACTAAGTAGTCATGGGTTTAATTATTTTTAGTCCTCCCTACTTTACAATCGTGGCTCGCCCCTGCCACAAACAATGTCCATTTAAGTTGATCTGTGTAACTAAAACCTAAAAAGAACATCTGAAGGTGCAAGCAATGTCTATTTAGGATAATCATTAAATTTAATGTGATTTGAGACTTAAAAGGATTTAGGACTTTTTAAATTTTAACTCTAAAAATAGTTCTAAAAATTTTAAAGAACAGAAAATAATTTTCAGATAACAATAAAAGACAAGTTATCTAAAAACAGACCTTTTCAGAATTTTCAAAAAAACTGATTCAAACAGAGTTTTTTTTGTTCAGTTTTTTGTTTTCCAAAAATAAAAAATTATTCTTAAAATTACAAACCAAGCAGAGTTTTAATAATTTAATTGAAAAGGTTGGCAGAGGGATTAGTAAGGCTAAAACTTTGATCTTATTTAATGTATTCATGGAATAAAATTGTCATAATTTAGATTTTTTGGATTTTTTATTAGACTATTATTACATGTTGTAGGGCACCCTAAACTATTTTTTAGATATTTGTAATTACAGACGTGGATAAAGAGATTTTTTATGACTTCTTGAACACAAATTAATCATTTGCCCCAATTACATCAATTTTATTTTCGTTCACGGGTCACGGGTAATGGATAGTGATAAGAGAGAGAGCAATAGAACTGTAAATGATGGGAGGTGTGCGTCTCGATCGCTCTTTTTGTCGAACATTGCGAGTGCAATCATCGACAACGCGTGAGAGCAAATAATAAGAGCAGCGCTTGTGCTTACGGTGAGGCGGTGGTGATGATGGGTGGGTGCTAGTGGTCCAATTTGGTCCCCCGGCATGAATGAGTGCTACTTGTGCGTCTTAGGAGAAAGTTGAGAACAGAGACCAATATTATTATAGTATTATAATCCAATACTTGAGGTGAACAAAAATAAATGAAAACAATAAATGAAAACTCAAATTCAAGTTTGTGTTGTTGATACTAAGATCTCCTTCCTTTTTATTAATTTGGGATGTTGGACTTCACCCGACCATTCTTCAAGGACTCAGAAAGGGTAATTTTTTATAACGGACCCAATAAGTTACTTAAGTGTAAGTGTGGAAGATGTTTTACGAGTCATCAAAGCCAAGTGATCTTGCCACTGCACCAACCCTTTAGAGTTACTAAAATGTTTTTTTATTAATGCGTAGAAATTATATGTATACATGTAAATTTCGTAATCTGCATATAAAGAACAAAATAGAGAACAAATAATAATTTATTGATTTGTACAATCTTTTGAGATATTCTTTACAAAAGAAATAAAGTATCATTTGATTCGATCTCTTTTGTTAGTTGGATTCAATGATTGTTGGAGCTTAATCTTGAATCTGATTGTTGACAATCTTCTTCAAGTATTTGTAGTTGAAGAAAATCGCCAATGATTTCTGATCGAGAACTGGCAAAGCTTAATCTCGAACAGTGTTATATGGTGATTCGTCAAACTTGTTAAATCACGGAGAAAGAACGGCACAATTTTGATATATTTGTTGTTCTTTGTTGAATATGAGGAAGAACGGCACGACTTTAGATGTGCTTGTTGTTCTTTATCTTCATTGTTGTTCTTTATTGAATCTGATGAAGAACGACACGACTTTGAATGTGCTTGTTGTTCTTCATCTTCAGAGAGAATTTGGTGTTTGGATGTGCTTGTTGTTCTTCGCCTTCATAGAAAATTTGTTGAATTTGATGAAAAACGGCACGACTTTAAATGTGCTTGTTGTTGATCACCATGAAATTTTGATGAAAAACGGGACGATTTGATGTGTTTGTTACTCTTCGCCGTCAAGTTTTGATGTTGGGGATGAGTATTTGATGTGCCTGTTGCTCTTAACCTTTAGGTTTGGATGTTGGGGAGAATATTTTTGATGTACATGTTGCTCTTAACCTTCAGGTTTGGATGTTGGGGAGAGGAATTTTTGTATTTCTCCTTATTTCTGAGTCTATCAATTTCTGTACCCCTATCCTCCTTCTTCCGTGCCTCTATTTATATGCTTTTTGGATTAATAGGATGATGATACGTGTCATCTCCTGATAAGGACAAAATCATAACTGGCTCAGGCTAAATTGTGATAATTATCCATAAAAATAATTATTCTAAATATATTTTATTATAAATAATTATCTTTTCATTTAATCATTTGGGTTGGGTTAATTAAATAGCTTAAGTGGACCAAATTTAGGCCAATTAAATAACTTAATTAAACATTAAACTCATATTTAATAGGTCAATTCGTCAAAACAAAAGTCCCTTTCAAATTTAGTGTCTACAACCTGCTTTGTTTTTATCAGTTTCTATTCGTATAAAACGCTGTTATAATCTTACAACATCGTCAACATATAATATGTTGCATATATATATATGTATTATATATATAACTGTTTCTACGGATATCTTTATTGCATTTTGGTTTTTATTTTTATAAATACCCACACAATTGTGGTGCAATCGAACCCGCCCTAGCAGCTAAGAGGTCACTTAGACGTGACTACGAAAGAAAACTGTTGTGGTTGGACGAATCACCATGGCTGCTTCTGCCTGTTACTTCATAACACTATTAATAATGCATCATGTCATTAGTACGTGGAAGCAAAAACTTCAAAAATTAAATTGTATAGGAATTAACTCGTAAATGTCAAGAGGAATTATGTGTGTGAGCTTAGTTAAAAAAAATAAAAATAAAATAAATAGGAAAAATTAAGGACAAACGCATCTCTTAAAGACGGAGATGATTCTAAAGGTACAGCCTCACACATGTATGAATTTATTATTTAATTTTCTATCTTTACCCCGACAACAATGATACACACATGGACACCATATTGACTGATTGACAGTTTTGGTCAATACCAGTTTCACAAAGCATGAATGGAACGTTGTGAACAATCTGTGTCAACCAAGCAAACCCTGCTTTATCTTTTTGTTTTCTCATCGATTGACTAAAATTTAAGGCATTAGCACCAAGGACAGAATCAAAAAAGAGCCAAAGATAACTTTTAATCCTACCAATTCCAACCTGTCACCCATGAAGTATTTCTTTAATTTTACAGTTACCCTCTCAAACATAACTAATTACACGCAAATTAATCCCTTATATTGCTGATGATTGGTGGAATCAAATTCTTATAATTTTCAAAAAATTTGCAAATATGAAAAAATACTGTTTACTATTACATTTAGGTACACAAGTAATACTTTTTGTACACATAAAGTATTACTTTTCGCGCATCAAGTACCACTTTTTTGTGATACAAAATGGTACTTTTATGCCCAAAACAAAAGTGATATATGATGCACAAAAAGTAATATCTGCGTGCAAAAAAAGTAGTACCTTCATGAGAATAAAGAATGTTTTTGTCCACAGCTTTATTTTGGTCAACTTTATTTTTTCAAAACTATAAGACTTTTAGTTCATCAGCGCATCAAATAATAAATATAGATCATCAGCACCATTTATATATAATAATTCGTATCATTTAAACTCGAATTAGAGACAGATTAAATCCAAGACGACGGTAGATTTTACAATTTGCCCCCTTAGACACCTTAACCAGAGCTATCCTCTCTGTCTCTCATGGATATAAGATTGGCACAAAACAATGCTCTGAAAGATTCTGATCAATAATTTTAATAGTACAACCAACAAGTATGATCAGTTCACATGCATACAACTAAATAATGGCAAGTATATATGGATTAAATATTTAAAGGATTCTATCATGATCATTACAATCAACCATTCCATATGCTTATGGTACACAAACCAACCAACAAAATTTGAAAAAACCATATACAACCAAAAAAAAAAATTGAGCAAATTAACCAGTTCATTGAAAAAGCCAAATACGATATAAAATTGATCAAACCAAATAGTCTGTGAACACATAGAGAGAGATAAGCAGCATGATTGAGGATGTCTAACAGTTTGGTTGCTCATCAATCTTTACTCACTTGTACCAAAATGAGCTTACTTGAGATAATTTTGTTTTAAAATATTTAAAACAAATTATCTCAAATGGCTTTCAATAAAAGCTGGACTAGCCCAATTCTTTCCACTCGGCCCAATATACAGCTGACCCGATTTGTATGCATTATCAACACAGAGAAGCTAGGATATATATGGATTCAGAACCATGTCATGCATAATTTTCATCATAAACACCAAAAAATAATAATAACAATCTCCAATATGAGAAAATATTGAATTAACCAAGCATACCAAGTCATTGGTATATCCACCTAATTAAAAAAATAACAAATATTTTCAATACGAGAAGATATTAGGTAAGCAGGACATACCATGTTATTAGTATATGTAGTCAATCAACGCACTCCATTTATTGAAAGTGGCCTCACTTACATAAAGAAACTTCCCTCCATAAATTAAAATAGTGGATCTTGATTGGGTGGGTATACCAATAATGTGGTATGCCCAACTCACCCAATATCACCTAGTAGAGGATGTCATTTTTCAAAACTAAAACAAATAAATAAAATTAAAGAATATTCTTTATTATAATTAATCTTGAGTATGAAAACTGAAAAGTAAGGATAAAAAAGGTTTGAAAGATTAAAAATGAAAGGAAAGAGCTCTCTTACTTGGTGAAGATCTCAAATTTCCCAGTATTACCAACTGAGCTTCAAAAATGGGGCACATTCACATGCCACCTCCCATTTAACTTGCAATTTGCTTTCACAGAAAGGTTGTTGTCTGCGGTCTGTGTATAAGGAGACCTTTGAAAAGTTTTTTCAATGATTAATTTGCATGCAAAAACACAAACCACCATGTTGTTGACCACTAATATGAACTTCTGCATAACATGAGGAAGGAAATTCAATTTACTAATCAAAGTATTTATTTATTTTGCAAGTTTGATTGTTTGTTTCTTGGCCAAGAACATGATGAAAATGAAAAAAGTGATTTCACTAATCACACACAAATTTGCGGTCAGTATGTGATACTCATCAAAAGAGACTAATTCATGTGCCATTGCCGATTGGGGAAGAAAGTACATCCTATTTCGTTCCCTTCCAGATGTACTTTATAAAAAAGTTAGATATTTGCGAAATATTTCAACTTTTTTATGAGGTACATTCCCGAATAGACAAAACAGAAACATGTCTGTTCTACTAGAGAGGATTTCGGTCATAATACAGCTATTAGAGCATTTGGGGCGGTGTGCAGCTTATCATTAGTACTCTATTTGTGGCCCCCACATCAAATTATCTATTGCCTTCTCTGCATGTAGATAGAGATCTGTTTGGAGTACCACCATTTATTTTTTGGCTTTCTTTATTCACTTGTTTTGTGTTGAATTGTATAACTCCGGAAACAGTAATAAAACGGCTAGTCTTAAACAGTAATAAATGATTATATTATTTAGCCTATAAATATTAATTCTCATCTTCAATAATTTTTATCTTCAATAATTCTCTCTCTCAATATTTTTTTTTAACATTCATCTCTATGGATCCTCAACCTCCATTTTATCGCCCCCATCTCAACCAATCTCATAACTCCGAATTACCACCGCAATCCAATTATAATTTGGATTCTTTAATTTTTTTTCAATCCGAAAATCCCTCTCAACCCCAATGCTCTTATTTTCTATTCCAACCTACTCAATACCAACCCGTACCATATCCCCAATTCCAACCTCATTACCAAAAAGACAAAAAATTATTAAATTCAAATTTAAAATTTTTATTTTATTTTTAAATTAAATTAATAAAATAATAAATAGAAAATGAGATAATTGGGTTCCACACCATGGAACATATAGATTAAAAAAAATAAAGTATCACATCATCACTTTTTAGCTTACGTGGCACTCTATTTTTAAAAAAGTAGATAGATAACTTGTGTGCCCACACCACTTACTCTTAGGTCACTAGTAGTAATACCATAACAAAGACCAAAATAGATGCTAATTTGTTGTACTTGAAAAAATAATAATAATAAATCTTCTTTGCATTTTCATACTCCCTCTGTCCTATATTCGTTGTCAACGTTGAAAACTTTGACTAACTACCATCTTTTATCTTTGAGTAATTTGAGATCATTTTTAGTCGTATTACTTTTATATACTTATATACTACCTCTATATTATATTAGATGTCCACTTCAGAAACTTTGACTCACAAAAAATTATAAGTCAAAATTTTTGAAGTGGACATTTAATATGTGAAGGAGGTAATAGTATTTAGGTCAAGAAAAATCCAAGCTATAATTCTTTGCAACTCCACAGACCCAACAACATGGGGCAAAAGCTTCATAAATGTTGCACGAACAGAGGTCCTTGCAGCATACATGCCGTTCTCATGGTCTGTTCTCGGTCACTGTTTCCTCTGTTAGATGAGTCGCGGAATGACACTGTCTCTCTGGCTTGTTGGAGAGAGTTGTTGAGCCGGGTGAGCCCCACTCAAACCTCCTTGTCCTTTCCATTCAAGCTTCGAAGTCTCTGTCTTGCCTTATGTCTTCTTCAAGACTACTACTCAATCTCTCACTCTATTTCAACAACCACCCTAAAAGAGTTTTATCAGTTAGTTAGAATCAAGATACAAATTAGTACACTAGAACAAAATTTTAAAAGAGGCTACCTAATTACATTTTCACTAAATTAATAATTAGCTAAAAATTAAACATAAAATAAATAAATGGATCATCAGAGCAGAGCATTGGTTGATTTGCCAGGGATTGTTTGTTGAAACAGATTGAGAGATTGAGGAATACCCTTGAGGAGGAAATAAGGCAGCGAATGGAGTATATGTCGAAGAGATATGAAGACAGAGTTGGCTTGAAGGTTGAAGGTTTTCTTCTGTTAGCTTGAAGGTTGAAGGTTTTCTTCTCGGTCACTGTTTCCTCTGTTAGCTTGAAGGTTTTCTTGGGGCGAGGAGATGAGAGAGATGTTGGAGGAAGCTCAGGCCCTGCAACAATGAGGCACTTGTGTTCGTGCTAGCTTTGTGAAGCTGTTGTTGGGTCAGTGAACCTGTAAAAAAGGATAGCTTGAAGGTTTTATTGGCGCGAGGAGATGAGAGAGATATTGGAGGAAGCTCAGGCCCTGCAGCAATGAGGCACCTGTGTTTGTGCTAGCTCTGTGAAGCTGTTGTTGGGTCAGTGAACCAGTAAAAAAAGATAGCTTGAAGGTTTTCTTGGCGCGAGGAGATGAGAGAGATGTTGGAGGAAGCTCAGGCCCTGTTGGATGATAGCTGGCATGGAGTGAATTAATAGGAGTCTTTATGATGAGAGTGGTGTTGGTAAAATATATGCTTCATGTGACATTTAAGATATAACAAACCTTATACTAATATGTCATGAGATAATTAACAATATGCTAAGAAATCATTAATTAAATATGCAACTCTATATTTAATTAAATATGCAAAATAAATTAATGAAATAATAATTATAAATAAAGAATCTGGACCGAGGCTAGTATTAGATACTATGTCCTTAAGACAGATTCGCCCCGCTATGGTGCTAACGGACTCAGTGGCGTCTATTTCCTAGGATACAACGGTCTACATTCACCAGTAGCAGCACTACAAACTCGTGGATACGGCGAACCTCCTCTGTGTAATACTCTCTCTGACTCAAAAATGCATCTATACTATATAAATGCTGAATTGGGTGCAATTCGAATCAAATGGTTCGGACCAATCTTAATATAGCTCGATGAAATTGGATTAGGGTCTAAGTGGTTCGAACCACTTAACCTATGGTTTGAACCCACTTGGGTTGGGTTCAACTCTAGAGAGGGAGATAAAAGAAAATGAAAAATGAACAACTTGCAAATGATCCAAAGGGGGGTATTTATAGAAACAGAAATGTCTTTTCGGATGGGGTGTATCTCTTCATTATTGGACACAACCAATGCAATAGGTTGCAATGGTTCACATAGTGTCTGTTCACCACTAGACACATCTATTCTAATAGGTTACAATGGTTCACATGGTGTCTATTCACCAATAAACACATCCATTCCAGTAGGTTGCAATGTGCCTTTTCGAGTGGGTGCAACCATGGGTTATGATGGTTCGAAAAAAGGTGTAACTCTTTGAAAAAAACTAAAAAGTGGTTTTTTAATTTAAAAGGTATAACCCTTTAGAAAAACTAAAATATGGTTTTTTTAATTTAAAAAGTGTAACCTTTTAGAAAAACTAAAAAGTAGTTTTTTTAATTCAAAAAACCAACCATCCAAAAAACCCACCCATTTGTGAAACTCATTTAAATAAGCCCAACCCAAAATTAGGCCCAATCCAAAATTTCAAAAAGGAATAATCTGGACTTTACAATTAGGTCCAGGCCCAGGCCCAAGCCCAAGCCCAAGCCCAAATCCTAAACTCAACTTATTTAAATTTCAATTTATTTCAATATTTTTTTCCATGTGGGACAAACACTTCCCACATTTTACATACCCGTTTAGGCTTATCAAAACACCATACTTTGGAACTAATTTCTCATTCACCCGGAAACGGATTCAAGAAAGTAAATATACCACGTTCATCTCCTTGAGGAGAAAAACACGTTCATCTCCTTGAGGAGAAAAACACGTTCGTCTAGAGATCCACAAAAAATTCTTAGCAAAATCTATTTCATATCTCATTCAAAATTTATGTTTTTAATACCCCGTTTTCAACAAGTGGTGCATGAAGTGAATCTTTTCCTTTGATATGAGTTTATTGATTTTTTGCTCTTTTGGGGTATTCCATTATACATTGTTTCAGAGAATTGCTTTTACACTTCATACTAAAAGGCTCATACTAGCAATCAATGTGACATATATGGTTCTGATTCCCTATCCTAGCCTTTTTGTGTTGGTAGTGCTGCAATGCATACAGATTACATTTTTGTTGTCCATACTTTCTTCTTATTTTCTTTCAAAGGTCTTCTAACAAGAGGATTTCTCACCCGTACTAACTTTATGACACGTGTGAGATTTTAAGTCCCGGACTTGTACAACTGGGTATTCAAACTCACAATCGGTACAATTCGTCCTGACTTACCAACGCTAATTTGGTCCGTGTACCTTTTTTCTTTTTTGCTTTACACTAATTTGGTCAAGTTCAGAAGAGTAGCTTTGTATGTAGATAAGAGGGTCTATGCACAAATTAATGGAAGTTCCAAAAGTTTTATTTTCACTGGTCTTGTCTCTCTCTGCAACATTCAAAAGCTTTCTCAGACCTCTCTCATTTTCTCTCCCTCACACAAAATTCCCCTCCTGCCCAATTGTTATGTTTGTTTTGTTTTTTATTTTTTATTTAAAAATAAAAAATAAAAAAATCTCTATAAAAATAGATGAGAAGGCTCACTTGAAGCAAACTAACTCAGCTGTGTCTATCCTTATCTTAAAAATAAAAAATAAAAAAATCTCTATAAAAATAGATGAGAAGGCTCACTCGAAGCAAACTAACTCAGCTGTGTCTATCCTTATCTTCTCCCTACCCCCACTCTTGTAATATCTCGTTAATAACCTAATAATATTGACATTTGATTAATTTTTCTCATCTTGAAGATTGAACAAGATGCAATAGCATAACTTGGAGTTGCCAAAAAAGTATGGTGGAAGTCTGTTAATGTTGTCTTCAAACTTAGAGTTATTTTTAAATTTTAGTTTTTTTTTTAAAAAAAATATATATATATATATATATAATAAAAAATAAAATCAAACAAACTTTAATATTAATTCCTGTTTCTCTATCATATGAACAATTTGTGGACAGAATGGGCTGTGTTTAAAAAATGCTAAAATGGGGTTGTAGATGGAAATAATCTGTTGACAGAATCATATGATTAAATGACTTCATTCAGAGCCAAACCTTCTTTTTTGGGGAATGAAACAAGTACAGAAAAATAATGAAGGATTTGAGACCAAAGACAACCTTATAATGTTTTCTCCTTAATTTCTTTTAGTATTTTTTTTTTTTTTTCCTTCATAAGTAGCACAATATGTCAAGGAGTACTGTTTTAACTCCTTGGTATAAGTAGCACTTTGAAGCCAAAAAGTTATTAGCAGAGCGTGTTGATTGTGAATGCTTGGGTGTGATTTTATTTATTGAAAAACAAAAAATGTATAGGATGGATTTACCTGTAAATGAGTTTTTTTCTCTATTGTCTTGGACAAATATATGCTTAATGGTTGCAGTAATAAAATCATTATTCTAAGGCGTGTTTTAATGGACCTAGGTTTTAATGGTTGTAATTTTATAAAAGTGGTTTCAATTCATTTTACAGAGAAGTTGAATAAAGGTAAGATTAACAGGATAATAAATTAATAAGGTATGAGTTGACAGCGGTGTTTTCGGAATAATGGAAATGAAGAACAAATGATAACCCTAATGCTATATTAGTTAGGAAAGAAAAAAATTGGATGGAAGAGAGAGAATAAAGAATTAGTATTTCCTTCTTTTTGTTTAATTTGATATAAGAGAAGATAATAAGCTCCTAATTTACAATATTAGTTAGGAGAGAAGGAATGAGATTATTTTAATTGTTTTTACCATTATATCCAATAATATTTATAATATTGTAATTTATAGGAGATAGTACTGTAATTTAAAACTTGTTTAAATTAAGATAGTATCTAATTTAAAACTTCTATAATAGTCTATTTGTCTTCCCTCCTTTCTTCCGCTCATTTTTGGGGGATAAAAATTTGTAAATGAGGATTCTCCTTTCTTTCCCTATATCATTTCTAACGAACAAAGAAAATAGGTCTATTTCTTCCTATTTTCTCTCCGCACCTCTTCTTTCCTTCATACGGAACACAACATAAAAGCTAAAAGCTAAGAAACAGGAGGTACCATTTGCATGCAGATTTTGTTCGTCTCAATTCTCAAGGAAAAAAACATGATCACTGAAGATCGGTTACAGTTTTGAACACCATAGTGATTGTTTGTCACAGAATTAAGCTCAATGATTGTGTTCCATCAGATTATTTGTTTCTTATGATTTTTAATTGCTACATGATATAGGGTTTGTCCAGTCTGTCAATCTGTAAAGAAGGATAGCGTGTAGGTTTTTTTGGCCTAGCTAGGAAGTTGCAAATCACAGAGAAGCTAGCTAGGGTCTCCTGCATTGGAGATTTGGTCTTTATGATGAAAGTTGTTGATTTGGTCCTTCGACACGAGTTTATTGATTTTTTTGCTCTTTTGCTATAATAAATTGAAATTGAAGTGCTTCTATGGCTGTTTAGATCTTCTCTTCTTTTTTCTTGTATTTCTTGGCTTTATTGCTTCGAAAGCCAAATTTGCAATGTATAGAAGACCAGACTTGCAATGCATAAATATCAGTTCCAAACTTGCAATGTCTGATAAAAACCAGCAGCAGTTTAGCGTCTCACATGCCAAGCCAAATTCAAAGTGTTCCAAGTGATTTTTATCATATTTGAATCCAGCAAACCAACTGAAGGTAAAAATTTCATTTCACTCGCCTGAACAGGTTCAACAAAAACTTAACAACTCTACAGAACAAAGAACTGATAAATAATATATTGAAAAAAAAAAAAAAGAACCCTATGTGGTTAAACAAATAATACAACACACTCCCTCGTACGAGAAGCAAGATAGGAGGAATTGACAACAAGACCTTGTATGAAATGGTTTTCCCCCCAGCTGAGTGAGTTCCCAACATAGATATCAAAGAAAAAAATTCCTCAGCGACTGTGAGCTATTTGACTAGAATGTAGCGTATATGAAAATGGAACTATTTAGAATTTAAGAAGTCAATTTGAAAGAACTGAATAAACTGCCTAACAGCAGCACAAATAAGTAAGAACCGATTCCTTTCTTCGAGCAACCCAACACCACAGTTGATTCCTTCAGCTGGATGCAACAGGTTTTGAGATGGCCTGTTTTATAGCCTCGGCATATGTCCTGTGTTGATAGGTAAGGGTGGATTCAAGCAAGTCCCAAAGTGATGTGTTAGGGTTCCAACCTGGCATTCCCACAAAACCGAAGCTCAAGTCAGAATGTGATGAGCCTCAAAAAAATAATAAAAAACCGAGCGAAGAAACAAGACAATACCAAGTTGTCTATTGATTATGGTCATGTCTGGGATTCTCTTGTCACTGTCATCATACCCTTCACCATAGAATTCTTTGGAGCTTATATCAATTGTAGGAGATTCGATAGAGGGTTCTCCACTTACCTTTGCGTAAACCTATCATTTGCAAGAACAAGATGTCACAAAATTTGATGGAACAAGCAGTGCGTATTATCAGGCATGAAAAATGAATCTAAAAAAAAATATTTAAATTAAGTTTCAAGAATTATTTACCTCAGTCATCATCTCAGCAAGCTGCTTGACTGTAACTTCGTTATTGGGGTTGCCCACATTGAATATATGACCATTAGCCCTGGCTGGGTTTTCCTGAGAAAAAACAGACAACTAAACTACTGCTTCTGTAAAGCAAACAAGAAATCAAAACGAAGGAAAGGATATCGAACGCACAATCATCAACAGAACAGCTTCAATAGCATCCTTGATATAAACAAAAGTTCTCTGTGACTGGCCACCATCCACAAGCTTGAGTGGCTCTCGCCGTAGGAGATTCTGCAGGAGAAGATTTAAGATTTACATCAAAGTTTTATACACAACTGTATAACATACATCGTGATTCAAATCCATAATAGAAATTGAACTAACATTACTAAAGCATGCCAGAACCCTAGGAACACCCTCACTGGGACCATCAATGCCAGGAATGAAATCCATCCTGGGACCAATCCAGTTAAAAGGCCTCACAATAGTGAATTCAAGGCCATTCTCTGCACCCTCAGCTGTAAACAATAAAAATAAAAAATAATTAAAAAAAAAAAGGAGAATGTGAGAAAAATATGCTTAAAGTGTCTATTTGGAAACACCCATCAATTGATAAGTTCACTAACCATAAATCAGCCTCTCAATCAATTGTTTTGCACAGGCATAGGACCACCTCTGCTTCTCAATAGAGCCAAAAATGCAGGGGGAGGTATCTTCTTTTAAAACATAGTAATCAGGATCCTATTTCATCATAAAACACAGAACAGCAACATTTGCAACAGTAAGGAAAATAGGCTTACAGGAACAATCAAAAACAGTTTACCAAATCGAACAATTCAAAAGTTTCTCAGTTTTCTGATAAAAGAAAAATAGATATCAAAATTCATAATTCATGGAGATGAATGTTGTGCAAACTACAAGACAAAGACGATATGTTATTTACATGTGCAGAAATAATAGTTAAAAAACCACCTGCCAAACCATAATCCGCATAATAATACCATCAACCAGCATTACCCAGCAATGCTACGACATGTACATATGTATACGTGTGTATGTAACACTCCTGACCCAACCGACACTTGTATCCTACACCTTCTGGAAGTGGCAGCAGATAATGGATACCACTCTCAAGCTAATAGCTGGCGGTGGTGGTCAAAACAATATTTTCAGAGAACAATAAGAGTATATGAAATTTACAGAAATTCCCATCGATGAATCCTTAATTCCACACAAAATTATAAATCCAAAACAAAAGATTATTGATAAATAAACCCCAATAATCAAATTAGATATTGTAGTCCAAGAATGTTTTTAACTCAAAATGAAGATTGTCATACATTGGTGAACCATATACTAAAATACATGTTTTCTGGTTTATAAATTTCTTTACACGTCTCAAAATGAGGTGATTCATGCAACATGGCAAAAACTGTGAATGGGTTTTATATTAAAAAGAGGAGGGGGGTGGGGGGGTGGGGAGAGAGGAGAAGAGAACTAGTATTTGGATGATCTGACCTCATGTGATCGATCCAGTTCAAATAATCTTCATATGCATGAAATTAATTAAACCTAAAACAATCATACGCGGCCATTTGCACTCTTCCACTAAATCAAGTACCAGTTAGGGAATAAAATTAATGTGAAAAAGATTAAATCTGTACTTACCAACACTTCCTTTCAATCTTCCCAAATACTTTTTCAATTTACTCCCCCAAGCAAGCTTTACATAATTAATTATTGGCCAGAGAGCTCCAATAAAACCTTACACAATCATGTGAATCCACACGAAAATTACAAGTTCCACAGCCCCATAAAACCCCTTCATTGTTCTCCTAACATAAATATGGCAGACCATTACTAATTGTACTAACAGCCCTTCATATTCCTCATAATTTTTGCAGTTCCTTTACATCTTATGCCATAATTGGTTAATACACAACTTATCAAGAAAAAGAAAATGATTCGCTAATACACCTATTATCACTGATTTGTCATAGCAACCTCTGAAATTTACTCTGAACAAGCAGGTTCCAGCTAAAATCACTTCAGACTTTAAAAGGAACCAAGCTATCTATCTTACTGGAAGGTAAATGACATGCACCTTGCTAGAGGAAACTATGTTAATCCCTGCAAATTGTGCACAATGTTCAAATGAGGGAGCATAATTTATTATAATTAGGCCACCCTTCTAAAAACACTCTCCACTCGAAACTAGCCAATTACATCCTTGTATCACCTCCTTCCCACTCAAATCTCACCACAATAACATGTGCAGTTTAGGATCTCAGGAACCAAACATATATACTATGTTTTGTGTTAAAGCCAAATCATCCTTCTTTGAAGTAAAACTACAACTTCAATCAAAACTGATATCCAAAAAGAAAGAAAATGTTCTAAGCAATTTCTCCCGTACTACAAACAACATAAAAAGAAGCACTGGAATTATAATAAAATGCCTGATCTAACAACTATAACAATACAACTATCCCTCTCAAAGGGCTCCCTCAGTCTACCAATCCCAAAAAAGTAACTTTCCAATGATTACGCCATTCAAGTATGACAAGAATATTTGGGACCCCATTTATGGTGGGGGGTGGGGGGGTGGGCTGGGGGGTGTTCAGTCCTTTCTAAAAACACTGGGTACACTATTTTCACCTTTGCTATAGATAGCTTAAGGATTTAATTAATGTTTGCAATTTTAAATACAATAAGAACTACTTAACTCGCGATAAATTTGGATAAACATATAACTATAACTTCTGAAATTTGCTAAAGAACGAGATAATTCCTGAAAATGTTTAAGCAAATTGCCCGTGTTAAACTTTTATGATACCTATTAGTCAGAAAATAAAAGTTAGAAAATAAATTACAGGTCAGCATAATTGAAAAGTTTGTTTGAATAACTGAAATCGTCAAAAAAAAAAAAAAGTACTCGCTTGCTACAGATCTGGTAATTTGAGATGAGTTTGGTTCAGGAGTAAAAAAGGGGGAAAAGTGACCCCTCTGGCTTTGGATATATAAACACTCCAACTTAAAGGAGATCTAGCAATTCCTTCTCAAAGAAAAGAATAATGTACACCACGACAGAAAAGAGAATCAGAAGTATACGAATTGACCAGAGAACCGGAAGATTGAGAATGAATTTTTTTTTAAATCCATGCTTTCTTTGCAATTTTTGTAATTTATTCAATAGATTCAGCTAGTCATGTAGATCAACTGTCCGATCCAACTGCGCATGGATTTCTTATTGGACAAAAATAGAGAGAACAAGGAAAAAAAATGATGCCTCTGAAAATAGATCATAACAGCATTATCAAGAAAATCACAGATCTTTAAAATTGGTCTCAAATTGAGAAAACAAAATAGAAACAGAAAGCCTTACCTGCCGCAGAGGGTGATCTTTAGGAAGAAAACTTCCAATTGTTTTCCCATAGACTTCGCAAGTAGAAAAGTGAATGAGTCTCTTGTTGTTATCCGAACAGTACTTAACCTAAAACCAAAGTTCCACATCAATCACACAACTTACTCATCTCTAAGACAAAGGTCGACTTTATAAATAAATAATGTAAGGTAAAATGTCAAACATCAACCCAATTCACATCAAAACAGGTCACTTCAATCCATTAACAGAACAAGCAAATATTTGACAACATCATGAACAAAACACGTAGATCCAAAATGCATACCACAGGGAGCGCATCAATGAAATTGCTGTAGATTGTATCCAGAGGGCGTGTGTTGTAATCCGCCGGAGTACAGATCGCCGCTAGATTTATAGTCTACATCACAAGAAAATCCACAATTCAGTATAAACACGAGTCTTCAAACCGATCGTCATCAACAACAATTCAGAATAAAGATTAAAACCCACATATTTTAAGAATAAATCCGAGGCAAAAGAAAGAATGCCAAAAGAAACATCGCAGTAAGAGAACCACAAGAGAGAAACAACATATTCAAAATAAAAACTTAAATTGTGCATAATTTAAGTATCAAATCTGAACTTAATAGCGAACAATCAGAAAGCGCCTAAAGTTTTAGAGAGTGTGTGTGTCGTAGAGAGGGAAAGAGTACCAGATCTGCCATTTTGATGAGTCCTTCGAGCCTGGAATCGTTCTTGATGTTGATGCGGTGGAAGTGGATGCGATCGGACCAGGGATTGGAGGCCGGTTCGAGAAGGTGCTTGATCTTGTCATTGTACACATCCACCGCCAACACCTTGTGCGGCGTCTCCGACATCAGCTTCTCGCAGAGGTGCGAACCTATGAACCCTCCGGCACCAATCATGCAAATCGTAATCGGCTTGATTGGATTTCCGTCCAGATCTAACCTAGCCACCGCCGACGACGCCATTCTCTCTCTCTAGGCTCGAATTACTTTCTCTCTATATAAACGTCACTTTCTCTCTCTATATCTATCGATTTCCTCTTTCTCTCTCTAAAATAGACTGTATCCTCGTCGGCAAGAACGGGGGTTTTTTGAGTGGTGTATGAAGGGGTGTGTATTTAAAGCAAGAAAAAGGAGGGAGGAGGACGTTCTCAGAATCAGTGGCCCAACTATATTCACTGTGATTTATTTCTATATATAAAGCTTTCGCGTGTATAAATTTCTTTATACTCGCTTTTTTATAGAAGCCACGTATACAGTTGCAGCTATATTACGGTGGCCTTGAAAGCACTGGATTTTTCCTCTGGAATCTGAATAATTGAGAATATAGATCTGGCTCTTCTCAAGCAAGTTGATAAATTTTCATTGAATTTTCGTTATGTGATCCATAGCTAGCATACTTTATTGGATGACAACCATGATTTCAATTAACTCAGCTGGAGTTTGAACAAAAACAACTGTGAATGGTTTCCTTAATACCTCTTTTTTTTATTTATTTATTTATTTAATCAAAGGAACAAAGTTGATCCCTTAATGCTTTAAATGTACTCTGTTTGAAACTGTTCATTTTGTTCCAATTTCTATTTTCACTCTAATGTTAGAGATTTAAAAGAGCAATCATTCTAAGGAGTTAGGACTGATTTAGATTATTTTGAAATCAAAAAATTTGAGTGTATCATAAAGATTAAAATTAAATCAAATTGTAAAACTAATAGAATTGAACTAAATCAAATCATGAGGGAACAGTTTGGTTCGTTTTATGTTTCTAGACTTTTTCTATAATTTAATCCAATATATATATATACAAAATGAAATACATAACATAATTTATAATAAAGTTGGACAGGGGCATATCCCTGAGTTGTGCGGGGCTCAATTGGTAGAGGCACTCTTCAATTGTATTGGAGCCCATGTTCGATATATCTCATCTTTTCCCTCCAAAAAAAGTATACTATTTTCGTTTCAAAATAATTGGGCGCTTTGGGAATTATGATTTTTGGACGGAGGGAGTATATATATATATTTATTTATTTTTAGAGATATAGCGGCATTAGCATGGATCCGAGAGGTAATCATTTGCTTTTGAATCGTAAAGAAAAAATAATAATAATAATAATATAGAATTGAATGATTTACTCAATTGAAGGCTAGGCTAGGATAGGCTAATCTCATTATGAAGTATTCTATTTATATATATATATATACACACACACATATATATAACGGTTCAGTTCAATTCAGTTTAATTATGCAGGACTCTAACGCTCCGTTTGGTAAGAAGAGGGGTTAATGGGAAATATGAAGGAAGAAATAAATTTTCTTTGTTTGGTAGAAATGAAGCAATGAGATAATAGAAAAATGATGGATGAGTCATCCTTTATACTTTACAAAATTTTATCCTTCCAAATATAGGCGGAAGATTAATAAAAAAGGTA
Organism: Cornus florida; assembly: GCF_030987335.1. Taxonomy (NCBI): domain Eukaryota; kingdom Viridiplantae; phylum Streptophyta; class Magnoliopsida; order Cornales; family Cornaceae; genus Cornus; species Cornus florida. Next base: position 17,303,468 of record NW_026775578.1, on the reverse strand, counting down.
AGGTTATTATAAATGTTTTTAAATTACAAAATTTTTCTTATAATTAACATTTTCTTTTTTATTCTTGCAGATTATCTTATTACCTTTCGTTTCATTCAACCAAAAAAAAAAAAAAAAGAATGAAAGACGCCATCTATTGTTTTATTTATCTCTTCTCCTCTCTCTTCCATCCAAATTTCTTCCATCTTACTAAACTGAGCATAAATCAAAACCGAATCATTTATTAATAGTTTCATTTTTTTTTTTTTTTGGTTCAATTCAATTTGATTCAATTCAGCTCACTAGTTCAGCATATTGTTTTTACGTCCTTAAAATAGATAAAATAGTGTCATATTATAATCGAGTAGTATATTCGTGATTTAGTATTATCTCTCTCGATTTGTCAAACGTTTAGATCTCTTTCTTCAAATGAGAGAATTCAAATCTTAATATAGGTTATAGCTTAGTGATACTTCCTTATATTTTAAAATAAAAAATCGAGAATTCAAATCTCCAAATGAGTATGTGAGTAAATGTGTGCATTATTGTCCAAACTATATATATATATATATATATCCAAATCTTAGTAGTAGATCTTTATGTTAGATTTGCTTATGCAAGAATATCACAACAAAAGTTCCAAATCTTAACGTTAGATTTGCTTATCCAAGAATACGACTACAAAAAATAAGTTTTTCAGGAAGAGAGGACTGCAAACGTAGCCTTTTTTCCTGAGACATTTGAAACAAACTAATTTATCAAATTGGAAAACATGCAAATATATATATGTGTGTGTGTGTGTGTGTGTGTGTGTGAAGTATGATATGTACAATTCACCTTCTATACTTAATTTTATTCTTAAAATTAAATGTAATAAATAAAGTATGATTATGACGTAAGTATTTCTAAAATAACAATGGTTTACATAAAACAGTTACCGTATTAGATTTGTTTGTCCAGAAATAAGACTACAGAGGTAAGTTTTTAAAAAGAAGAGGACTGACGATGCCCTTTGTCGAATTGAGACATTCTTGACAATTAAACAAAAGTTACCAATCAAAATAAAAACATGCAAAAAATATGTGAAGTATGAAATGGACCATCCACCTACACCAACTATGATTTTCTTCTTAATTTTTAAATAGAACTCCTATATATAGTATGATATGACACAAGTATCTAAAAGATAACAATTATCTGCATGACACATGTATGGATAGTGAATTGAACAGTGCACCGACATGCATGCAAATTTATCCCAAATAAAAAATGGAATAAGTCTCTTTCCTTCCTAAGCAAAATCTTAGAAAAGAAATCTTGAAAATGTATACTCGCGTGCTACAACATGCATTCACATGCATCATTCGCGCGTGGTATAACATGCAGTCACAGCTCTCTCTCTACTTATATATATATATATATATACATGTACTTATATATTTATTTATTTAAAAAATAATAATTTTTGCACATAATAATTACACTGAATTGCTAAATCTACTCCTTTTAATAGATCATTTATATAATAAATATGGGAGTGAGTCATTCATTTACTAATTATGATGCAATAGTTTGCACGATAAATAATTCAAATCACGATAAATAATTCAATTCATAGTCAAGTCACACATATCGTCTAATTATTTGCTTATTACACCTATTTAAACTCGACATGAACTCATGACGTCTTAATTTACGGCTCACTCAAGAAGATCTCGTAACTATTGGAGCATCCGTGTGAATTGCCGCAACACTAATTTCATTAGCACAATTTTTGTTTGGTAAATTACAATGATCTCTCGTGAGGTTTGGGCAAGTTACATACATTTTGCATTTCCTTTTGTTAAGACACCTCAATAACCTTATACTTTGATTAGGTGTCTTTTTAGTGTTTAATTAGGTTTATCTCTTTTGTTTTTTTCTTTTCAATATATATATATATATAGTAATATAGTGTTTACAAGATGGGAAAAAGGGCAATAGTGTATTTTGGTTTGACAGATTTTTTTATTTATTAAGCTATTATTAAATTCGATAAGGGTACGAAAGATATTCATATTTTTAGGGGAGATTAAAGTAATAAAGTCTACATATTCTATTTTTAGGGGAGATTAAAGTAATAAAGTCTACATATTCTATCTATATGCAATTTTTTCAAACATCAAGGAGGTCAGTATAATTTATATATTTTTTGGATAAATTATAGTGAACTCCTCTCTAGTTAGATCAAATTACACATGACTCCCCTGTCAATTCAGACATTTATAACAAATTGTCCTATGCCTGGTCAACCATGTTTATCATTATTTGCTGTCAATGTCATCCAATTTAAACTTTGGATGTTGATTTTATACTTATTTATGTGAAGAAATTATTAGATAGTCTTTGCTTCGTTTAATATTTGGACTAATTTAAGGAAAAATAATGTAAATTTTTTTTATAATATATTAATAGAGAATTATAGATCATTTTTTTAATTTAAAAATTTAAATTTAACTAATTCACCAAGTATCAATAGATAGGATCATCAATAATTTCTGAAAGTATAGTCTCTGATTGATGAGGTAGTATATATAGTGTGACGTTTGGGTACAACATGGACTTTCTAGGTTGCGCATTGGGTACATTTGGCAATTGACATTTGGTCAATCCTAAATTTCTGATGAGAGTACTCTACTACCCTGGCCCACACGGGCCAAACCCGACTCCCAACTTTGGGTATCTTTTTTCAATTCTAATACATCAACACAAGGCACTGATAGCACCTAAATCCAGTTAGCCAGCTTATGTCCAATGCAATTCCATCTAGAATCATGAAGGTTCAAGCCCAACCATTTTTTATTTTCTTTAAAAACCAAGGCACACACCAACACACCCACTTGAAGAGCTAGGTGCCCCAAGCCCAACCATTTTCCACAGTCTGGTCTGTTGTACTTTTTTCGATATAGTAATTTTTAATCTTTGTTTTCTTAGGCCTTTTCAAACAATAGCAAGACGGTCTTTTTTTAAGCCCATTAAAGGCGTTGGGCCTGAAAATGTTTCATCATCACAGCTTGGGCTTTGGGCCTAGCCGGTTTTAACAGTAAGGCAATTTAAAAATGCACAATGTGCCCAAGATGGGCAGGAGGGGGGATAGCCCAACAAGCTTGGCGACCCAAAAATGGATTGTGATCAAAGCCCAAACAGATAGGCCCAACAAAACGACATTTGAGATATCCGAAAATGTCATTTGATTATATTCAATCATATTAATATAATTTTATTATATATATAACTAAAAATTTTACATATTTGATAAACAATTAAATATACATTTAATTTACTATTTCTAAATTTATATATATGTATAAAAACACAATCGCACATAAATACTAGATATATATAGTTTAATTATTCTAAATTTGAAAAAATAGCTACTGAATTTGCAAATTAGAAACCTAAATGCTTTGTTAAATATTTATTCAAATTTAACAACTCATTAACCAAGATATTGTGACCAAGGCTATGTGATCTAGTAGTATCTTTTCTATCTTTTAAAGTGGATAGTGATAGTTCGAATTTCTAAATGGACAAAATAAGTGTGTGAATATTTCTAGCCAACAAAAAAAATAAATAAATAAATAAAAGGAGTGGATTTTCAGTATATTATTTTCTTTGCATCTCCAAAATCCCGCAGCTTCTTAGAATTGCATATTTTATCACGTTGCTTAAAACTTTTGTCTTCATGGTAAGCAACAAAAGCGAGAAGGCATTAACATTTTAGAATTGCATATTTTGTCACAATGCTTAAAATGATGTATGTTGTATAAGCTAAATCCACTTACAGAGTTTATATAGAAATAGGGCTGTAATTTGGGCGGGTTGGCACTCATCTCGGGCTAAGCTCATACTCAGCCCATACATAATTTGCACAGCCCGAGCCCACCTCAAAAGAATTTTGTGTGTAAAACATAAATCAATTAAAGATGTACCCATGACTTGAACCTAAAATCTAATTAATTATAATTATAAATATATATAATATTTTGGAGCTCGGATTGGGCTTCGTGTTTCATTCATAACAACCCAAGTCCAGCTTGAATTGAATTCGGGCTCAAAATATATAACTCAGGCCCAAACCAAAATTAGAAAAATATTGCTCAAGCCCACAAAATTTCGGACTGAACTCGGATTATTTCAGATTGGGCCCGCCCAAGTTGCAGCCCTATATAGAATACGATATTTTGTATGGTAATATTATCAACAAACAGAGTGCGTCGAACTTAAATAAATTCTCTTTGCAACTTCAAATTCACATAATTTCTTAGAATTACGTATTTTTTCATATATATATATAGTAAAAGCCAAAATTAACTTCTATAGACTCTCTCACAAGAAAGTAGTGGTTGTGAGACAATTACACAAGCCAAATCAACTTGTAATACATTATTTTTGTTATTATTAAAAGTAGACTTTCGCTACGAGCACATAAATTTATGAAAAAACTAAATATAGGTTGCATTAAAAGTTCTAAATAATAAAATGATCTATTTTAAAAGTTTATTTTTCAATTTGATTGATTTGAACAAAATAATTACAAATGCATCAAAAATTATTATTAAAATCCCAAATACTCTCTTTGTAATCTGACTTGTTTTTTTAATTGTTAACAAGTATGTCTATAGTTGCTGTTTGTTTCCTTCTTTAATAAAATTGTTTAATTATCAATATATATATATATATATATATATATATATATATATATGTAAATATATATGTAAAATTATCAGTGAACAATTTTAACGAAGAAGAGTTTCTTCTCTTTCCATTGCTATCTTTATCATGTCATCATCTGTGAACAATTTTATTGGAAAACTTTCTTTGATTCAATAGTTTCCAAAATATGCCTTAAATCAATTTTTTTTTTTTTACTGAAAGGGGTTTCTCCTCTATCCATTGTTATCGTTATCATCGTCATCATCCTTGTTTACAATATTAAAGACACAAAACACTCTTTGAAACATAAAAATTATAATAAGATTTAAGGCATATGACTTATTGGTGCATTACAATATTTCTTTCAGATCTTTCCTTAACTTTATAATAAAGATGACCATTGTCTTGAGAATTAATTTTTATCCTTCCTAAGTCAGTAATCAATGACCTAAACTCCATTTTCAGAGCCTTCCTGTGGTCTGGTCCTGAAATGACAGCTACAGGGGCCAAAGTTACATGGAACAAGGTTTGTTTGCCTAAGGAAGCAGGAGGTCTAGGTATTCCTAACCTAGAGTTAGCCAACAAAGCAGGCATTCTTAAAAGAATATGGGAGCTCCAAACTGCAAATCCAGATAGATTATGGATTAGGTGGTGTAATATTCACTTGATCTAGTCCAGGAATTTTTGGACCAGTGGCATCCCTCACCAATGCTCTTGTAGCTGGAGGAAAATGTTGCAGCTCAGACATCCAGCTAGGCTTTTAATCAAGCACATCATTGGGGATGGCAGTGGCACCTCCTTCTGGTGGGACAATTGGGCACCAGGTGGTCCTCTCTGCACCAGATTCTCTTCAGCTCTTCTTCTTGATTTGGGTCTCAGTTTGGATATCAAAGTGCGGTCTGTCATTGTCAATCACAACTGGTACTTCCCACATACTTTACTTAGCTCAATTTCAGAACTGTCATCTCTAATTCCTCCATGCCCATCTGGAAGTGACAAGAAACTCTGGACAGCCTCATCCTCAGGCCTTTACAGCTTAATGCACATAACCTCTTCTCTTGCAGATCCCTCTCCAATAGTACATTGGTACAACCTAGTTTGGAAATCCCCAACTATACCTCGTATGAAATTCAATCTCTGGCTAGCAGCCCAAGCAAGGCTCCCAACTCTTGACAGCAAAGCTATGGCAAAACATGTCAACATTTGTGCTCTATGCCTTTCCCATCATGAATCCCATGACCACCTGTTTTTTAACTGTCCATTCATCTCACCGATTTGGAGTTTCATCAAAGACAAAGGAAATTTCTGCAACTCCATATCAAATTGGGGAAATCTAATCTCATGGTTCAGCATCAGATGGAAAGTCAATTCCAGCCCCAATTTGCTTCGCAAGGTATGCCTATCATCGATGGTTTACCATACATGGGAAGAGAGAAATGAACGAATCTCCAAAGGGAAGAAATTCTCGCAAAGATCAGTGCTTACTTGAATTTGTAATTCGATCACCTCTATTATGAAATTAGGTTTCCTTCGTGACTGTGCGTCTTCAAGGATTCTCGAGGACTGGAACTTGTCTCCCTCCTTTTGTCGTCCGCCTCCAAGACCTCCTGATTAATTTTTGGCCGGTATTGCTCCGGCGAAATTTTCATCTCACCGGATTGTAGCTTGTTGTTTTGTTTAACCCTCAGTAATGGATCTTTCGTCCGTTATCTAGGTTCTGGTTCTTGGGCTAAGCCCTTTCTGCCCCATGGGCTTGTTATGTGTCCCTTTTGGGCTGTTTGGCCTATGGCCCTATTTTGTAATTTTTATCAATTAATTCAGTTGCTTTAATTTCCAAAAAAAAAAAAAATATTAGTAATTATTACATTATTTTGTTAGGATCGTGTGATACCTCTTGTGTTCATAGCAAAATAATATATGTTTCTATTGATATGTTTATTTTATTTTATTTTATAATTTTTTGAATTTGGTCTCACTACAAATTATACATGAAATCAATTTAAAATGATAATTGGGAAAAACTTTCTTTGATATATATATATATATATATATATATAATTAAGCAATTTTCATAAAGAAGGAAAGAAGCACCCAACTCTACCTAAAGAGGCATACCTCTTGACAACAAAAAAAAAAGCAAGTCAGATTACAAAGATGGTATTTGAGACTTTAACAATAATTTTTGATATATTATTATTTTGTTTAAATCAATCAAATTAAAAATGACTATTTTATTATTTAGGACTCCTAATTCTACCTAGGCATATTTTTTTCCTAAATTCATGGCAAATTGTACTTGATATGATAAAAAGTATACGAAATAACTACTTTGTTGCATAAGGGTTTTTATTTTCTTTTTCCTGACATTTTGTATTTCAAGCACAATGCATAGATGGTTCCAATACTTCAATTATAGAGTTGGGTAGGTTAACTTACTCCAAGTCGCCAACTTAGCTGAGCTCATATGCTGGGCTGAACTCTAAATTTGGTTAGGAAAACTTTAGCAGCATTCCCAAACATATAACCAGGTTAATTTCATACTAGTTACCTAGCGCCAAATGATAATACTATTTTAAATTTAGAATTTAATTGTGGAGATGTAAAAAAATATATAATGATAAAAAAAAGGAGAATTTAATAGGTTTATTGTGATTAACTATGTGTAATACCAATTAGAGGTAAAATAAATAAAAAAAAAAAAAAAGAAGCTACATTCAAATTATGTTTTTAATATTGAAAGTTATTCGCAACCCACTTCCAAGTTTGCTTGTTGCCACACCATAGAAATGGCCAAAAATTTATATTATACAAATTCTGCTCGGTTCAATGAGTTCTTTGAAAATTGTTTTTGTGCGTATTCTAAAAAAGCTATTTGGACTTTAATAAGTGACTTTATGTTTCCACTTCAAATGGTTTTTGAGATTCCCATGTGGGACAAGCTTTATGCACACTCATTTCATTTTCTTTAAAAATTATTATACACCACATTTTAGAATTAATTTTTCATTCACCAAAAATAAATTTGAGAAAATAAACCTATTTGATTTGTCATTTAAAAAAATAAATTTTAATCATTTAAAAAATAGAAAACTATTTTTATAAGAAAGTTTTCTAAAAGTAGATTTTTTTATAACTCAGATTTCATAAAATAATTTTTTAAAACTGAACCAAACAAAAAACTAGAAATCGGTTTGTTTAATTTTTTAAAACTGAACCAAAAAGTTTTAAAATCTAGTTTTAAAATCTTTTCAAAATTAATCTTTTCTCTACAAATCCAGCCCTTGCCAAGTGAGTCTAACTGGATCCAGCCACGATCAGAGAGTAATTTAACATCAATTCATATTCTATTGGTGTGTAGTGCTATGTGATCTTACCGTGTAATGTTGCAGGACCAAATTTGTCTTAAAGACATAGTATTCTTACTCATCTCGGTCCATTAACTAGTTCTTATATTATTATTGTAATCATAATATCCATGCATATTATTTAATTATAATAACATAGTGAAATAATTGTTTAAATTAAATTGAGTATGCTAGAATCTATATTACTTAAATTAGCAACGTATATGAGATTGAAATTTTCCAATATTATTATTATTATTATTATTTTTTAAGAAGAATCAATTCACTCATTAGTCACTTTAAACTCTTAAAAACGTGGCAATTATTCGTAAATCACACTGTTGGCACTCTAAAAATAATTTTGTTATCATGAGTCACTTAGCAACAATCAAATTGGGCAATTGATGCAACAAGTGGAGTAATTTCGTAAATTAAAATGACTATAATTGTTTTGTCTATTGTTGCACATGATATTTGTTACAATGATTGGTGAGATGAATGAGCAAGGAAAGTGCTGATTGGTTGTTTAAGATTTTTGGTAGCACGAGAAGTTACCAATATTAGGAGATGTTTATGTAGATGATTTTGATTGGCCACAGGGTGATTACATCAGTTACATAAAGAAGTTTATCAACTTGCAAATGGAAGTCTACTTCTAAAGCAACTTGGCAGCAAAAACATGATACATGGGGTTTCAAATTTAGATAATAATTATATTTAAATTCAAACAAGGTAGTTTGAATTTAAAATTACATAGAAGTTACACCTACAACTTTGGAAAGTAAGTATAAATATCGTCTGAGGGAGTCTGTGCAAAAGTTTCCGACCAGACAAAACATTTTTCATCATGTAGTATTTTTTACTTTCCTTATATTTTTTCTTTTCTTTTCAGTATTTTACTCTCTCTGCAAATTTCATAGGAGTAGTTTCCTAATTTGTATCAAATTTCTTTACATCTTGTAATAAATTCTGCTTATGAAATAAAAACAAACGATTGGCTTTGTCCCCTTTTATTTTATTTTATGAATTTTATTATTTTAAAATTTGTACAATCATCCGTAAATCACACTGTTTGTACTCTAAAAATAATTTTGTTACCACTTATCAAGAATCGAATTGGGCAAGTGATGCAACAGGTGGAATAATTTTGTAAATTAAAATGACTATAATTGTTTTGTCTATTGTTGCACATGATATTTGTTACAATGATAGTGTGATGAATTAGGAAAGTGCTGATTGTTTTTTAAGAATTTTGGTTGCATGAGAAGTTACCAATATTAGGTGACTGCAACTATACGTAGATGATTTTGATGGGCCACATGGTGATTACGTCAGTAATATAAAGAAGTTCGCTTTGGGAAGCAGGTATAAATATCGCCTCCCACTGGCAAAGGTCACCGATCAGAGAAAGTATTTTTCATTATGTAATATTTTCTACTTTCTTTGTATTTTTTCTTTTCTTTTTCAGTATTTTTTTTTTCTCTGCAATTTTCATAGGAGTAGTTTCTTAGTTTGTATCAAATTCCTTTACATTTTGTAAAGGAATTATGCTTATGAAATAAAAAACAGAGGCTTGATGAACGCCTATGCAGTTTCCTTTGCACCCTTCATCAATTTAATTTTGTATTTAAAAGTCCTCTTTGTTGAGACAGTGAAGAGCCCAATAGGAAAGTTGCGATTCCTTACTTTTCTACTAATCGCCTAAAGTTAATTTAAGACCGATTTCCTTTATTCGGTCACTAAAAAGGATAATTTGACTATTTTGAAAATGAGTCAATCCCCTTCCCCCAATCACACACGCACAACACACTGAATTTGTAACATATATATAAAATCAGGAATGAAAAAGTGTGTTCCTTTGATGGTTGGGCTTCACTTTTTTATGGCGAATTCAATTATGCTCCAATTTCGATGACATAAATAACAACATGCAATTCAATTACTCTCTTTTTTGTCTAAATTTCCTTACCAAAAAGTTAAATTTCTTTTTTCAATCAAACTCTATTATTTTTCCCTGTTCTCTCATTTTTCTTTCTTTTTTTTATTTTATTTTTTTAAAATTTTTGTCAACTATTTTTCTTTTTATATTATTGATTAATTGAGTCTTAATCAACTTATTTTCCTAATTATTTGCTCCAGAAATCTCTTCTTCTTTGATTTTCTTCCTTTGGTAATTCAAATTGGTTCAACCTTAGTATGTTTTGCCCTTTTGTGCGCCTGTTTCTTGTTTCCTTAGCTGAGAATCCTCCTCGTCTCATGTTGGAAAAGTTCCCTTGATTTGGTCAGCTTCAATTACTAGAAAGTTGCTAAACAGATTTACTCTCTTTTTTGTCTAAATTTTTGAAGATTCAATACATTCTGTAAATTCCTCTCATCGGAATTACATAAGTCTTCAATTCAATTACTCTCTTTTTTTGTCTAAATTGAGTCAACAGTGGCATGTCCTGCAAAATTTTACAGCCAAACACACACATACGTATCATTTAAGTTTAGGTGTTTTTGTGCCTTGTAAAAATTGAACTTAAAATGTCTGATTAAACATTGGTGATGCAGAACAGACGGCTGAAGATTTTGAAACTTGTTTGGACTGTCAAAAGGTCAAAACGGGCGGGTTGACCAATTTTTTCAGATGATTTTGACGAATCCATTTTTGACCCGGAAAGAGGCTAATTTTATTAGAAACATCCTAACTCGCAAATATTGGTAGCTTTGCTGATGAGGTAAGGCACCTTTTGGCGAATTTGAATTTATTTCCTTTTTGATATTTAGCAGTTTTTAGTAATTAGATTTATTTCTTTATTTTTACTTAATTATCAGAGCAAGTTTGTTTTTGAACCAGTTTTCTTTGGTTTTTAGGATTTTTTTTTTTTTTTTTTTAAATACTGTTAGGGTTTTTTTATTTATATAAATTACATGTATTATAGAGCAAATTATTTATTCAATTATCAATATATTATCAGATTTATAGAATTCTCTTTTTCAGGTAACCCTCATTAACGTTTTATCACTTCGACGCCAATCTCCTGAGTTAAGAATTCGCCTACTGAACCACACGTGCAGGTTTTGCTCCTATTTACCTCTAAAAACTCCGAGTTTGAATATGGTAGGACTAATTTTGTGGAATAGAGTTTTTAAGTTTTGAAATAATCATATACAACTTAATAATCACAACATTATCATATACAAAAACACACACCCCTTTATGTATTTTGCCGAAATATTACTCTACTTTGACTTGTCTGAAACAATAATTATGAACTTGGTCTGGTTTGAATTTGAGAAATATTTGATTTTAAAAGTTACTTTCTAATTTGATATTGAGAAAACAAATATATAGCAACTTTTGGGGGATATGATTTTTTACTTTTCTATATATGGGACCCACTAAGTCAAATTCAGATAAATAAATTAATTCAATAATACAGTGTGTATAAAAATAATGTACAAATAACATATATGTATGGTAAATACAATTTTACAAAAAGTGCCAAATCAGCACATTTACGGATTTACCCCTCACTTGACAGTTTTCGGTGAGAGGTAGAGGATTTTTGTCCGTTTAGTGGTACAACATGGACTTTCTAGGCTTGACATTTGGCAATTGACATTTGGTCAATCCTAAGTTCTAATGAGAGTACTCTTGCCACGCGGGCCCAACCCGACTCCCAAGTTTGGGTATCTTTTTTAAATTATAACATACATCAACATGAGGCACTGATAGGGCCTGAATCCAGTTAGCCAGCTTATGTCCAATGCAATTCCATCAAGAATCATGAAAGTTCAAGCCCAACCATTTTTTTTTTCTTTAAAAACTAAGGTGAGGGGAAACTTGAATAGACCGACACACCCGCTCGAAAAGTTAGGTGCCCCAAGCCCAACCATTTTCGACAGTCTGTTCTGTTGTACTTTTTCCGATATAGTAACTTTTAATCTTCGTCTTCTTAGGCCTTTTCAAACAACAGCAAGACTGTCTTTTTTTAAGCCCATTAAAGGAGTATGATCAAAAACTGTTGCATCACCACTGCTTGGGTTTTCGGCCCAGCCAGTTTTAACAGTAAAGAATTTAAAAATGTACGGTCAGGAGGGGATAGCCCAACAAGCTAGGCCATCCAAAAATGAACTGTGATCAAAGCCCAAACAGATAGGCCCAACAAAACGGCATTTGAGCTATCCGAAAATGTCATTTCATATATTCAATCATATTAATATAATTTTATTATATATATAACTAAAAAGTTTACATATTTGATAAACATATTAAACATACATTTAATTTACTACTTCTAAATTTTTATACATATATAAAAACACGAACGCACATAAATACTAGATATATATATAGTTTAATTATTCTAAATTTGAAAAATTAGTTACTGAATTTGCAAATTAGAAACCTAGATGACTTGTTAAATATTTATTTAAATTTAACTACTCATTAATCAAGATGTTGTGACCAAGACTTTGTGACCCAGTGATTTTTTCTCTACCTTTTAAAGTGGATGGTGATAATTCGAGTTCCTAAATAGGGATGGTAACGGGCGGGGCGGGGCGGGGTGGGACGGGGCGGGGATTCCATTCCCCATCCCCATCCCCATCCCCGATGAATTTTTCAATCCTCATTTCCGTTTAAAATTTTGCAACATTCCCCATACTCGCCCCCGCCCCCGAATCCTTATCCCCATCCCCGCCCCCGCCCCTGCCCCCGGCCTCATAATTTTTTTTATTAAAAAAAAAACACATTTTTTCTTATTTTTATATATAAAATAAATCTAATTTAGTAATAAATTATTATATGTAACGGTATATTAGTAACTTCACACTTGATCGGCGCAGGACAGGGCGGGTTTACCCCATTCCCGCCCTTGGCCCTCGCCCCGACGGGGTTTCGTAAGTTGCCCCCATCTCCATCCCCGTTTAGCTAAAAGGATCCCCATCCCCGTTATAAACGAGGCGGGGCAGGACAAGGCGGGGTCCCGTTGGGGATGGGGAATTTGCCATCTCTATTCTTAAACGGGCAAAGTGAGTGTGTGTATTTTAAGCCCACGAGAAAAAAAAAAAAAAAAAAAAAAAAAAAAAAAAATTCTTATTCAGTTACCAATAAGTCACCATAATAAGTTTGCCAAATTTAAATAAGACCATGTGCCCGTAACTTTTGCTGCTTAAAATTTTCGTCATCATAATAAACAAAAGCGAGAAGACAGTAATCTTTTAGAATTACATATTTTGTCATGCTACCTAAAATAATGAGAGAAGTGCTTGTGAGACAATTACACAAGCCAAAGCAAGTTGTAATACATTATTTTTGTTATTATTAAAAGTAGACTTTCGCCCTGAGCACATAAATTTATGGCAAATTGTATTTCATGTGATAAAAAGTATATGAAATAAATACAATGCATAGATGGTTCCAACAATACTTCAATTATAGAGTTAGTTAGGTTAACTTATTCCAAGTCTCCAACTTAGCTGAGCTCATATGCTGGGCTGAACTCTAAATTTGGTTAGGATAACTTTAGTAGCATTCCCAAACATATAACCAGGTTAACCTAGCGCCAAGTGATAACACTTTTTTAAATTTAGAATTTAATAGTGGAGAGGTAAAAAATATATTATTTCTAAATAAAAACAGAGTTTATTAATTTAATAGGCTTATTGTGATTAACCGTGTGTAATACCAACTAGAGGGTTAAAAAAAAAAAAAAAAAACGGATGGAAAAACAATCACAAATCTTAATTTAGTCTGGAGTGAAGATAGACTAAAAACTGCTTTCAAATTAAGTTTTTAATATTGAAAGTTCTTCGCAACCCACTTCGAAGTTTATATTATAGAAATTCTGTTTGGTTCAAAGAGTTTTATTTATTTAATTATTATTATTATTATTATTTTTTATGCGTATTCTAAAAGAGCTATATGGACTATAAAGTCTCTAGACACCACACTATTTGGTTATGACTTTATGTTTCCACTTCAAATGGTCTTTGAGATTTCCATGTGGGACAAGCTTTATGCACACTCATTTTACTTTCTTTAATATTATATATCGTATTTTGGAGTTAATTTCTCGGTCAATGAAAATAAATATGAAAAAATAAACCTATTTGATTTGTCATTAAAAAAATAATTTTTAATCATTCAGAAAATAAAAAATTATTTTTATAAAACTATAAAAGAAAGTTTTCCAATAGTCTTGGTTTGTAATTCTAAAAACATTTATCAGAAACTTAAAAAACAAAAAAACAATTTTCAGAGAATTATAAAAAATTGTTCTTTAATAACAAACATTTTTATAACTGAATTTTTACAAAACAATTTTCAAAAAACTGAACCAAATATAGTTTATTGTACAATTTTCTTTTTTCAATCTCTTGAGAATAGAAAACTATTTCGATAGTTACAAAACAAGCGAGCCGACTTTTTTATAACTGCATTTTCAGAAAACAAATTTTTAAGAACTAACCCAAACAAAATTTTTTGTAAATTTTTTTGAAGTTTCAATCATATGAAAAACTATTTTCTAACTTTTAGTGGCAAATTAAACAGACCCTAAATATTTTTATTAAGCTTTGGTCCTTTCTTTTCTTTTTGGGTTATGTATTGGGCTTTGGTTCATCGTGGCAGGTTCAGTCAATTAGTGTCGTAAATTTTTTTGAAGTTTCAATCATTTGAAAAACTATTTTCTAACTTTTAGTGGCAAATTAAACAGACCCTAAATATTTTTATTAAGCTTTGGTCCTTTCTTTTCTTTTCTTTTCTTTTTGGGTTATGTATTGGGCTTTGGTTCATCGTGGCAGGTTCAGTCAAATAGTGTTAAGAGAGAGTAATGTAACATCAATTCCTGTTCTATTGGTGTGTAGTGCTCCTACTATTAATGGAAGGAGACAATTATCACAAGTTTGCAGTGTTGCGGGACCAAATTTGTCTTAAAGACAAACACTATTCTTACTAGCTCCGGTCCGCTAACTTCTAAAGTATTTATTTTATAATTTGTATTCATAGTATATAAATTATAAATTTAATATACTATTGTGATCATAATATTTAATTATAATAGCATTGTTTAAATTAAATTTATTAGTTAGATTACTTAAATTAGCAACGTATATGAGATTGATTTTTTCCGACATTATTATTACTTTCAATTTAAGTGTAGTTAACAAGGAGTAATAATTTTTAAGAGAACATGTGGGCCGGATAAGGATCCTCTCAAGGAAATGAGAGATCTTGTACACCCACTAACCATTAATATGACATCATTATTAGAGAATCCAATCCAATGTGGGACATGTATTGTCTCCTGAAAAATTACTAATTTGTTCTTTTAAGTTTTGAATATTTGTTTTAAACTCAAAAACATATATAGAAAGATGTGAAATTTATTATTTGCAAAAAGGAAAGTGGACTGTTATTTTGAGACAGACAAAAAAGGAAAGCATGACACTTATTTTAGGACAGAGGGAGTATTATTATTTTTACGAAGAATCAATCCACTCGCTAGTCACTTTAAACTCCTAAAAACGTTGCAAATTTCAAATTTGTGCAATCATCCGTGATACATAACAGGTTTTGGAAATCGTTAGAATCGTCAAAAGGTAAAACGAACGGATTGACCAGTTTTTTCGAATGATTTTTGTTCGGAAGAGCATAATTTGATCGCCCAACTCGCAAATATTAGCAACTTCGCTTTCGAGGTAGGTTGTCTTTTGGCCGAATTCAATAGTTTAGAGTTTGAGAATTGTGTTTTTCCAATTTTAAATGTTTTGGGACTTTTGTTAGAAGACTAAATGAATTTGAATTATTTTTCTTTTGGTATTTAGCAATTTTTTTTTTTTTTTTTTGATATTTAGCAATTTTAAATAATTAAATTTATTTCCTTATTTCTACGTAATTTTAAGAACAAGTTTGTGCTTGATCAACTTTTCTTATATTTTTGGGTTTTCTTTTATCATGTTAGTGTTATTTATTTATTTATAAATACATGTGGAGCAAATCAAATATATTATAGGATTGCAAATTCTCTTTTTCAACTAACCCTCCTTATTGTGAAGGTTTTATTCTTAGGCTGTCGGATTTTATGATTCGCCTCTGAAATCCCTTATCTGATCAACACCTTTAAAAATCACATTGGAGTTTAGAATTCGCCCTACTGGACCAAACGTGCAGGTTTTGCTCCTTTTCACCTCTAAAAACTTCCTAAATTTTGAATATAGTAGGACTACTTTTGTGGAACAGAGTTTTTAAGTTCTGAAATAGTAATCCAGAACAACTTAATAATCACAACATTATCATATACATAAACACAAACCCCTTTGTTTCTGTAGTTTCTCTGACTATGATCAAACTTGGTTAAAGTACCCTTATTTGTCTTTAGCCTGTTCACGACTGAGAACCCGAAGTCACGACGGCAATCAATAACAAACAATAAAAAGTTAATAAAACCACAATAAGAACTATGACCCAACCCAGACCCACAGTGGTGAAAAGGGTGTAATAAACACAATTTCGACCGTAAAATCCAAGTCTTTATAGCCACATTACTCTCTCGTCAGCAAAACCTTCGCTGCTTCTGATCATCAGCTAGCAACAGAACTGAAAACAGAGGAGAGTATAAAACAAGAATATCATCATACCATTCCCGTCTGGGCCATCTCCTTAAATACTGTGCCTGAACCCCTCTTTCTCTCTCTCTCTCTCTCTCTATATATATATATGCACACACATATATTTATGCATCTCAATCATTCTGTCTCTGCAATGAAAAATTCTCAATTTGCAGCAGGTCCACCGAAGACGATTTGGGTATCTGTGTTTTTCGTAGTGTGTGCTTTTTTCCGATGATTGAGGGTTCTTCCTTGGATTCTCTCTCTTAACTCTCTCTCTACGCAGAAACCACAACCGCTTTCCCAGCTCCATACCTAGTTACTTACCATTTGGTCCACTTCAGACAAAACCCATAAAAATTTTCCGTTGTTCATGCACTCAGTGACCCCCCTTTCTCACTCTCAGACACACACAGAGATTAGTGAGTGAGTGAGTGAGTGAGAGAGAGATGGATTGTGTGGGTGCAAAAGACGCGTCCACGTGAAAGAGAGAGAAGAAAAACGCAATAAAAGCAAACTCTGAAAGCAATGGTGACAGCTGAGAAAGTTTTGCATGTAAAGACCAAGACATGTGTCTTGTGAGAGGCCGAATCGTTAGGCATGTGTTTCTTGGTTTCATCCACCGCAACATGTTAAACATGTTAAATCCAAAGCCCATTCCTGTTACGATTCAACAAGCTGATTTCTCTTTCTCTTTGTTGTTTCTTTCTATAACAATAATGTGTTTGTTTCTTGGTCTCTATGACGCCTATCACTAGCCCATAACATTTTTTTTTTCTGCACTACTTGCTCTCCTCAACACTTCATCTCTTTTTCCTCTTATGGGTTGTTCTTGTTTTTGCTCATTTTGGTAGAATTCAAGTCAATTTGGTATTTTCCATCTCTCAACTTTCATTAATGGAGGTATGTTCTTGTGCATTTTTCTGGAGTTCAAGTTGATTTTACACTCTTTATAGCTTAATGTGTTACTTTCATTGATGGGGTGTTCCTGTGCATTTAGATGAAATTCAAACAAAATTGATGCTTTGCACATCTCAAGTGATTCTCGTTATTGTCAATGATTGTAAATTAATCCCCAAGTTCACTCACATGCAATGGCTTCTATCCTTCGGTTTCGTAAGCTATTATGTTATTTAGAGCCTGTGAAGTGTTCTTCATTGGGGTTTGAATCATTTGAAACCCCAAAAGTTGATAAGAAAGAATCACTTGGGACACCAAAAGTTGAAAGGAAGGGTGGGGACATTGTTTCTACAGTTGAGAATGTGTTAGAGAAACAAAAGAAGAGGAGGAGCAAGAGGCAGCCTAAGGAATGGAGATGTATAGATTATTGCTGTTGGGCAATTGGGTATATGTGCACTACTTGGTGGCTTGTCCTGTTTCTGTACCATTGTTTGCCTGCTAATTTGCCTGGACTTGCTGTGCCCGAACCACCAGGGGCGAGGCTTCAGCGCGAAGGCTTGACCCCACTTCACCCGGTGGTTTTAGTACCTGGAATTGTCACGGGAGGCCTAGAGCTCTGGGAAGGCCGGCCTTGCGCGGAGGGCTTGTTTCGTAAGCGGCTTTGGGGTGGTAGCTTTACCGAAATTTTCAAAAGGTGGTTGTTACATAGTTGAATTTCACTTTGTTTTCATCTAAATAGCTTATATTTGATGTGAACTTGTGATCCTGACTGAGAATTCTGTTGGAATTTAGGCCTTTGTGTTGGTTGGAGCACCTGTCATTGCACAATGAAACCGGGCTTGATCCGCCAGGCATTCGTGTTCGTGCAGTTCCGGGACTTGTTGCAGCTGACTATTTTGCTCCTGGATATTTTGTTTGGGCTGTTCTTATTGAGAATTTGGCGCAAATTGGATACGAGGGGAAGAATATGTATATGGCTGCTTATGATTGGAGGCTTTCTTTTCAAAATACAGAGGTATAATGTTTCTTCCTCTGCTTCTAACACAACTTACATTCTCTTTTTTTTTGTCTATGAGAGGTCAGGTGTTATAGCATTTATTTCCTAGAATAGTAGTCTATTTCTTTAATTGTAATTTGTCTCTTTGTATGGCCTTAAAGTATTTGGTAATAAATTTGTTATTCCTTCTTGTAAGCTAATAAAAAAATGTAATATTCTTTATTTGCAACCACTAACCATACTTTGGGCGAATCCAGACAACACATGGAACTGATACCATTGTATTCCGAAACACACTCACACATAAATATATGATTTTTTTTTTGAGAAATCATAGATATATAAGACTTGAATTAACACATTTACCACAAATTATAGGAGTGCGTTGCTTTTTTGTAGCCAGAAGATAGATCTCATCTTTAGGTTTTTGACATGCATTTTCATTTTAAACTCTAGCCTAAGGATTTTAAAGCTAATTCTTTCTGTACAAGTGTCCATAAACTCGAGCGATTTCTTTGTGATGGTTTATTCCACGAAGATGAAAAATCTTGTGCTTCCTAATGCTATAGGCAACAAGATGGAGTCATTCATATCCATGCGGTGTCTATATAGTTGCATAGTATCACTCTGCACACGTCCCCTTAGGCTTCTATAGTCACTTTCTGCGAAGATCATTAATAACAAATATACCAAGCTATATATTAATTGTTTGTGTACTAATTTTATTTATAATTGAGAATGAACAGGTCAGGGACCAAGCTCTTAGTAGATTGAAGAGCAAAATCGAGCTGATGTATGTGACCAATGGCAATAAGAAGGTGGTGGTGGTACCTCATTCCATGGGGGTTATCTATTTCCTCCACTTCCTCAAATGGGTTGAATCACCTCCACCTATGGGAGGTGGTGGCGGTCCTGGTTGGTGTGCCAAGCACATCAAAGCAATCATGAACATCGGTCCAGCATTTCTTGGAGTTCCAAAGGCAGTTAGTAATATGCTGTCTGCTGAGGGCAAAGACGTTGCTTACATCAGGTTAGTCTTTGTAATCTATCCCTCACTACACTTGCATTCTGCTATTGAAAATTTGCACCAATGTACTTAGAGTAGCATTTTATGTTTTAAATATTTCTTGCTTATGTACTTTATGTTTTCTTTTCTTAATGATGTCTGTCTAAATATCACATAGATTATACAGTTCACGACTACAAGGAGGCCTACACATACTGCAGGCAAATGAAATAACTGCATTTTGTGTGCAGCATCATTTGAATGTCTGAAGTAGGTCATGTTGTTTAGAATGACCTGAAGGTTATCATATTAACAATACAATTGGAAAGGACCCGAAGGAGATGACGTTGCGGAATTATAAAGGACAATCCTGAATGGTACTATTGGTTAACTTCAACTGCTATGAAGACAAAAGTAATGTACAAAAGAAATTGATCAGTCCACTTTCTGTGATGTCCAAACAGCACACTAACGATTTTAGAATCTGCCTGGCTTAGCCACATAAATTAAAAAATAAAACTTAAAATTACAAGTTAATGTGCTTAGTGCATGATGGATTCGATACCTTTATTTATTTATTTATTGATGGAGTCGGTACCTTTATTTGATCTTGCAGAGCTATGGCTCCTGGTCTTTTAGATTCTGAGATTCTTGGGCTTCAAACACTGGAACATGTCATGCGAGTATCTCGAACATGGGACTCTATCATTTCGTTGATGCCAAAAGGAGGAGAGACCATTTGGGGTAACTTGGATTGGTCTCCAGAAGAAGGACACGATTGCAATTTTGCAAAGAAAAGATACTCGCAACACCCTCTAAGTGAAAATAATACCAAGGATGATGATGAAAAGAGAGGTTTCAAAGTAAAAAAGCCCACAAAGTATGGAAGGATAATCTCTTTTGGGAAGGCGGCATCAGAAATACCTTCTTCACAACATCCTTCTCTTGGTTCAAAGGTGCGATATCTTGAATAAACTTTGTTTTCTGATTAAACTGACAATCAAATCTGCATCACCCTAAATTGATAAAATTCATAGGGTGAATGGGTGATGCAGATGTGATATAAATTTGATACCAGTGCTCTAGTTTGTAATGCTGGTGCTTATTTTGATTCTGAGGTTTCAATTTAGGGCCTCTATTTTTATGTTGGGGGGTTTGGATGTCAGATGGGAGTTGGATAGAGTTTAAGTGAGTCCAGAGCGTTTTTGGTGACTCTCTAATTCTGTCATTCACAAAATTGTAAATAAGGGAATTTAATTAGAATCCAATGTTTCACTATCTTAGTATTCCAGTGCCATGTCAAACAAAATTGATTGAAATTTCTCCTTGGGAAATCCAAACAACACTACCAGTACCTCTCCCGATTATTAAACCGACAAAAAAGGCTTCTTCCATACATTTCCTATGGAGCAGGGTGTGCATGCTTCTTTTAGGAACAGAGACATTACTTGAAATAATTAAATGGAACATAATAATAAAAAACGTAATAATACAAACGAAACAAATTTTACTTCAGGATCATTCTGCCTCGAGGTATGCAGGCTGCTCTTGAAAACATCAAGTGCCAAAGTCATCTTTTTAGTGGATTGTGTGTGTGTAGCCCATCATAATGGTGGCTTGCACCCCAGAGTTGCCTACACAACTATAGTTTATCATGCATGTAAATTGGAGAAATAGTTCCCTTATTTTCCTTCTCTTTTTCCCATATGATGCCCAGAGCAGTAGAGGAAGGCAGCATTACATTTAACTTTGTTAATTCTGTTGGCCATTTGCTTGACTTGTGGTTCCCAATAGCTACTAATCTTGCTTTCTATATTTGATATAGAATATCATTTCTTTTTTCTTTTCTTTTTTTCTTCTAATATAGAATATCTCGCTAAAACCTTACTCAGAAACAGGAATTTGTACGTCCTACTACCTCCACTAATTCTGATGCATCGTGTGGAGAAACACGGACAGAATATGATGAGATGAGCCGGGAAAGCATTAGGAAAGTTGCAGAAAACAAAGCATACACGGCAAACACTCTAATTGATCTTCTCCGCTATGTGGCTCCCAAAATGATGCAACGGGCTGAGGCTCACTTTTCTCATGGAATAGCTGAGAATCTAGACGATCCGAAGTACTCGCATTACAAGTACTGGTCAAATCCACTTGAGACCAAGTAAGTATGCACAATCTTCTATCTCATCACTTCGACAAACTTTAGCTTATTTAAAAATGTTCAAGTTAACGTGCGACTTATATTTCATTTAAAGTCGTATTGTTCATAAATTATTCACAAGATACTGTGCTCATGATTTGTCCATGAACGTTGCTATTCCCCTTTCTCATTAGGTCAGCAGTACTTCCCCTCCCCCTCCCTCTCAATTCACCATAAACTTTCTTTGTGTTTCTTGAATCACTTTTGTTGTTATGATACTTAACAGTCTTTTTCCAACTAATTGAGATCGGCTACATGAATCATATTTTTTTATTTTGCTTTATTTAAAGGTTGTAGCCTCAATCAAACCTTTTGTTGTTACAATGGGCTTCCCATTACCGTGTAATTCCCAAATCCTAAATTGTTAGCATGCTCCAAAATTTAACCATTGAAATCATTGTGGTTGCTTTTCCTCACTTCAGAGATCATTTTTTTTCTTTGTAGTAATTAGAAATATGTTTTCAGGTTACCTGATGCTCCCGATATGGAGATTTACAGTTTATATGGAGTTGGAATTCCCACCGAAAGATCCTACGTGTACAAGTTGTCACCATCCAATAGGTGCAAGAGCATTCCTTTCCAAATCGATAGCTCAGCCGATGGAAGTGACAATGGGTGCTTGAAGGGGGGAGTGTACTTCATGGACGGTGATGAGAGCGTGCCCGTTCTAAGCGCAGGGTTCATGTGTGCCAAGGGGTGGAAAGGAAAAACCCGTTTCAACCCATCTGGCATTGCTACATACATAAGAGAATACCGGCACAAGCCGCCAGCAAGCCTGCTAGAGGGAAGGGGTGTAGAGAGTGGTGGCCATGTCGACATTATGGGAAATGTTGCCTTGATTGAGGATGTTTTGCGGGTTGTGGCTGGAGCTACTGGTGCAGAACTGGGAGGTGATAGGATTTATTCGGATATCGTAAGAATGTCTGAAAGAATAAATCTTGAGCTTTGATTGAATAGTTTTTTGTTGGAGAGTTGATTACCTCAATGTTAACAAGGGCAGTGTACAATAGGACCCAGAATTGAGAAAGAGAGCCAAAAACTATCAACTGTCATAACTACCTTCCCGAAGATCGAAGGACTTTGGAGCTTAAAGAACAAACTTCTGGTGGCAGGATTGGCAAATGGGGCTGGTTTGGAGCTTTAGCTCTAACAACTAGAGTAACTTCCTAATTTGCAGAGGAAATGAGGCAAACAAAAAAAAAACTCGGCTTCTTGTAATCAAATAAATAAAAGCTCTTGCTACCGTTTACAATGAAGCTTTCTTGTTTGATTAGAAATTTAGAATTGAGTATGATCATGGCAGGCAAATGGTTTGACTTTGGGGACTTGGTTGAGGGGTCAAAAGAATTCAGAAGCGAATTATATATTTTTGAAATTTTCGTTTTTTTGGGGAAATATAATGATTGGTGATTGATCCAACAGTGGATTTGAACATTTTACTAAAAACAATAAAAATTAAAATTAGTATTTATTTGAATGACAATAATATCATAATTGCTGAATTTTCAGTTGGAAAATAGAAAACATTGCGACATCGCCTATCATGTAGTTTTAGTCGTCATTGCAAAGTAGATAGAAGTAAAAATTGGGCTTTGCTGACTGTCCTCATGTTATTCCCAAATGAGTAGGTTCAGCCCTTCTGATTTGTTCTAGTTTAATCTCAAGGCAAAAGTCATCCTCCAAATGGGCCCCATTCCATCCGCCTAGGGGTGTGATACTCTAATTCACGGGTGCGAGTTCATGAGAAGAAGGGTGAAAGCGACAAAATTTAAGTCATACCGACTCATACATAATAAGAATCGGACCAAGAGCGCACGGAGTGTGAAAGCGGGAGTGGCGCAAATTGGGAGAGCGATACCCATTTATAAAAATTGGGTGACTTAGATTATATTGAATACATCAACCATGAAAATGGGAGTCACAATAATTACTCTCCCACCCATTAGAAATAAAAAATAAAAAGATAAATAAGTTGATGAAAATAACTTAATATAAACCAACTGAACCCACTCAGAACTTTAGGTAGGAGGAAAGATTGAAATTTTGTTATAATTTTAAAGGAAGCATTAACAATATTTTATGAATATATATTGACAAAAAAGGAAAAAATAGCATGGTATATTAGTAAAAAAAATCAGGGCCAATTGCACATAGTTCCTGAATGCGTACATGCTACTTCACAAAAGTAAAAGTTATAACTTTTATTTATTTATTATTATTATTACTATATTATTTTATATCCTTTCTTATTCTAACCACCTAGCAAATATTTGAATCAGTGATATGGATATAGAACTTCTCTTCAATTAATATATAGAAATAAAAATAGAATAAACAACTTTTCTTGGATCATTTGATTTACAGGGAAAAAAAAAAAAAAAAAATTATTAGTTTATCATTTTTAAAAATTCACATGTGACTTAGCCCCTCAATATTCGCACATGTACTCTTTTCTTTCCATCCTTTAAATGTCCCACTACTACTACTCTCTTTCAAAGATGTAGGGTGCCACTCTTGATGACTTACTTTCGCTGTTGGAGTTTTTCATCACTCTCTTGTTACTTAGAAATGAGATCTCCACTCCTTCGATAGAGGTCCTATCTATTTAGATACAATTCTACATTACTCTCTAATCATGTCAAAATCTCTACATTTGACAAATCTATAATGTCACTTCATAAGCTTTATACAAATTTGAAAGACTCTCGAATTCAACTCTCCTCATGTACATGCAGATGTCAAATGGAGTCATACTAAATTGGATTGAGCAATGATATACATGAAATGGAAGTTCCGACATTGTAGAGAACTACGTGATGGAACGTATCAAATTATCGGTTACCACTTCAACTTGTTTAATTATATTTTTTCGTAAGTTAAAGTAAATGCACATATAAGCCCATCATATTTTGTCCGAGGGTTGAACACTCAAAATGCACATAAGCCCATCAATATATTTTAGTATTGAGCACGGGATGGTATAAGCTCTCCACCCTACTTCCTTAACCGTTCGAATATGGGGCTGGACTCAGGACGTGGGACTGGACTTAGAAAATTATATGAGAAGGGTAATAGTGTATTTTTAAAGTAATTTTAGTGGAACAATAGTTAAATTTTATAGCTATATATATCAAAATGAAAAAAATAATAGAATATTAATACATATATATATATATATATATATATATATATATATATAATTCAAATATTCAATTTTTATACATTAAAAAAGTCTACTGACTTAAAAGGTATATTGATATTTTTATTCAAAGATTTATTCTTTACCCAGTAAAAACACTCCTCGTGACTTCAAAGGAGACTGGAATAAGTTTAACTAAAAATTCTCATTTTCTTTCAGAGAGTCGATCTTTATACATTAAAAAGATCTATCGACTTAAAATGTATTTTAATTGAGATATTTTCATTCAAAGATTCAATCTTTACTCATTAAAACACTTTTCGTGATTTCAAAGGGAGTCGAATAAGTTTATATTAATACATCGGTGCCTAGCTGGACTCCTACAAAGTGTGTTTTATTTGAATTTTTTCTTTTATTTTTTTGCTTTTTAATTCTCATATTTACATTGTATGAATTTTCATTTGTTTCATAATTGAGTTTATTATAATGTGTCTTGTGACTAAGTGATATTTTCTTTATTTTTCAAAGTGGACGATAAGAATTCGAGTCTTCAAAAGAACAAATTAATTGAGTTTATTTATAAGAAATATAATTTATTAAGCCTTTTTAACACGTACGTCAACTCAAAATTCATGAATAGGCAAATTATTATTATGTGATAACTAACCACTTTACTTAACAAATTACCTTTCCTACAAATATCATAATAATATTATTATTATTATTTGTTTTGGCAAACTCACATACATCACTTTTATATTTATTTTGTTCATTTGAAGACTCTAACTCTCACCATCTACTTTAAGAAATATGAGAAATATTAACGGACCACAAGACTCTTCGTTCTAGAAACACATTACAAATTACATACCTTCAAAACGTGTAATAAAATATTATTTTAATTACAATTTAATTTCTTTTCAATTTTAATTTTTAAAAGTATTTGATTCCAAACAAGGGTAAGTATTATTTTAATGTAAATGAAATAAAGATGTGGTCAAAAATTTACACCAGTACATTTCATGGTTCCGTTTCCAAAAGAAAAAGCTCTGCGTTCCCGTCCTCGCGCGACCAACTTGGAATATGAACATGTTACATATCCTCTGCGTGAGAGGCCTTCAACTACCTATCCACTGAAATTGTTGAAGTTGAACAAAAAGTAAAGAAAGTGATTAAATATAATAGTAATAAGACACTTTATTTAAGAATATTTTTGAGTTTAACAAATCACTTTAAGTTCAAAAGAAACCTTAGCTTGTAAGTAAGGAAAAAGAATTTGAAATATTTAAAGAAATGGTTATCTGATTCATCAATTTGGGTAAAGAATCCCATTATAGTTTAATAAAAGTAATTTAGTCAATTTATAGTTTAAATTTGTCAGTAGACTTATTTGCATTAAATTAAAACTTTAAAGGTATTTTTTTCAACGTAAAATATGTAATATGCACTATAAACATATTTTAGATGTGTTTCCTAATTTGACCCTTAATAAATTAAGAATTCTTTGTTGAAGTTGAACAAAAAGTAAAGAAACTGACACTTTATTTAAGAATATTTTTGAGTTTAACAAGTCACTTTTAAGTTCAAAAGAAGAAACCTTGGCCTCAAAAGTAATGATAAAGAATTTGAAATATTAAAAAAAATAGTTATCTGATTCCTCAATTTGGGTAAAGAATCCCAATACATTTCCAATTGACGCTTTAGAAAGAGAGGCACGTCAGATGCCCACTCCATTGGCTTGCTTGCAATTTTCTATAACTATGTTTGATCTGCGGATTGAATTGAATTTTTGGTTTCATTATTTGGTCGTTAATTTATAAATTAAGAATTCGAGATCGGACAGAATTTTCAGTGTCACGTTTCAATAAAATCAGTAGGGTTCAGATCACGAATTAAGGTCTCTAAAATTTAATCGATGCATTAATCCGGTCCATTAAGAATATATCATATACAAATATTAAATATAAATATAATAATTACATTTATCAGATTTAGATTACTGAATATTATTATGTAATTGGTTCACTTGTTATAATTGGAATGGTTTGGGGTACATATTTTGGGTAAGAGCATGGTCAAACATAAAAAAAATTTATTAGGCTGAGTAAAACTAATCCAATTCGATATTTTACAAATTGAATTGGATCGAATTAAATTATATTACAAATTGAATTAGATTTAATTTTTATCAATTGGTATATATCGAGTTCCGTAATCACCCTTATTAAAAATAAAGACTCAAACGAGATGTATATATCAAACAGGCCTTCAATGACTTTATGCAACAGGGTAAGAGGTTTAATGCAATTAAAAAAAAAACAAAAAAAAAAAAAAACAACACAACTAAATAAATAATTTTCAAAGAAAAAGTATTAGAGCTCACCACACGGCAAGGAACCATTTATATTCGAAATTCTTTAACCCCACAGAACGATTGTTCCATGTGAAAAGGGGTTACGAAGTTTCAATTTTTAAAGATAAAGAAAAAAGGAAAAAGAAGAGAGAATTTCATTCTTAAATGAAAGTGATAAAGGAAAACTTGCGGAAGAATCTTTTGATTGTGAAAAATAAAAGGAAAAGAAGGGGTGTTCTTAGGTTTTTTCTGGTAATTCAATTCAATAAATTAATATATATATATTTTTTTAATTCAAAGGCAAAATAAATTAATATTATTTAACTTAGTGTATTATTACACAATTTAGTATTATGTAAATTCCATTTTGAATTTTATGCGAATGAGATTTTCCTTATTTTTAAGCAGTAATTAAACTATTGAAATTCAAATAAGTATAAAGAAAATTTTAAATTTATAGCAATAATTCAACATTTAGACGTTCAAATTTCAACTTTTAAAATTTTAAGGACTTAATTTTGAGTTGAACTTTGGTGGACTAGACTTTTCTAATGAACTATTTACCTGTCTAAATTTTTTCTTGTAGTTAGTTTTTTTTACCACAAAGAAAAGTACCATAACAATTCAATATTTGAAATATATATTATATATTGATAGGTATCATATAGATATTAGAAACTGTAAATTTAACACTCTCACTAAAAAGAATCAATTTGCGTAGTATCTGAACACGCAAACTCAAATTAAGTAAATATTCTCAGGAACCAATTCCAATATATAAAGGTCATGGCATCAACTGTTGCATCCTTGAAACTTCCGAAAAGAAGACAAGAAAGAAAGTTGGATTCTTTAAGAATTCGATCAAAAGAGAGTGAAAGCACGCCTTGAAATTGAAAATGGTCCTAAAAAGAATAATAAATAAATAAATTTATAAAAAATGAATAAATGTTAGTTCAATTAAAGAGAAACTGCTTCACCTATACAAAGATATTCAAATAAAATTTAAAAAATGGGTAAAATCATAAAACCTCTACTATTTTTAAATTATTATCATAAAATTCTAACATGTTTAAGAAAATCCTATACTTTTAAAAAGTTATCATATTATCCTAATATATGTGACCGGTAACTAGGTTATGAAATAATAAATTTAATTTTATTATTTAATTTTAAATTAAAAATTATTTTTAAAATTACAAAAATACCCTTTAATTACAAAAATTATGCCCTCTATGCTCTAAAACTCTCTTTCCTTTCTCTCTAAAACACAATTTTAGTAATTTTAAAAAATAATTTTTAATTTTTAATTTTTAATTTTTAATTTAACATTAAATAATAAGATTAAATGTGTCAATATTGAGTCAATATGATTACTTTTAAAAAAATGTAAGACTTTTCTAAAACGAATTGAAATTTTATTATCAAAATTTTAAAATAATGAGAGTTTTATGATTTTTACACATAAAAAATAAAAAGTAATTATATATATATATATATATATATATATATATATATGTATAGGTTCCGCATAGTCTCTAATCCATACTAAGTGTTGACTATTGACTTCGAACCAGGGAGACCCCACAGACCAATGATAAACGGTTGACAATTGACTTTTTGGGGAAACCCCACAGACAGCTGATACTCCGTAAATGTCCTAGTTATTTCATCATGGCCCGTCTCTCTGTGCATTTTCTATTTTGTAAATAAAGTTTTTCTTAGCATAAAAAATTTAAAAATTATTTTTTTCATCTCGATAATAAAATATATAAAAAAAAATTTCTTAGGCTATTTTCCTTTCAAATATATTAACAACCGAGGTTTTTTTAGTAAATTATCGGAAATGCCCTCCAAAGAGCTTCCCTTGCTACGTCTCTTCCTTTTCTTTTATTTTTCTAATTCCATCAATACAAACCTTTTGCTTTTTCTTAAATTTATTTCCACTTTTTTGGCCTTTTCCTATTCCTACCCACCACCTAAACGTCTAAAAGCAAAATCGTACGGAAACAATGGCCCCACTACAACTTCAAATACAATGGTCTAGTAGGGCCCACAGGCGTATGTCGCTCCTGCATGGGAAGGCCCGCCTCCCCTTCCATTACGTTTCGATTTTGCGGACACGACCACAACGCCGCCAACATGACATGTACTATGGCCAGAGCCCATTCAATGAAACATTATTATAATCCCCATATAAATCCATACTCGCAGGTGTGAATAACGCGCTACAATTTACTGACACGTCGAACAATAGTTCCCTTCATCGCGAAGCTTGCTTTCCTACGTAAGGGAGTGTGGTAATATTACCTTTTCGTTTCTGTTTTGCAATTTTTATTTATTTGTAAGTAGTTATTACCTCGTTGGTTTATAAAGAATAATTGACGATTTGTCCCCTTAAATTCTCTTTACTACTTTATCCTTTATTGGGTTTAGTACATAGGTGATGCTAATATGTCGTTGCACTTTAATTTTGTGTTCTTATTTTTTCATTTGATATGTTTCTTAAATAAAAACAATCCATTTATTATTTTAAATTAGAAGGGTTTATGCTAATTATGAAAATAAAAAATTATTTTTTCTTTTTCAAATTAGGTAATTGCCTTAATGTGAATGCGCCCTTAAATTATTGTTCATTTGAAGAGAAATTGGCAAGATATTGCAAGATTCTTAGCACCAAAAGTTTTTTTATATTTTATTTTGGAGTAATAATCATATTATTTTTATATTAAGAAAATTAGGTGCATAAGAAGATTACTTTTCCAAATTAATGAGTATAATTTTTTTTTATTTTTTTTCGTTAATAAGAAACACACACGTTCATTTAAGAAATTTTAAGTATAATCTCTTACTTGGACTTAAAAGAAAATGCTACAAAATAAGACTCCTCAATAAAATAATAATTTTTGCACCGCCAACGGATTGAATTTTGATCATTGGGATTACAATTTAGTGGTGCAAAATAAGACCCCTCAAGAATAAAATAATAATTTTTGCACCGCCAACGGATCGAATTTTGATCATTGGGATTACAATTTAGTGGTGCAAAATAAGACCCCTCAAGAATTTAAGTTGAGGCGTTTGAGTGTTTTTCTTTTTTTTTTTCTTTTGACAAAGTAAAACTATAAATAAAATAAATCATATATAGATTAAATATATCATCCGATAATATATTAATTAAACAAATTAAATATGAATTATAATAGATATGATTGGGTAATAATTCAAGCTGACATAATATAACATATAATATAGTACAAAGCATCTGTAGCTTTATAATATATACAATTCAAATAGTATTAAATTGTTTTAAGCATTTTTTTATCTTTATTCTTCCCCCTATGTTTTTTTTTATCTTTAACAAAGTCATATTCCTAAACTTTCTTCTCAATTTTATTTTAGTTAATTTTACATTGTCTAATCCGGTATTTTCTCTTTCTTTTCATCATTATCATTTCTTTTGATACTATTTTTTTTTTTTTTGAGTTTTTATTATTAAAAGATCAAATTATTAAATATAATATCCATTTAACAAATCATATAAGAATTAATTCGTATAAATAATATGTATGATTAGTCCAAATTCCATCCGTTAGAGGTCTATTAATCAGATATATAATTGTGAACAAACAGTTACCTGACTTGGAAGATAAAGGGACAAAGGGTCTATAAGTAAATGACAAAATTGCAGATAGGTCCTTTTTACTTTTTAGTTTATAGTTTTAGAAAACTATATAAATTTGAATAGACAATTACCTGACTTGGGAAAAAACAAGGTTCAATACGTCAAATGTTTGCATATTAAAATGACAAATTAGGGGACAATCGTTATTACCATTAAAAGTAGAGGGCAAAAGAGTACCGATATTCCCGCCAATTACCCAATATCGCTCAGAATTGCTAATTTGTTATCATCATTACTATGTAGCCTTTCATTTTCCCAATTTTGTCCTTTGTTTCACCCACTCCTCTTATTCAACTCCCACTCCCTACACGTTCGAAGTCTACCCCCCCCCCCCTCTCTCTCTCTCTATATATATATACATACAGAGTATAAACCCATCTACTCTGCTGTGGATTTTTCTCCGTGGATTTTCATAGCTCTCTTTTAAGGCTGTACAAATTCGTTCTCAGTGACGACGATGTCTGGCCGTGGCAGCGGTCGTGGTGGCGGACGAGGCCAGCAACCTCGGCGGGAACAATCGGGGCGCGGCGGAGGAAGAGGCCGAGCTGGTGGCGGATCATACGGCTCTCAGGCGCCGGCTAGAAATCCACAGGCTGCTTCGCATTACCGTCCAGCATTCTCACAACGGGGACCCCAAATGCCATCTTCGTCAGCATCCATGCCGTCGGCGGCGGAACATCTCAGCCGCGATTTCGCGGCAAATCTCACGTTTGGATCTGCGGCGCCGATGCAGGCTCCGACTCCGGCCCAACCACCGATGCAGGCTCCTACTCCGACACAACCACCGATGCAGGCTCCGACTCCGGCACAACCACCGGAGCCACCAGCTCATTCCGCACAAGCTATTTCAGGACCCTCATCGTCCGTACAGGCGATTTCTCAGCCGCCGCCGGCTTCGTCCAAGGCTTTGCGGGTTCCGATGAGGCCGGGGTGGGGAACGGTCGGTCGCAAATGTTTTGTGAGAGCTAATCACTTCCTAGTCGAAGTCGCCGACCGAGATCTTCACCATTATGATGTGAGATAACTATTTATATATATACATATATACCAGCCTATATATTTTTGTATATACCTTTCATAATTTCTTTTTTTCTTCTTATTCTTCTTCTCGTATTTCTATTAATTTTTTCGGATTAGTTCTATTCAATAAGCTGGGCTCTGGCTTAACGCATCTCTTTGTTTTTTCTGTTTGTTCAAGCCTTTTGTTTTTGTATTTTTATTGGGAATAATTTTCGTGGTTATTGATTGTTTTTGTTTATTGTTGGTGATTACTAGTTTATTTTTCTGTTTGGTGAATCACTTAATTTGCGCCTATCCCTCATTTCTGTTTTTTTAATGTTGTGTGGGACCTGTTCGGATGTCTCTTGAATTGGAAGGACTAATTCATGTTTGTGTATTAATAAATTTGGGAAAGTTCTCATTTTTTGTTCAAAATAAAAATGAAATTGTGGACCTCAAAGTTTAAGAGACTGACCGACTTTAGGTACAATTTTTTTTTTCATTTTTACTTATGACCGTGTTGTATTTAGCTCAAGTTGATTTCTGTTTCTTGGGTGTTCTGAAAAGTTAGAGGATTAGCTTCAATCAGTAATGTGAAATACTGGATTTGCCAATTTGTAGGAGTAATTTTGTGTTTGATATGACTGTTGTAAAAATTAGTTATGTATTTATTGTCAGAATCACATTTATATGGATTACCTGCTCTTTGATACCAATGGATCTTGCATCAGAGTTGTATAGATATTTCACCATCATTAGGAACTTTTAAGTCATTGCTGTGCAGGAATTGGAAGTTCTAGTTTTCTTTTGTACGACCATGGTTTACAGTATGTATGGCTGGTTTGCATCCTTTTATTGTGGTTAAATTATGAATCTTCTTGATGGTTTAGGTGTCAATCAGTCCTGAGGTTTCTTCAAAGAAAGTATGCAGAGACATAGTGAATACACTGGTTGAATTGTATCGTGAATCACACTTGGGCAAAAGGTGGCCTGCTTATGATGGCCGTAAGAGCTTGTACACAGCAGGGCCGTTACCCTTCTCTTCAAAGGAATTTGTTGTTAAGCTAGTTGACAAAGATGAGCCGACCAGGTAGTTGGCTCTCCTCACATTAATTTTTAATAAAATGAAGCCTCCTGCATGTCATAAACTATCAATTTTTTTATATTTTATTTTTTAAAGCCATATTCTTCACTTTATTTGAGTTTAATGAAATGATTAATTATTTGCAGGAAAGAACGTGAATTCAAGGTTGCAATTAAATTTGCTGCCAGGGTTGAACTCCAGTTTCTGAAGGAATTCTTAGCTAGAAGGCAACTTGAGGCCCCTCAGGACACCATACAAGTTCTTGACGTGGTCCTGAGAGCAACACCGTCAAATATGTAAGTAACACAATTTAAATTTACTTTTCTGTTGATTTATTATACATATATATAGTGTTTAAAGAACAAAGGTCTATATGTGGATGTTAGAAGGATTTTAGGCTTATTCATCAAAGCTTTTTATTCCAGTTATTCAGTTGTTGGAAGGTCTTTCTTTGATCCAAAACTTGGAGATACTGGGTATCTTGGTGATGGTTTGGAATACTATAAAGGATTCTATCAAAGTCTTCGCCCAACCCAGATGGGTCTCTCCCTTAATATTGGTATAAATTCCCTTAGTTTTCTGTTTTTACCTATGCACCCTAGAATATATTGCAATCTTTAGGTTATTGACATTCTCTTATTCTAATCAATGCTTATGTTCAATTGCATTGGACATGTAATTGTCGTGCAGATATTTCAGCAAGAGCATTTTATGAACCTATTCTAGTTACTGAGTTCATTGCAAAATATTTCAACGTGAGAGACCTAACAAGGCCTCTTTCTGATCAAGACCGTATTAAGGTAGGTTCTTTTATCTAAGGAGCTTCTTCTAAGACAGATTAAACAGGAGACAAAAGTGTTATTGTCAGTTGATATCAAAATTGGCTTCCTAATTTTTTCCTTCCTAATTTTGACATGGAAAGTATATGACATTATATTTTATTTAATTATGTGCATATCTAGTCTAAGTTATCTTGAATGGTTTTCAGGTCAATGTCAATCTGATTCCTATTTTTTTTCTGTATTTTCTTAGTTCAGGGCAAACTCTGGTTTTCTCTCTTTTCCCAATTCGTACCATATGTGTTTGTATATTTTGTTTGTGGCTTGTAGGTTAAGCGAGCTCTGAAGGGTGTTAAGGTGGAACTTGATCACAGGGAGCATGTGAAGCGTTACAAAATTACAGGCATATCAGCTCAACCAATAAGCCAACTAACGTGAGCTCCTGATCTGTCTCTCTTTCATTCTGGGGCTGCTTTCATGTTTTTAGTGTTATATGGTAGTAGGGACAGCTACTACCATGTTTCATGTTTTGAAAAATTACAGGTATAATGTTTTAAAATGATTAGAGGATATAATACAAGAGGAGTATGGGATGAGTTGGTGGCTGGGTCAACATATGTTGTTTCACTGTGCTGTGTTTTGGCTATATATGAATGTCAAGGTTTTGGAACAATGCTTACCATAAGCGCTTGGAAGTAGTATTAATTGAGACACTAATTTTAACTCCCAACATACATATGTTTTCACTAGAATGCTAGATTCACATGTTTAACAGTTGAAGTCATATATCACTAATTATATTAATGTACTTCTATTTGTTTCCTTTTGTTAATTCCACTTTTTATTTTCCCTTTAAATAGGTTTCCTCTTGACACCGGAGCAACGGTGTCAGTTGTTCAATATTTCCGCCAGAGATACAATATAGCCCTTAACTATGTGTTCTTGCCTGCTGTTCAAGCTGGCAATGATGCAAAACCTGTTTATCTGCCTATGGAGGTTACCCTATTTATGTTTATTTCGTATAATGTCTGCTATTTGTGTAATTATCATGTTTGCTAGTTGTTGTCTCTGACACTGGCTTTTTATTTCACTATAGATTTGTAAGATTGTTGATGGACAAAGATATTCAAGAAGGTTGAATGAGAAGCAGGTGAGTGCGTTGCTGAAGGCAACCTGTCAGCGTCCTAATGAAAGGGAAAGAAATATTAAACAGGTATGAATAAATTTGTTTAATAATCTGTATTATACTCTTGAATATTTGATGACCTTAATCAGTATATTTTTCTCTATTTACTAGGCTGCTGTGGTTAAAGTTACTGTAGTTGATTTTGAGACAATTGGGTCTGTGCGCACTATGCTCTTTCCACCCTCAATAAATAAAAGAACTAAATTGGTTAATAAGTAAAAGATAAATTATTGATTGTGCTTATTGCTGTATATTGCCTATTCCTGCAGATGGTTGCCCATAACAATTACAATAATGACAAGTTTGCAAATGAATTTGGGCTTCGAGTAAGGGCTGAACTTACTTCTATTGATGCACGAGTTCTACCGCCTCCAACGGTAAGTATTATTATTTTTAATTTATGTTGTGTGTAAAAAATCATTTCTCCTTGTGTGTTATTTTATCCTTCACCTCTGGTTTGGTTGTCCAGCTTAAGTATCATGATACTGGGCGTGAGGCGCGGGTCGATCCACGGGTGGGGCAATGGAACATGATTGACAAGGTGAAGTCTCACTTATTTGTTTGGTGGTTTCTGACTGGTGAAATAATCTTATAGGGAAAAAATTGGATTCCTTGGACTATAGTTTTTACTAGTTCTACATATCTACTAGTTGATGACATCAAAAAGCATTACTTGAAACAGTCATTATGCTTCTTACAAATAATGGCTTGCCTTGTTCTTGCCTTTGTTCTTTACCCTTTGTAGTTGTGATTATGTAGAAAATGGTAAATGGGGGCAAGGTAGACTTTTGGACATGTATCAACTTTTCACGAATGAGACCAGATATGGCATCTAATTTCTGCAATGGCTTGGTTTCTATGTGCATCGAGAAGGGGATGGTATGGTTTTAAGTACCTTCAAAGGCTTTTCTTACTCTTAATTGCGCTCCATGTCCTTAATTTACAGAATTTTGACATTCATGAACTTTTTGTGACAATTTTGCAAGGACTTTGAGAGGATGCCTTTACTTCCCGTTCATTCTGCTAATCCTAGTTACATTGAGAAAGCACTCTCTGATATTTACATGAATTCTTCAAGCATGAAGAAACAACTTCAGTTGTTAATTATTATTTTGCCCGATTATAGCGGAACATATGGTTAGTAATCAAACCCAAACTTTGAATTTTGTGGAAAGATGTGACTGCCTTCATAAAATGACATTTTAACTCCCACAGGAAAAATCAAACGCGTCTGTGAAACGGAGTTGGGAATAGTTTCACAATGTTGTCAGCCTAAGAATGCATCAAAGCTTAGTAAACAGTATCTTGAAAATGTGGCACTCAAGATCAATGTGAAGGTTCGTTCTTTATCACGTGTTCTAGTGCTCATCATTTCTTCAATTCAAATTTTAACTTTTTTAATTTTTATATTGTGGATGATAATTTTACCAGGTAGGAGGACGAAACACTGTTTTACTGAATGCTATCCAAGGAAGAATTCCTCTCGTAACTGATCGTCCTACAATTATCTTCGGTGCTGATGTGACTCATCCTCAGCCAGGGGAAGACTCTAGCCCTTCGATAGCTGCGGTATTTTGTCAGCCATGCTCACTTATCATTTTCACATTCCTTCAAGCATTGTATTTATTATGCTAAAAAGGCTGAATATTCATTTTACAGGTGGTTGCTTCTATGGACTGGCCAGAAGTAACGAAATACAGAGGACTGGTCTCTGCACAGCTACATAGGCAAGAGATCATCCAGGATCTCTACAAAACAACTCAAGATCCTACAAAGGGCATAGTCCATGGTGGAATGATCAGGTGGAAAAAAAAAAAGCTTTATTTGTTTGATGTTTAATGTTTTTCCTCCTCATATTATTATGGTTTTATGGTTGCTTCTCTCTTCATGCTTGGCAGGGAACTTCTAATTGCATTCAGGAGATCAACGGGTCACAAACCTCATAGAATCATATTCTACAGGTTTATGCGCACTCTTGAATGGTGCAACTTATTAGAATTGATTTATTTACAATTTCTGATTAATTTTTATGACAGAGATGGCGTCAGTGAAGGCCAATTTTCTCAAGTTTTGCTGTACGAAATGGATGCCATCCGAAGGGTACTTGTTTATATGTTCTCCTCTTACCAGGACTTAGTGCCAAATTGGTGTCTCTTTTCAATTCTTTTTTTCTTACCCATGGATTTTATTCTTTCAGGCTTGTGCCTCATTAGAGGAAAATTATCTTCCTCCGGTTACCTTTGTGGTGGTGCAGAAAAGGCACCATACACGGCTCTTTCCAGTCGATCATTCCGATCGCAATTCAACAGACAGGAGTGGCAATATCTTACCAGGTGCAAAACTTGCTTCTCCTTGTGGTTTA
The DNA here is from genome assembly GCF_030987335.1 of Cornus florida. Taxonomy (NCBI): domain Eukaryota; kingdom Viridiplantae; phylum Streptophyta; class Magnoliopsida; order Cornales; family Cornaceae; genus Cornus; species Cornus florida. Next base: position 17,266,162 of record NW_026775578.1, on the reverse strand, counting down.
TGTCTGTCTTGTCTTTGTTATTTTTTGGGAAACTATAGTCAACATTGGGAACCGTCTTGTGTTTTGTGATATCAGGTACTGTTGTGGAAAGGGTGATCTGCCACCCTACTGAGTTTGATTTCTACCTTTGCAGCCATGCGGGAATTCAGGTAAACTCAATGTGTTGGAAATCCTTGTTATAGATGTACATGTATGAAAAATAGTGTAATAATTGTCATTGTTGTTTGTATTGTTTGAAAAGGGTACAAGCAGGCCTACACACTACCATGTGTTGTATGATGAAAACCAGTTTACTGCGGATGGCCTTCAGACACTGACAAATAATCTGTGTTACACGTATTTTCTTCCACTCTCTGGACTTGTATATATTTCATGCATTGGAAGAACTTTTATTTTTAACATCAGACTAGTTTGTGATATAATCTGAACTATTTTCTTCTTCCAGCTATGCAAGGTGTACAAGATCGGTTTCCATTGGTTTGTACTGGATCTTTTGACTCCTTTTTCTATTTTATTATCACTGTAACCAATTAAATCTTTTATGCCTTCTGGTCCGAGTATTAATATCAATTTTTATTACCTATCCAGTGCCTCCTGCTTATTACGCCCATTTAGCCGCCTTTCGCGCTCGTTATTATATTGAGGGCGAGACATCAGACACTGCGTCAACAAGTGGTGGTAGGGCCTCAAGGGAGAGGGATGGTGATGTCCGGCCACTTCCCGTCATAAAGGACAATGTTAAAGAAGTGATGTTTTACTGCTGAATCAGAGTTGGTGCTCTCTATTCAGTCTGCTGTCCTTTTAGCCCTTTTTGTTTCCTGGCAAATGAAGATGCTTTGGAGGATTTTGGTTTACTCTTCCTTTTTTGGGCAGAAAGGCTGTGAACATACTAGTTTTTTGAAGATTGATTTTTTTGCTATTATGCTTGGATAGTGGGTAGAATTTTGTATTTACCTGAAGCGGGCAGTGTTTCATTATGCAATGTTTCTGATACAAACCTCATGTTAATTCACACTTGGGTAATCAGTTTTTGTGGCGGGATATAATTGAAACTAGAGGCTTTTGTTTTCCGTCATTCTTTTTGCATCTTTTTAAACAAAATTGTCTTTTTAAGTTCAAAGAAATGTTTACCTCAATGGATTTGAAGTGAATTTACATATTGAAAAGTCCAGCTTTGGTTGTAAATGGGTGATGGAAGTGATGATATTTGTTTGGTTAGTGTTATATTGTCTTTTAATTCATTGGTATGTATGTGAAATGTACTTCCATGGTCTATTTCTCATATTGCGTTAGATTTGTTTTGAAATTTTCTTGCATGGTTTGAAATGCTTTGAAATTTCATATTTTCAGGTACTCTAGATTTGCATAATCAAGAGAGAAGAAAAAAAATTGCATTAATCTTTTCGTGGAGTACTCTTTATTTGTTTAATTGTTTTAGGGTTATGGGCATTTTAGAGGGTTCTAATTTCAAAATATAACAGGTGAGTTTACAATGGGTGTCAAAATATAGTTTTTTCAAATCTTTTGCTAAATATAACACAAAATATTGGAACCTGCTATTACTCTCTCTCTCTCTCTCTCTTCCTCCCATCTCTCTGCCATAAAAACCAAAAATCACCTCATCTCTTCCACTTTGGTCTCAAGCCGAAGCCCCACATAGCTCATCAATTTTCTAAAAGGATCGTCGCCTTCCTCGCTCTTGGTCTCTAATCTCCGGCCGATTCTTCGGCCACCGCTGCTCCATCTCAGGTCGATTCTCAGACCGCAAATTTTCAGCAATCCATTTCTCTTGATATTTTGGGGAAATTTTGAAACATCGGTGACTATGAAGCCTGTGTTGGCATATATAAGCCCCGTGTTTCGAAATTTTGATAAGTTGTGTCTGTGATTGTTGATATATGTGGCTTGGATTTTGAAATTTTTTGATGAAACTAGGACTGTGCTTGCACACACACACATATATATATTCTGTGTTCGAATTTTTGAAAGGTTGTGACAGTATATACATGTGTGGGTGATATTTTGAGAAATTTCGATGGGGATGTGACTGTTTTGATATGTCTGTGGTTTGCAATTTTTGTGTGTTGAATTTATGATGAGATTCTGTGTATATATGGTTTATGTTCTGAAATTTGAGGGGGCTGTGAATATGTGAAGATGTGTATATATATATATATATGGTTTTAGTTTCAAATTCAGATGGGACTTTATTTTATGAAAATGAATTTGGGATTGTTGTGGTTGAGTTGGAAATGGTAGTTGAAAAAAAAATAGCAATTGGGTATAAAAATAGCATTTTGGATTAAATGTATCATTAGAGCAAAATTGCTAAAATATAGCATTTTGACACTGTAACACATATCAAAATATAACTTTGGCATGCAAAAATAGGATTTTGCATTGGAGATGTCTCGGTAAAGAGTATTGAGGCAGTTTCTTTAAGGGTTTAAGCAATTTTGTAAATATATTTTTACACCTTTTTACCCCCTTATTGGATTTGATCTCGAGTAGGCGTTGTTTTGAGTTGCATTTCTATGATGTTGCGTCCACTAATATTGGTGGTTTGTAGAATGTATGAGAGAGCTGGTTGTTTGTGAATGTGATACACATATATGTATATATAATCTCATAGGCCATGAAAGACCATTTTCAGAATTCAGAGTTGCTGAGGGCTTTTTGGCTGTAAAGCTTCATATAGAGTTATTCAAAGTTGTATTTTTCTACATTTAGCAAATTAAAGACTCCAAGATTCTCTGTGCTGTAGACCTATTTAGTGTAGCCATGGATTTGTATAAGCAGATTCAGGCGGACGCAATTTGGAGTAGGCATCTAAAGTTTAACTAGTTAATCCGAAAATTTCAAAATCCCTATTACCTAAAAATATTGTGTTAACAAGTAGACTCCAAAAACCTAATTACTAATCTCAATTTAAATCTTTTTAAGCTTTATTTTTAAAATTTAATTTTTTTTGTTTGTTTGTTCCTAAGTAGACTTAAACCATCTACTTTCTACCGTGAATGGTGAGAAGATATCATTAGATTACACCGTTCTTTGTAAACCCACAGTTATATATTAAAAAAAGATATGCAAATCCATATTTTTTTCCCTCGGGAAAAAGATGCCACAAAAACAAGGAGAAACAGTGATATTTATTTTTTCTTGTATTTTCCTTTTTTTGTGATGCCAGTTTATTCATTCTCGCAAATTTGCAATTTGGCAGACTAGATGGAAAAAATTTAGTATGGTTGAGCGCATTTTAAAAAACATGTAACTGGATATTAGGTTCAATGGTAAAAATTTATAGTGAAGCATAAGAGGGTCAATTTGTGAGATATTGTTACATGGTTTTGGACTTTTCAAAACTCTCCGGCTAAGAAAGTGAATTAAAAGGTTTATAAGATATAATTAAGAAATTTAAACATGGAGTTTTGATTGAATTATACTCGCAAGTGACTTATGGTCCACCCTAATTAAGGACTGATTTTTTATTTTTATTTTTATTTATTAAGAACAGTGAGTTTTTATTAAGAAATTATTTTTATTTTTATTTAATTCTCTCTCATTTTTCTCTTTCTTCCAAACAAAGATGTGTTCATCACTACACTAGATCTTTCTCGAGTATTGCCACGTAGCAAGTCCTTCATTTATTCCATCTTTGCACTCCAATTCCCTTAAGAAGGTTATATAGTTATTCAAAGTTGAAATCAAGATTGACCTCTGTCTTTTTCTACATTTATCAAGAGTGTAGGCAATATAAAGATGTTAAAAAATAATGTCTAGAAAGAAAAAAAAATATGTTAAAAATAATAATAATAATAGCAATAAATAAATTTTACACACACTCGTATATAAAGCATGAGAATTAATAGCTATACAACAAATAAAGCCCAAAATATAATCACCAAAACAAATTGATAGACAGTTACATAAAAATTAAAATAATGGATTTGAAGAGAACGAAACACAGAATGATGGAGTAATTATAAAATCCGAAATATATTATATATATATAAGTATACCTGGGGTGGCCTTATTAACGCAATGGGTGAGACGGTAATGGTCTGTGATGAAATCAGGTGGTGCTAGCTGGAAGAAGTGTTACATATTTTTTTAGTTAGAAAATAATAATAATAATTATTCCCTCACACACGCTTTTCTAACCTTCACCTCATTTTGAGGTTATAAATTTGATATTAAAAAATAATAATAAAAATATTAGTGTACTTTAATGTAATCCTCCAAACCCTTTTTTTTTTCATTTCAAATTTTTTAATAAACGCAATAAACCATATTCTTTCATTTTCTTTTCTAAACAAAATGAGCCAAAGGTTGAAACATTAATTTGTTGTTTCGTGTGTGATATATATATAGGTTGAAACATTAATTTGTTGTTTCGTGTGTGATATATATATATATATATATATATATATATAACAACAAATTAATGTTTCAACCTTTGGCTCATTTTGTTTAGAAAAGAAAATGAAAGAATATATATATATATATATATATATTATATATTCCTTCCGTCTCATAATAAGTGTTATTTTTAAAATTTTATTACTCTTACAAATTGAACTGAGATGGTTCTCTATTGGCGACACCTTTTTTGGAACAGAAATAATATCGAGAAAGAGTAACGTGGGTGAGATTCAGGTGTGGTTGTGGTTGCGGTTGCGTGAGGCAATCAAAGATCAAACGAGAGAGATGTTGAGGTGACAAGAGGGAGAGAGTGCTTCCATATGAGATTCTTTCAGCGGAAAGGAAAAAAAAATAAAAAAATAGTGTTTGAATGGTCTAATGTCTTTGATATAATGAAGAGGGTCGTGGTAGACGGGCCGATGACTTTGGTGAGTTGGTTTAGCAGACCACACGTGATAGTATAAATAAGCAATTTTAATAATTAAAAAAAGAAAAGGAAAAGAAAAAGAAAATTAAAGGAGAAATAATATAGGCATGCAGCTGATTCATCTTTCCAGGTTGTCAAGTTCATCTTCACTGGGTTGTCAAGCAACTGATGTCTGTTATATCACTCAGAAGATTGAAGATCTCGGGCCTTTTCATTCTGCAAACAAGGCAAATATAGCACGGTATCTGGGTCACTTTTTCTATCTTTCTGGGGGGTCTACTAGAGGACAGTAGGACGGGTTGCCTGCCCTTCTTACTGAATGAACGAAACGATGGAACGAGAGATGTGTTTGCCCAAGTTAAAGGAGGTGGGCTACAATTCTAGACAGCCCCATTCGAAAGAAGTGGATGATGGTTTTGGGGTTCTAGTGAAATCATTTTCATTGGGCCAAGCTACGACGCAGACATCTTGCAAAAAAGATTAAATTTATCTTACACCACGTTAGATTCCCTTATCTTTCTTTCTTCCGGTGATAATGGGAACTTGTTAGTCTGAATTTCAAAATCATATCGTAGAATAAAAGTATATCCGGAGGATAATCGGTGGTTAGAGGGGTGAGCTTCAGTACAGACCCAACCCTCCGACGGCCCAAAAATGCAACACCAACTGGAGATTTGATATATTTTGGTCAGATGGCTGCTAAATCGAAGTACAATACCCAATCGGCACTGACAAATTAGCTTCAGAACATGCAGACTATTGGTTTTACATTTTTTTTTTTTTTTTCCTGAATGACTCTTGTTTTTACAAACACATTACAAATTACCGTTTCTTCAAAACGTGTAATAAAATATTATTTTAATTACAATTTAATTTATTTTCAATTTTAATTTTAATATTAATCTTTAAAAGTAGGGTTAAGTATTATTTTAATGTAAATTAAATAAAGACGTGGTCAAAAATTTACACCAGTACATTTCATTGTTTGGTTTCCAAAAGAGAAAGCTCTCAGTTGCTTCTTCCCTCACGCGACAACTTGGACATGTTCTCTGCGTGAGAGGACTTCAACTACCTATCCACTTAAAGTAAAGAAAGTGATTCAATATAATAGTGATATACACTTTATTTAAGTATATTTTTGAGTTTAACAAGTCACTTTAATTTCAAAAGAAACCTTAGCGTGTAAAGTAAGGATAAAGAAGTTGAAATATTAAAAGAAATGGTTATCTGATTTCTCAATTTGGGTAAAGAATTTCATTACATTTTGAGTAAGAGTAATGATACTTGAATCGATTTGTTACACCGAATTATTATATTGAATTATTTTGTTTGGTTATTTATGCATAATACATATAAATGGAATAACAATTTGCATAAATAAAGAAGTGGGGCCCTCCAATCACTCCATTTTTAATTGGCATTTTAGAAAGTGAGGCACGTCACATAGGGCTGCAACTCGGTTAGGCGCAACCCAAAATAACCCGAGCCCAACCTAAAATTTTGTGGGCTTGGGCAATGTGTTTTTAGTTTCGGTTTGGGCCTGGGCTATATATTTTGAACCCGAACTCAATTCGGTGTTGGCTTGAGTTGATATGGATGAAATCCAAAACCCAACACGAGACCGAAAATATTATATATATATATTTATAACTATACTTAGATCATAAGAGTATGGTAACTAAGTTGAAGTCATGGGTATAACATAAATTGATTTATTTTTTACATACAAATTCTTCTGAGACGGGCTTGGTGCGAGTTCGGGCTTAACTAATTATGTATGGGCTAGGCTAGGGCATCCCAGCTCGAGCTAGGCTTGGGCAGAAGATTTTCTATATGGGCCTAGCCCGAAATGAGCGCCAAGTCCGTCCAACCCGCCCGAATTGCGGCCCTAACGTCGCATGCCCACTCCATTGGGTTCGTTGCAATTCTCTATAATTATGTTTGATTTGTGCAGATTGGATCGAATTTTCGGTGTCACTTTGCGGTGGTTGATTTATAAATTAAGAATTCAAGATCGGACAGGATTTTCAGTATCACGTTTTAGCGAAATCAGTAGTGTTGGATCACGAATTAAGGTCTCTAAAATTTAATCGATGCATTAATCCGGTCCATTAAGAAAATATTATATACAAATATTAAATATAAATATAATAATTACATTTATCATATTTAGATTATTGAATATTATTATGTAATTGGTTCACTTGTTCTAATTGGATTGGTTTGTCGTACATATTTTGGGTAAGAGCATGGTCAAACATAAAAATGAAAATTATTAGGAGTAAAACTAATCAAATTCGATATTTTACTAATTGAATTGGATTGAATTAAATTATATCACAGATTGAATTAGCTTTAATCGAGATCCGTAATCACCTTTACTAAAAATGAAGACTCAAACGAGATGTACATATCAAACAGGCCTTCAATGATTTAGTGCAAAAGGGTAATAGGTTTTACGCAATTAGAAGAAAATAAAAAATTAAAAAAAAAAAAAAAAATGATTTTCAATGAAAAGTATTAGAGCTCACACACGCCAAGGAACCCATGTGAAAAGGGGTTACGAAGTTTCTATTTATAAAGATAAAGAAAAAAGGAAAAAGAAAAGAGAATTTCATTCTTAAATGAAAGTGATAAAGGAAAACTTGCGGAAGAATTTTTGATCGTGAAAAATAAAAGTAAAAGAAGGGCTGTTCTTAGGTCTTTTCTGTAATTCAATTCAATGAATTTAATAAATTAAAATATATATATTAATTCAAAGGCAAAATAAATTAATATTATTTGACTTAGTGTATTATTACACAATTTAGTATTATGTAAATTCCTTTTTGAATTTTAAGTGAATGAGATTTTCCTTATTTTTAAGCACTAATTAAACTATTAAAATTCAAATAAGTATAAAGAAAATTTTAATTTATAGCAATAATTCAACATTTAGATGCTCAAATTTCAACTTTTAAAATTTTAAGGACTTAATTTTGAGTTGAACCATGGTGACTATATTTGTCTAATGATTGTGTTGCCCGTCTAATTTTTTTCTTTTAGTTAGCTTTTTTTACCACAAAGAAAAGTACCATAACAATTCAATATTTGAAAAATATATTATATATTGATAGGTTATCATATACATATTAGAAACTGTAAATTTAACACACTCACTAAAAATCTTCTTCACTAATTTGGTAGTCCCGAATATCAGATAAATATACTTACGAACGGTAAATTTTAACACACTCACTAAAAAAAACCAATTTGCGTAGTATAAATATTCTCAGTAACCAATTCCTATATATAAAGGGTTATGGCACCAAATGTTGCATCCTTGAAACTTCCGAAAAGAAGAAAAGAAAGAAAGTTGGATCCTTCAAGAATTGGATCAAAAGAGAGCGAAAGTCGGAAAGTGCACTCATTGAAATTGAAAATGCTCCTAAAAAGAATAATAAATAAATAAATTTATAAAAATGAATAAATGTTAGTTCAATTAAGGGTTAATTACAATGACACCCTCTGAATTTTGTCCTATTGACAGTCATACACAAGTTAGCCCACTTTTGAACAATGATACTCTCTCAGCTTTGCTACCTTTGATAAAGACACCCATTGAGGGACTGACATGTGGTAAAATGACCTAAGTGTCCTTTGACTTATGAAATGACACTTTTAAATAGCAAAATTACTAAGTTATCCATTCTAATAAGTTTAAAATGTCCAAAATAATTTCTTCCACATCTCTTTATATACAAATATTGTGAATATATACATAACCTGATACATATATCTAACGTATCAGTGGGATCGTTGGAGCCCTGGGTTGAAATTGCATGTATATATACACAAATGCACGTTCTATGGTTTTCCGATGTACTAGTGCAGTGGTTGTCGGAGCTTTACGCTAGAATCGCCAAAGCCCTAGAATCAACAGTGCTACAAAATCGCCCAAATTGTGCCAAACTTTTATCAATAACACACCAAACAAAACTTCATTGATCATCACTTTGCGATCTGTATGTGTGTGTGTGTGTGTATAAGTTATACACCATGTGTGTGTGTGTGTATATATATATATATATATATATATATATATACTAGTAAAAGACACGTGCGATGCACGTAATGAATATTTTCTAACTTATATAATTTATATTTTTATATATTTTTAATTGTTTATAGTTTTATAAAAAACAAAAGGCAAAACAGTTTCAGACCCAAAATGTCTTAGAGAGTAATAATTGTCACCTCAAAATAAACAAAATAAAATTTTTCATTGATGTATGAATGAAAACTATATATAAACATTTAAAAAATATATGAAAATTAAATTCTATAATTTACAAAATATTCATAAATAAATGTTATATAAAAATTTTATATATTTTAAAATCCGAAAGGGTACGAACAATTTTTAGATTGTAATAATTGTTACCTCAAAAGAAACAAAATATATCAGAAAATCCAAAACTGTAACTGTTTAAAAATAAAAGTATTCCTAAATTATTTATTTCTCAATTTTTATCTTTTTTTGCATATCTCATTTCTTTATGAAATGGACCATTGTCAAGTGTCAATTCTTTTAATTCTTCCACCACAAAATAAGTTTTCACGACTTGTTGTCGAGTATTATCTATCTTCACCAGAAAAGAAAAGATTTTCCCTTGCAGCTTGTCACTTTGTTGCTGAATTCATCTATGTCTTACAAAAAGAACAAATATAATTTAAAGCTATTGATAATTTAGAGCTATTGAGAAATTCAAGTAAATATTATTACCTCAATTTATAATTGTAGTAAATCATGTAATGAACAATTTATTAATGTTTGGCAATCATTGAACACTATTAGGGTTGCAAGTGTTCCAACATATTCCATACTTCGCACTTTAATTATTATCATGAATCTGCACATGAGTAAAGACAAAGAATTATGTATTATAATATTATTAAACCATTGAAATAAATACAATAATAAGATTTTAAGATATAATAATACTTTTGAAAGCATTTTGGGTCTGTTTCGCGATCATTGACGACATTTTCAATTATTGCCGAGAAAGGTGTGATTATTATTTCTTTAGGTCTACAGTTTTATAAGAAACTTTCATGTAATTCTTTTTACTTAATACCAATGTGAGATAAGAAAAATGAATTTTATTATGTAATTTATAATTTAAATTAAACTATTTAAATTAATTTTTATAAATTTTATTAGGTAATTTTTAATTTGAATTAAACTCTTTAAATAATTTTTAGGTAATTTTTTGTTTATAAAAACTCTTTTTTTATATTAATAAACAAATATTGAAAGTCAAAAGGCCGAGAAAGTAGTACTACACTTGATTTTAGCCAAAAGACCAAGAAAGTTTAGCCAAAAGGCCGACCCAAAAAAATTTAGTACTGCACTTGATATTAGCCAAAAAGCTGAGAAAGATGTGATTATTATTTCTTTAGGTCTATAGTTTTATAAGAGACTTTTATATAATCATTTTTACTTAATACCTATGTGGGACAAGAAAAATGAATTTTATTAGGTAATTTGTAATTTGAATTAAACTATTTAAATAATTTTTAGGTAATTTTTTATTTATAAAAACTCATATTTTATATTAATAAATAAATACTGAAAGCCAAAAGACTGAGAAAGTTGTACTACATTTGATCCTAGCCAAAAGACCAAGAAATGTTAGCCAAAAGGCCGATCAAAAAAAATTTAGTATTACACTTGATTTTAGCCAAAAGGCTGAAAAATGTATGATTATTATTTCTTTAGGTCTATAGTTTTATAAGAGACTGCCATATAATCCTTTTTACTTATAACCAATGTGGGACAAGAAAAATGAATTTTATTATGTAATTTGTAATTTGAATTAAACTTTTTAAATTCATTTTTATAAATTTTATTAGGTAATTTGTAATTTAAATTAAACACTTTAAATAAATTTTTTGTTTATAAAAACTCTTTTTTTATATTAACAAATAAATACTGAAATACTGAAACTCTTTGCGCAAAGGCCGAGAAAGTAGTACTACACTTGATCTTAGCCAAAAGGCCGGGAAAGGTGTGATTTAGCTCTATAGTTTTATAAGAAATTTCCATGTAATCCTTTTTATTTAAAACCAATGTGAAACAAGAAAAATGAATTTTATTAGGTAATTTGTAATTTGAATTAAACTTTTTAAATTAATTTTCATAAATTTTATTAGGTAATTTATAATTTGAATTAAACTTTTTAAAATAATTTTTAGGTAATTTTTTGTTTATAAAGACTTTTTTTTTATATTAATAAAAAATATTGAAAGCTAAGAAAGTAGTACTACACTTGATCTTAGCCAAAAGGCAAAAAAGTAGTACTACACTTGATTTTAGCCAAAAGACCAAAAAAGGTTAGCCAAAAGGTCGACCCAAAAAAATTTAATACTACACTTGATCTTAGCCAAAAGGCTGAGAAATGTGTGTTTATTATTTCTATAGGTCTATAGTTTTATAAGAGGCTTCCATGTAATCTTTTTTACTTAAAACCAATGTGGGACAAGAAAAATGAATTTTATTAGGTAATTTGTAATTTTAATTAAACTCTTAAAATTAATTTTATATTAATAAAAAAAAAAATACTGAAAGCCAAAAAGACCAACCAAAAAAAATTTAGTATTACACTTGATTTTAGCCAAAAGGTTGAGAAATGTGTGATTATTATTTCTTTAGGTTTATAGTTTTATAAAAGGCTTCCATGCAATTTTTTTTACTTAAAACCAATGTGGGACAAGAAAAATGAATTTTATTAGGTAATTTGTAATTTTTTTGCATTATTACCTATTTTACTAATAAAACAATGCATGATATAGGGGTGACACAAATAAAAAATAATAAAACAATGCATAATCTGGGGGTTAAACGTACCTTGGAAAAAAACATATAAAACTGATGTGATTACAGGAAGGCAAAAAAATACTTATTTATAAAGAGAGTATAGACTTATTTATAAACAGAGTATAATAGCCAAAAGGTGTGATCATGCATTGTTTTATTATTTTTTATTTGTCTCACCCTCGTATCATGCATTGTTTTATTATTTTTTATTTGTCTCATATTCAGATCATGAATTCTTTTATTAATTTTTTATTTGTCTCATACCCAGATCATGCATTGTTTTATTATTTTTTGAGTTATGAATTCTTTTATATGTCCATGGCTTATGCCTTCCGAATATGATGTTCTCTGTAGAATAACCCTCAGCATTTCCTTTTAACTTAAAATCAATGTGGGACAAGAAAAATAAATTTTATTAGGTATTTTGTAATTTGAATTAAATTCTTTAAAGTAGTACTACACTTGATCTTAGCCAAAAGACCAAGAAAGGTTAGTTAAAAGGTCGACCCAAAAAAAATTAGTGTAGGAATAGACAGGGTAACCTGCAAGATTACAAAATTGCATAGGAGATTGAGAAGTTTTGTTTTGTGACAGAACTATTACGCTAGACTTTTTTTTCCTCGTGTTCTCATGAAAACGTATAAATTATACATATCCTTTAAATTGATAACTTACATCATTACTTGTTTCCTGTTACGTTGCTTGGGAGATAATGGTATAGTAGATGGTATTGTATAAATTTTAACCGTCAAAAACAATTGCTAGAAGGTTGGGGCTCACCACTTTATTATGAGGATACCTTCTTCATATTTTTGTGAACAAGTTACACTTGATCTTAGCCAAAAGGCTGAGAAAGGTGTGTTTTTTTTTTTTTTTTTAGTTCTATAGTTTTATAAGAAACTTCCATGTAATCATTTTTACTTAAAACCAATGTATGACAAGAAAAATGAATTTTATTAGGTAATTTGTAATTTTAATTAAACTCTTTAAATTAATTTTATATTAATAAAAAAATACTGAAAGTCAAAAGGCCAATAAAGTAGTACTACACTTGATCTTAGCCAAAAAGACCAAGAGAGATTAGCCAAAAGACCGACCCAAAAAAATTTAATACTACACTTGATTTTAGCCAAAAGGCTGAGAAAGGTGTGATTATTATTTCTTTATATCTATACTTTTATAAGAGGCTTCCATACAATTTTTTTTACTTAAAACCAATGTGGGACGAGAAAAATAAATTTTATTAGGTAATTTGTAATTTTAATTAAACTCTTTAAATTAATTCTTTAAAATTTTATTAGGTAATTTGCAATTTGAATTAAGCTCTTTAAATAATTTTTAGGTAATTTTTTTGTTTATAAAAACTCTTTTTTTATATTAATAAATAAATACTTAAACACTAAAACTCTTTGCACATTTAATAATAGTATAGATATAGATATATCGACTCATGTATACAGATCTATGGCCAGATCATAGTGTGTGTTGCTGCCACCGCTTGAAACGACATTGTCGCCGGCCAACAATCCTCTGACTTCTCTGAGCCTTTTGCTTCTCAGAGTAGATTCAAGCGAGATTTCAGTTAATTCCAATGATATTACCACCACCTCCGTCGTAACCTCTAGCCATGGTCTGAAGATACAAATGGATCTGGGTTGATCTGTGGGTTGTTTCTCTGTTTATTTTTGCACAGATCAATTATGGTGGTGGTGATAAAAGAAATGTGATACTATGCAATCACCGATGGGTGGAGAGAGACAGCGGTTGTGGTTGAGGATAAGTGGTGGCGGCGGCTGCGGTTGAGGAGAAATGGTGGCGGTATAAGGAGGAAGATAATGTCGGCGGATGTGGTTGAAGAGATGGTGGCGGCGGATATGGTTGATGTGATACCCCCGTATTTCCGGATGCGGGTTGGGCCCACGCCCGATTACCCGAGGATATCAATCAAATTAGCAATAATCGAACACAGAATATAATTAAGATAAACATGAGTAAATAAAATTCGCTGGAAAGAAACTAAATGAAAATCCTTTATTAAAAACTTCAGAATAAATCTTATAAATAAGAACTAGTCTGTTACATCCAATTTCTCCAATTATAATACAACTCGGGAATCCATCTGGTGGACCCCTAATCAAAAGCCAATACTGGAAAGCGAACAACTAAAAAGAAGTCCACTGCTAAACCATGAAGAACCCCCCTACATCGTCGGTAGAATGAGTAGTCATCTCTGCTTAGCACGAACAAGCTCTAAGACCTGGAACCGTCCGTTACCTGAAAAATAATAGTGGGTCAGGCCCACGAACAAGTTCTATCCTAACTACAATCCAAACAGAGACCCGATACGCAGATACATCCTAGACGTCTCAAACATATCTATATAGTCCGTAATAGATCAATATATATCCACACTACAGGACTCTCATTAACTATGCTGAGGGTCTCAACCTGAATAGAAGGTAACATGCAATACGCACCTGAGTGGGCATGACTACCTAAGCCTAACAGGGTATACCTCAACCAACATAGCTAGCTACGCATCCTACTGCATATACGCACCCTAACCGTCGACTATGAGACTCAAGCTCAAATCGCGGTACCATAATTTATATATATAAATTCCCATCCAAACCAATGTAGTGCCGTTCAACTGATTCGTTGCCATGACACGACATAAAATTATGATTTAAATATTTTAATTAAATCCTTACTCCAATTATATATATAAGTTCCTTCCAAATACAATGTTGTGCCGGTTAATAGTTCATTGGTCAAGACACAACATATAATCAGGATTCAAACGTTTTAGTTAAAACCTTATCCATCCTAACGCAGAAATATAAACAACCATCCAGTATGTCGTTCAACTGTTTTAGTTGATAGGACATGAAACCATGTAGGATTTAACTGTTTTAGTTAATCCATTCCGTATGTATGAATAGGTTGGAATTAGTGTTTTGATCTAATCCGTCCCTCCGTATGTCACCGTCCCATACCGGTACATACCATGCATATGATCCGTAAATGATGCAATACTATAAGCAGTACATCAAACAAATCCATATAATTTAAATAGATAATAAATAGAATTTAAACAGTTCATCATCTATAATCCAAATACCATACCTGTAATTGCTAGAACCAGATTTACTAGTTCAGCAATTATCGTCCAAGACCATGTAAATTACAGAAAGTGCATAACAATTCAGTAACTTAAATCCCATTAAATCCATACCTAATTAATTGCAGAAAGAGTTTCGTATCTCGTCAACACAATAATCCAGACTAAAATCCATGTAATTGCAGACAAGGTTTAAAATTTCAGCAATTACAATCCTCTCCTTAATCCATGAAATTTGCAGAAAGGGTTTATTATTTCAGCAATTAAAATCTAGAATATGCATAAGCCAATTCTAATAAATAATTGACTCTATCATCCATCCAATATAAGATTTATAGTCCTCTTATATTTCATTAAATTGCTAACAGTAAACTAAGCAATCAGTTTCCTTCCATCCGCTAACAGTATGAAAAAAAAAAATAGTTTAATATTATACTGTTCGTTCCATTAACTTAGAGGTATAACTTATTTAATTAGAGGTCTTAATCATACCCAAAACTAAATATTATACCCCCCAGTAAGTCCCATAACTGTTCAGAAATACATAAAGCATCCAAACAGTACCCAAGAAAAACAAAAATCGTAAAAACCATAAAAATAGGAGAGAGCCTGGAGCCGGCTCTTAATCCCCTTAGAGCCGGCTCTTTATAGATGGGAGCCGGCTCTTGGTTTTCCTAGAGCCGGCTATCTCCCCTCTGTGAGCCTCCGTTCCTCTGCAGCTTCGTTTCTGACCTCTGTTTCAACTCCAGCCTCTTCCTATCCCTCTGTTTTTTTTTTCTTACAACTAATCTTAGTAGCCTAATATATATCCAATAGCATCCCAATGGTTTGGTTCGATAGTTGGAATTTATTACAGTGCCTTAAAACCTCTACCGATTCCTTATGCGTTAACATACAACTTGACCTTCGATTTGCAGGCATAACTACAGTTAATACTAGAACATATACAAATAATCAAAACTGATCTTAACCATCCTATATATATTCAAAAACATCTCAAACCCTTGTTTATAATAATACGAATTAAAGTAACCATTAAAACAGTACCAAATCTGTAAGCTTAAAATAGACGACAAACACAAGTCAATCAAGAATTGTTTTAGACAACCATACACATACTGATAATCAGTTGGACATATAATGCACATGCCAGATCATATTAATATTCAATTAAAATACTAGAGACATCTAGGCATGCACAGAACACAGGCCAACCGGGAGAGAGGAAGAACAGAACTTACCTCTGTGGTCTTTGAATAAAAACCTTGTCGCCGTCTTCTAAGGTTTTCCGACGACGTCCAATTCATTATCAATCTCCTATTGTACAACCTTCCCTCCTCCTAGGCCCATCCTTTAATCCGCAGTAGAAACCCTAACAACAAATCCCTCTGTTTTCCTTACAGTTTTCTCTCTCTGTTTTCACGTCCCTCTATATGCTCACTGTTCGTGAATAGGGTTGGTGCTTTTAACTCTAAGCAGATTTATAACAGTATATATAGGCATATATACCCTGCGTCTATTTACATTAGAGATGGACACCCAACTAAACCCTAATCAGCCCAATAACATGGTCCATCAAACTAAAACCCTAATTTACATTAAAATGAAATACATTAATAATTTAACCTAACAGAACATTTAAAAATTTACAACTAATTTAATTAAATAAAAGAACATAAAAAAAAAAAAACAATTAACCAATTAATGAAAATAATTAGACAAAAACAAAATAATCAATTACACAACCAATCCAAGTAAAGAAAACAATTAACCAATTAAACACAAAACAGAAACCACATAACACATATAGTCACGTAAGCACCTAAAATGCACAAAAATAAAAAATGTAAATTCCAATTATATCCTTTACAAAATTAGGAGTATTACAGTTGAGGAGAGGTGGCAACGTCGGATGTGTTTGAGGATAGGTGGTGATGGCTGTGATTGAGGAGATAGTGGTGACGGGTGGAGAGAAAAATTAAATGCTAGGAGTAGTTCAATGGTTGAATAGGTTAGGTGAGAATGGTAGAAGGGCAAAAGTGTCATTTTAACATTATGATATTTTACAATTAAAATTAGTTAAATATTGACGGGTAATTTTTTCTTTTCAAACCTTTTAAGGGCCTGTTTGGATCAAAATTTTGTCAAGGGGTGTCTTTGTCTAAAAAAAGGTCCAACTTGTATATGAGTGTCATTATGGTTAACCTTAGAGGGTATTGTTATAATAAACCCTTTAATTAAAGAAAAACTGAGATGTTTCACCTATAAAAAGATATTAAAAAAAAAAAAATTTAAAATGGCTAAAATCATAAACCTCCGCTATTTTCAAATTCTTATCATAAAACTCCAACATGTTTCAGAAAACCCCTATATTTTAAAAAAGTGATCATATTGCCCTAATATACGTGACCGGTTAACCAGGTTATGAAATAACAAATTTAACCCTACTATTTATTGTTAAATTAAAAAGTAAAAATTATTTTTAAAATTACAAAAATACACTTTAATTAAAAAAATTATGCCCTCTATCGCTCCAAACTCTCATCCATTTCTCTCTAAAACATAATTTATGTAATTTTAAAAGGTATTTTTGTAATTTTAAAAAATAATTTTTAATTTTTTAATTTAACATTAAATAGTAAGATTAAATGTATCATTTCATAGTCTGATTAACGGGTCAGATATAGATATTGGGGTAATGTAATCACTTTTTAAAAGTGTAGGAAATTTTTAAAACGTATGGAAGTTTTATTATTAAAATTTATTGACTTCCTACTTAGGAAAACCCCGCAGACAACTGAGACTCCGTAAATGTCATGGTTATTTCATCATGGCCCATTTCTTTGTGCATGTTCATTTTGTAAATAAAGTTTTTCTTCGCATAAAAAATTTAAAAATATATTTTTTGCATTTGGTCGATAATAATATATATATATATATATATATATATATATATATATATATATATAAAGATTATTTCTAAATTTTCTTAATGTTTGATTTACATACTTGAGAATAGTTTATATATATATATATATATATATAAGATTATTTCTAAATTTTCTTAATGTTTGATTTACATACTTGAGAATAGTTTTTAGAAGAGTATTTTTCAAATTGAAAGCTTTTTTATTACTCAGTTTTATTATAATAATTTGTATAATACTACAATTAAATTAATCCTGAAATTGTTTTTATGTTTTTATTAAGTCTGAAAATTGGATCTTATCAAAAAATTGAACGAAGCAAACTCTACAATATATATATTTTGTTTTTATTTAAAATTTATGATATACAAAGTTTAGTTTTTCTGAAAGTGAGAAAATTTTAAAATAATTGAAAAAATGATTTGATTTTTTTGGAAAAAAGTTCCATAACAAGTTAAAAATAAAAAATTTAAATGCTTAGAATATTCTATTTGGTACCCAGCCTTTTAAAAAGCACCATAGTCCACTTGAATGAGCAAGTCCACTTGGTAAAAAGAAAACTTAGCCTATTTTCTTTTTAAATATATTAACAACTGAGGCTTTTTTAGTAAATTCTCCGAAATGCCCTGCAAAGAGATTCCCTCGCTATATCCCTCCCTTTTCTTTTATTTTTCGAATTCCATCAATACAGACCTTTTTCTTAAATTTATTTCCACTTTTTCTTAAACCTTTTGCTTAAATTGTACGGAATCAATGGCCCCACTACAACTTCAAATACAATGAATGCCCCTTTTCTATTAGCAAAATAACTCTTACGCTAAATAATTACAGTGAATTACTGAATTTATACTTTTAATTGATTAATTATGTAAAATAAATAAAAAAAAGTGGAGTCATCCACTTAATTGTATTTGATATAAATAATTTATTAAAAATTATTTGATTAGACAATTCTCTAAAAATATTTAGTATATGTATCACTACTTTTCCTTTTATGTTTCTAGTTCCATTAACATTTACTATGGCCGGAGCCCATTCAGTGAAACATTATTATAATCCCCAAATAAATCCATATTCACAGTTGAGCATAAAGCGTTACAATTTACTGACATGTCGAACCATAGTTCCCTTCATCGCGAAGCTTGCTTTCCGATAAGCGAGTTCATTCGCATTCCTACGTAAGGGAGTGTGGTAAAATCACCTTTGCGTTTCTGCTTTGTAATTTTTATTTATTTGTAAGTAGTCATTACCTCGTTGGTTTATAAAGAATACGGAGTAATTGACAATTTGTCCCCTTAAATTCTCTTTACTACTTTATCCTTTATTGGGTTTAGTACATAGGAGATGCTAATATGTTATTGCACTTTAATTTTGTGATCTAATTTTTTCATTTGATATGTTTTTTTAAATAAAAACAATCCATTTATTATTTTAATTTAGGAGGGTTTATGCGAATTATGAAAATATATATATATTTTTTCGAATTAGGTAATTGTCTTAATGTGAACGATTATTGTTCATTTGAAGAGAAATTGGCTAGATATTGCAAGATTCTTAGCACCAAAAGTGCTTTTATTTTATGCATGAAATTTTTTTATATTTTATTTTGGAGTAATAATCATATTATTTTTATATTAAGAAAATTAGGTGCATCGGAAGATTAGTTTTTCGAATTAATGAGTATAATTATTGTTTTTTCTTGTTGGCAAAAAACTCACATTCATTTAAAGAATTTTAACTATAACCTCTTATTTTGGGTTTGGGACTTAGAGAAAATACTAGACTCCTCAATAAAATAATAATTTTTGCACTGTCAATGGATTGAATTTTGATCTCTGAAATTACAATTTAGTGGTGCAAAATAAAATCCCTCAAGAATTTAAGTTGAGGTGTGTGAGTGTTTTTTTTTTTTTTTTTTTTTTTTTTTGACAAAGTAAAACCATAAATAAAATAGAATGAATTTTGATTCAAATGCAATTCAAATTCAATATGATAAATCATATATAGATTAAACATTTAATCCGATAGTATATTAATTAAACAAATTAAATATAAATTATAATAGATATGATTGGAAAATAATTCAAGCTGACATAATATAATATATAATATAGTACAAATATATTATCTAGCTTTATAATATATACAATTCACATAGTATTAAATTGTTTTAAGCATTTTTTAATCTTTATTCTCCCCCCTATTTTTTATTTTTAACAAAGTCAAATACCTAAACTTTCTTCTCAATTTTATTTTAGTTAATTTTTCGTTGTCTTAACCGGTAATTTCTCTTTCTTTTTCATCATTATCATTTCTTTTGACACTATTTTTTTTTTACAGTTTTTTATTATTTAAAGATTAAATTATTAAATCTAATATTCATTTAATAAATCATATAAGAATTAATTTGTATAAATAATATGTATGTTTAGTCCAAATTCCATCAGTTGGAGATCTATTAATCAGATATATAATTGTGAATAAACAGTTACCTGACTTTGGAAGAGAAAGCGACAAAGGGTCAATAAGTAAATAACAAAATTGCAGATAGGTCCTTTTTACTTTTTAGTTTATAGTTTTAGAAAACTATATAAATTTGAATAGACAATTACCTGACTTAGGAAAAAACAAGGTTGAATACGTGAAATGTTTGGATATTAAAATGGCAAATTAGGGGCACAATTGTTATAACAATTAACAATACTGATATTCCCGCCAATTATCCCATCCTTGCTAATAATTACTCCCTCCGCTTTAGTGTAAGTGTCATTCACAAAGAGTTGTAATTTTTAAGAGAAAATGTGAGATCATGTATTATTTGTTTAAAAAATTACTATATTATTCTTTTAAGTTTAAAATATTAAAATTTGAAATTTAAACTGAAATGATATTTTTTGAATGATGTATATTATTTAAAAAAGTAAGATGAACACTTATTTTGAGGGGAACAAAAAACGAAAAAATGACACATATTTTGTGACAGAAAGTACTAATTTGTTATCATCATTACTATGTACGCCTTTCATTTTTCCAATTTCATTTATCCAACTTTGTCACATACACAGAGTACAAATCTATCAACTTTGCTGTGGATTTTCATCTCTCTCTTAAGGCTGTACAAATTCGCTCTCAGTGACGACAATGTCTGGCCGTGGCAGAGGTCGTGGTGGCCGACGAGGCCAGCAACATCGGCGGTATCAATCGGGGCGCGGCGGAGGAAGAGGCCGAGCTGGCGGCGGATCATACGGCTCTCAGGCGCCGGCTAGAAATCCACAGGCTGCTTCGCATTCCCGTCCAGCATTCTCACAACCGGACCCCCAAATGCCATCTTCTTCGGCATCCATGCCGTCGGCGGCGGAACCTCTCGGCCGCGATTTCGGGGCAAAAATCACGTTTGGATCTGCGGCGCCGATTCAGGATTCCAACTCCTGTACAACCACCGATTCAGGCTCCGAATCCGGTACAACCACCGATCCAGGCTCCGACTCCGGTACATTGTGGGTACCGGCGGCTGCGCCGCCGGCTTCTTCCAAGGCTCTGCGGGTTCAGTTGAGGCCGGGGTGGGGAACGGTCGGTCGCAAATGTGTTGTGAACGCTAATCACTTCCTAGTCGAGGTCGCCGACCCAGATCTTCACCATTATGATGTGAGATAACTATTCACCAGTATGTTTGGCTGGTTTGCATCCTTTTATTGTGGTTAAATTATGAATCTTCTTGATGGTTTAGGTGTCAATCAGTCCTGAGGTTTCTTCAAAGGAAGTATGCAGAGACATAGTGAATACACTGGTTGAATTGTATCGTGAATCACACTTGGGCAAAAGGTGGCCCGCCTATGATGGCCGTAAGAGCTTGTACACAGCAGGGCCGTTGCCCTTCTCTTCAAAGGAATTTTTTGTCAAGCTAGTTGACAAAGATGAGCCGACCAGGTAATTGGCTCTCTTCACATTAATTTTTAATAAAATGAAGCCTCCTGCATGTCATAAACTATCAATTCTTTTTATATTATATTTTTTTTAAGCCATATTCTTCACTTTATTTGAGTTTAATGAAACAATTAATTAATTGCAGGAAAGTCTGGAAAGAACGTGAATTCAAGGTTGCAATTAAATTTGCTGCCAGGGTTGAACTCCAGTTTCTGAAGGAATTCTTAGCTAGCAGGCAACTTGAGGCCCCTCGGGACACTATACAAGCTCTTGACGTGGTCCTGAGAGCAACACCATCAAATATGTAAGTAACACAATTTAAATTTACTTTTCTGTTGATATTATATATATATTGTGTTTAAAGAACAAAGGTCTATATGTGGACGTTAGAAGGATTTTAGGCTTATTCATCAAAGCTTTTTATTCCAGTTATTCAGTTGTTGGAAGGTCTTTCTTTGATCCGAAACTTGGAGGTACTGGGTATCTTGGTGATGGTTTGGAATACTATAAGGGATTCTATCAAAGTCTTCGCCCAACCCAAATGGGTCTCTCCCTTAATATTGGTATAGATTCCCTTAGTTTTCTGTTTTTACCTCTGCACCCTAGAATATATTGCAATCTTTAGGTTATTGACATTCTCTTGTTCTAATCAATGCTTATGTTCAATTGCGTTGGACATGTAATTGTCATGCAGATATTTCAGCAAGAGCATTTTATGAACCTATTCTAGTTTCTGAGTTCGTTGCAAAATATTTCAGCGTGACAGACCTAACAATGCCTCTTTCTGATCAAGACCGTACTAAGGTAGGTTCTTTTATCTAAGGAGCTTCTTCTAAGACAGATTAAACAGGAAACAAAAGTGTTATTATCAGTTGCTAATACCTAATACCACCCTCGATATCAAAATTAGCTTCTTTTTTTTCCTTCCTAATTTTGACATGGAAGGTATATAAGAATACGACATTATATTTTATTTAATTATGTGCATATCTAGTCTAAGTTATCTTGAATAGTTTTCAGGTCAATGCCATCTGATTACTATTTTTTTTCAGTATTTTCTTAGTTCAGGGCAAACTCTGGTTTTCTCTTTTCCCAATTCGTACCATATGTGTTTCTATATTTTGTTTGTGGCTTGTAGGTTAAGCGAGCTCTGAAGGGTGTTAAGGTGGAACTTGATCACAGGCATCATGTGAAGCGTGACAAAATTACAGGCATATCAGCTCAACCAATAAGCCAACTAACGTGAGCTCCTGATTTGTCTCTCTTTCATTCTGGGGCTGCTTTCATGTTTTTAGTGTTATATGGTAGTAGGGACAGCTTCAGAAAGTTTTGAAAAGTTAAAGTTATAATGTTTTAAAATGATCAGAGTATATAATACAAGAGGAGTATGGGATGAGTTGGTGGCTGGGTCAACATTTTTAACATGATCAGAGGATATAATACAAGAGGAGTATGGGATGAGTTGGTGGCTGGGTCAACATATGTTGTTTCCCTGTGCTGTGTTTTGGCTATATGTGAATGTCAAGGTTTTGGAACAATGCTTACCATAAGCGCTTGGAAGTAGTATTAATTGAGACACTGCTTTTAACTCCCAACATACATATGTTTTCACTAGAATGCTAGATTCACATGTTTAACATTTGAAGTCATATATCACTAATTAAATTAATGTACTTCTATTTGTTTCCCTTTGTTAATTCCACTTTTTATTTTCCCCTTCTTAAATAGGTTTCCTCTTGACACCGGAGCAACGGTGTCAGTTGTTCAATATTTCCGCCAGAGATACAATATTGTCCTTAAATATGTGTTCTTGCCTGCTGTTCAAGCTGGCAATGATGCAAAACCTGTTTATCTGCCTATGGAGGTTGCCCTATTTATGTTTGTTTCGTACAATGTCTGCTGTTTGTGTAATTGTCATGTTTGCTAGTTGTTGTCTCTGACCTTTTTATTTCACTATAGATTTGTAAGATTGTCGAAGGACAAAGATATTCAAGAAGGTTGAATGAGAAGCAGGTGAGTGCGTTGCTGAAGGCAAACTGTCAGCGTCCTAATGAAAGGGAAAGAAGTATTAAACAGGTATGAATGAATTTGTTTAATAATCTGTATCACATGTTGCTAAAAGATTCTACTCTTAAATATTTGATGACCTTAATCAATATATTTTTCTCTATTTAGTATTGGCTGGAGTGGTTAAAGCTACTGTAGTGGTAAAGCTTGTAATATGAAGTGTGGGGATGAGGGTTGAGTTTGAGACAGTTGGGTCTGTGCGCGCTATGGTCTTTCCACCCTCAATAAATAAAAGAACTAAATTGGTTCATGGTCATTTTTTTTTAAAAAGGGTGAAATAAGTAAAAGTTGAATTATTGAGTGTGATTATTGCTGTATGTTGCCTATTCCTGCAGATGGTTGCCCATAACAATTACAATAATGACAAGTTTGCAAATGAATTTGGGCTTCGAGTAAGGCCTGAACTTACTTCTATTGATGCACGAGTTCTACCCCCTCCAACGGTAAGTATTATTATTTTTAATTTATGCTGTGCGTAAAAAATCATTTCTCCTTGTGTGTTATTTTATCCTTCACCTCTGGTTTGGTTGTCCAGCTTAAGTATCATGATACTGGGCGTGAGGCCCGGGTCGATCCACAGGTGGGGCAATGGAACATGATTGGCAAGGTGAAGTCTCACTTGTTTGGTGGTTGCTAACTGGTGAAATAAGCTTATAGGGAAAAAATTGGATTCCTTGGACTACAGTTTTTACTAGTTCTACATATCTACTAGTTGATGACATCGAAAAGCATAACTTGAAACAGTCGTTATGCTTCTTACAAATAATGGCTTGGCTTGTTCTTGCCTTTGTTCTTTACCCTTTGTAGTTGTGATTATGTAGAAAATGGTAAATGGTGGCAAGGTAGACTTTTGGACATGTATCAACTTTTCTTCACAAATGAGACCAGATCTGGCATCTAATTTCTGCAATGGCTTGATTTCTATGTGCATCGAGAAGGGGATGGTATGGTTTTAAGTACCTTCGAAGGCTTTTCTTACTCTTAATTGTGCTCCATGTCCTTAATTTACAGAATTTTGACATTCGTGAACCTTTTGTGACAATTTTGCAAGGACTTTGAGAGGACGCCTTTACTTCCCATTCATTCTGCTAATCCTAGTTACATTGAGAAAGCACTCTCTGATATTTACATGAAATCTTCAAGCATGAAGAAACAACTTCAGTTGTTAATTATTATTTTGCCCGATTATTGCGGATCATATGGTTAGTCATAACTTTGAATTTTGTGGAAAGATGTGACTGCCTTTATAAAATGACATTGACTCCCACAGGAAAAATCAAACGCATCTGTGAAACGGAGTTGGGAATAGTTTCACAATGTTGTCAGCCTAAGAATGCATCAAAGCTTAGTAAACAGTATCTTGAAAAACAGTATCTTGAAAACGTGGCACTCAAGATCAATGTGAAGGTTTGTTCTCTATCACGTGTTCTAGTGCTCATCATTTATTCAGTTCAAATTTCGACTTTTTTTAATTTTTATAGTGGATGATAATTTTACTAGGTTGGAGGACGAAACACTGTTTTACTGAATGCTATCCAAGGAAGAATTCCTCTCGTAACTGATCGTCCTACAATTATCTTCGGTGCTGATGTGGCTCATCCTCAGCCAGGGGAAGATTCTATTCCTTCGATAGCTGCGGTATTTTGTCAGCCATACTCACTTATCATTTTCGCATTCCTTCAAGCATTGTATTTATTATGCTAAAAAGGCTGAATATTCATTTTACAGGTGGTTGCTTCTATGGACTGGCCAGAAGTAACGAAATACAGAGGACTGGTCTCTGCACAGCTACATAGGCAAGAGATCATCCAGGATCTCTACAAAACAACTCAAGATCCTACAAAGGGCATAGTCCATGGTGGAATGATCAGGTGGAAAAAAAAAAGCTTTATTTGTTTGATGTTTAATGTTTTTCCTCCTCATATTATTATGGTTTTATGGTTGCTTCTCTCTTCATGCTTGGCAGGGAACTTCTAATTGCATTCAGGAGATCAACGGGTCACAAACCTCATAGAATCATATTCTACAGGTTTATGCGCACTCTTGAATGGTGCAACTTATTAGAATTGATTTATTTACAATTTCTGATTAATTTTTATGACAGAGATGGCGTCAGTGAAGGCCAATTTTCTCAAGTTTTGCTGTACGAAATGGATGCCATCCGAAGGGTACTTGTTTATATGTTCTCCTCTTACCAGGACTTAGTGCCAAATTGGTGTCTCTTTTCAATTCTTTTTTTCTTACCCATGGATTTTATTCTTTCAGGCTTGTGCCTCATTAGAGGAAAATTATCTTCCTCCGGTTACCTTTGTGGTGGTGCAGAAAAGGCACCTTACACGGCTCTTTCCAGTCGATCATTCCGATCGCAATTCAACAGACTGGAGTGGCAATATTTTACCAGGTGCAAAACTTGCTTCTCCTTGTGGTTTATGTCTGTCTTGTCTTTTGTTTTTTTGGGAAACTATAGTCAACATTGGGAACTGTCTTGTGTTTTGTGATATCAGGTACTGTTGTGGAAAGGGTGATCTGCCACCCTACTGAGTTTGATTTCTACCTTTGCAGCCATGCAGGAATTCAGGTAAACTCAATGTGTTGGAAATCCTTGTTATAGATGTACATGTATAAAAAATGGTCGTGTGATAATTGTCATTGTTGTTTGAAAAGGGTACAAGCAGGCCTACACACTACCATGTGTTGTACGATGAAAACCAGTTTACTGCGGATGGCCTTCAGACACTGACAAATAATCTGTGTTACACGTATTTTCTTCCTCTCTGGACTAGTATATATTTCATGCATTGGAAGAACTTTTATTTTTAACTTCAGACTAGTTTGTGATATAATCTGTGAACTATTTTCTTCTTCCAGCTATGCAAGGTGTACGAGATCGGTTTCCGTTGGTCTGTACTTGATCTTTTGAATCCTTTTTCTATTTTATTATCACTGTAACCAATAAAATCTTTTATGCCTTCTGGTCCGAGTATTAATATCAATTTTTGTTACCTATCCAGTGCCTCCTGCTTATTACGCCCGTTTAGCTGCAATTCGCGCTCATTATTATATTGAGGGTGAGACATCAGACACCGCGTCAACAAGCTGTGGTAGGGCCTCATGGGAGAGGGACGTGGATGTCCGGCCACTTCCCGTCATAAAGGACAATGTTAAAGATGTGATGTTTTACTGCTGAATCAGAGTTGGTGCTCTCTATTCAGTAGTATGCTGTGAACATACTAGTTTTTTGAACATTGCTTTTTTGGCTAGTATGCATTGATAGTGGGTGGGTAGAATTTACATTTTCCTGAAGCGGGCGGTGTTTCATTATGCAATGTTTCTGATACAAATCTCATGTAAATTCACACTTGGGTAATCAGTTTTTGTGGCGGGATATAATTGAAATCAGAGGCTTTTGTTTTCCGTCTTTCTTTTTGCATCTTTTTAAGTTCAAAGAAATGGTTACATATTGAAAAGCCCAGCTTTAGTTGTAAATGGGTGATGGAAGAAGTGATGATATTTGGTTGGTTAGTGTTATATTGTCTTTTAATCATTGGTATGTATGTGAAATGTACTTTCATGGTCTATATCTCATTTTGCGTTGGATTTGTTTTGAAATTTTCTTGCATGGTTTGAAATTTCATATTCCTAGCCTAGATTTGCATAATTAAAAAATAAAATAAAAATGTCATTAATCTTTTCGGCATTGATTTTAGTTCTCTTTATTTGTTTAATTGTTTTAGGTTTATGGGCATTTTTATAACAAATCAGTAAAATGTATTGAGGCAGTTTCTCCGTTCATTAGGAAAGAAGTAAATTGGATGGAAGTTTAAATTTATTTCTATCAAAAATTTACTTTCTACTTTCTATATTAAATTAATTTATATCAATCCGGCTCGAACATTTTATACACACTCGTATATAAAGCGTGAGAATTAATAGCTATACAAATAAGCCCAAAATATAAATTATAATAACCATAACAAATTGATAGACATTTACATAAAAATTAAAATAATGGATTTGAAGAGAACGAAACACAGAATGATGAAGTAATTATTAAATCCGAAATATGTTATATATATATATAAGTATACCTGAGGTGGCCTGGTGAGACGGAAATGGGTTGTGATGAAATCAGGTGGTGCTAGCTGTGGAAGAAGTGTTACATTTTTTTAAATTAAAAATTAATAATAATAATTATTCCCTCACACACGCTTTTCTAACCTTCACTTCATTTTGAGGTTATAAATTTGATATTAAAAAAAAAAAAATTAAAATATTAGTGTACTTTAATTAATGTATTCCTCCAAACCCTTCTATTTTTATTTTTATTTTTTTCATTTCAAATTTTTTAATAAACTCAAATAAACCATATTCTTTCATTTTCTTTTCTAAACAAAATGGGCCAAAGGTTTGAAACATTAATTTGTTGTCTAGTGTGTGATATATATATATATATATATATATATATATATATATATATAAAGAGAAAAGTGGGTGAGATTCACGCGTGGTTGTGGTTGTGATTGCGTGAGGCAATCAAATAGAGGAAATGAGAGAGATGTTGAGGTGACAAGAGGGAGAGTAAAAAAGAAGAAAAAAGTGTTTGATTGGTCTAATCTCTTTGTTATAATGAAAAATATATGATTCGGATTGCACAAGATACGATCGCAAAGTTCATGCTGAAAAAAGTGTGTTTTATCATGAGGTAAACTCTCATCTAACGCCTCTCGAAATGCCACTTGTTCACTGACAAAATGTATTATTCTTAATTGGTTGCAATTTGGGCTGGTCAACCCTATCCCAACTTTGGTTACTCAACTTGAATCCACTCCAATTTTTCACCGAATTGGACTATTGTTTTTTAACAGATTGAGTAATGATATTCTTTCCTACCTAAATGGCCAAAAAATTATCCTAATCTCATATTGCCTCGTTTCTTCATCTCTTTGTATATTTACAAATCCCTCTTTATTTCTGGCTCTGTCAATTTTTATGTATGTCTCTAATTTTTCTACAAAATTGATTTAATGTTCAAATAAATGTCAAATCTATTACTGAAGATACATAATAAGATTAGAAGAGATTGCAAAGGAGGAAGAAGAGACCTAATTTGATGGTATGATTGAAGAGCTCAGATTTTGAGGATTTTAGTTGAAACCCATTAAGACGTCCATAAATTCCCTAGAAAATTGATACACTTATCCAAAAATTTTATTTTTTCATCTGAATTTGGATAATCAAATAAGGAACAGAGTAATCTAAGAATTCGTTAGAAGATATATATATATATCTCAAAGCATTAAATTTGTAACCAAATCACAGTCTATACAAAAGTTACAGATCCTTACCTTTCAAATCACAGTGTGTTCGAAAGTTAAAAACCCTTACATACACAATAAGATAAATATATATGCATACACACACATGCACACTGTGTCTAAGATACTAGAGCACAGTATCTTAGACACAGTGTGACGCTTCACAGACACCATCACTAGAAAAATCTCTCTTTCAACATGGTTACAGATTTAGTGAAAGAGAAATTCAGATTGTACCATAGAATAGTAGATAGTCGAAACGAAAGACATAATATAGGGCAATAGAGGAGAGAGAATGAGACGGAGATGATTCATATTTTAGTTTCTTTAGTCTACGTGCCTGTGCCACATCAAATTCAGATAAATATTTAGTCATTTGTGTCGGACCGAGTATAATTGCTATTACTTGTACTCGTGTAAGTATAGTGTTTTTTGGACTTTGATTTGTTGAGTAATTTAAACTTGTGACACTTTTTAATATTTATTCTTATTAAAGTTTGAAAAGAAATCAATTTCTTATATATATATATTGTTATATATATAAAAAATTCATTATTATATATATTTATTTATTTATTTTTACTTTAAATTTATAAATAAACATGTTAAAGTTAGATTAATACTTATGATATTATAAATCATCTACTTCAACATAAAAAGTAGGGAGAAGTGCAATAAACCCCGTTAGACTATTGAGGTTTTGCAACTAATCCTCTTGAGTTACATAAAAACCCTTTAAATTAACAAATTGTTGCATTTAACCCCAGCAGTTTAACAAGAGGGTGCTGAAAAAGCCAAAAGACAACATTACCCCTCTCTCAACTCAATTCTTTTTTTTCTTTTCTTCGTCAAATCAGAGAGATTGGAGTCTATTACAAATGTCCTAGTACAGGGAAATGGCGGTGAGGGGCTGAATGCAGACGAATCCGACTTGATGCTTGAAGTCATCGAAGGCGTTGATGATGTCGGACTGGGCTTGAGCAATTGGGCGGGGTGGCCGGATTTACAAGTGTTGTGGACGATGAGAATGGTAGAGGCGCGGCCGGTGAGTTCGACGAGGTGGAGGAAGTAGATGCAGATTGGGGATTTCTTGGTGGGATGAGAGGCATCGATGAGGTTAATGATGGTGGGGACATTTCGAGAGGTTTGGACACAGACTAGGATTCAAAGCTCAATGTCTGGTTTGGATCTTTGAATTGTTCTACGTTTGTGTAGTACAAATCTTTTGGCTTGTCTGTAGATTGTGGTTACAATGGGTGTAATTATTCTGATCATGACCATGGGTACAATCACCAAATTTACAAATGATTCACCATCTACATATTTCAATGTAAGAGAAATTTTATACTGATCAAAAAAAATTCCACTGAAACATTTGATTTCAAGAGAAAAAGAGGGTTTCTTTAATTGGTTCAAGAAGTTTGACTATATACGTATATATATGTATATATTACTTCCTGATGAACTTTGATAAATGTGATCATAAAATTCAACAATGTCTAGTGTTGAAGATGGAAATACTGATATTACAAACAACAATATATTGATTGCAGGGAGTAAATAATTTAGAAAAATTTAAGCGAACTATGTAACTCAATTATTCAGATTTTTATAAACATTGAAAATTATTAATCTAATTTTTAATTTGTAGTCTTTTTTATTAATTTTTAGGCTGTGGTCGGCTGTGATGAGGACTGCGGTGGGCAAGGTAGCGAGGACGGAACTGATGGCGGTTCGCGGCGGCGTAACTGGCGCAGCGGTGGGCTACGGGCTCGGCTGCGGCCGCTCAGATGGTGGGGAGCTCAGCTGTGGCCGGGGAGCAAGGGGGCTTCGGACGGCAGCCGGCGAGCAAGAGAAGACACAGTTATCTCTATTAATATCGGCGAGCTTCATACTACAGCAACAATTCACCTACCACCACTCTCACCACTGCTCTCAGCAACAGCTTCATACTACAGCCGCCGCCACCCTCATCGACGCCGCCATACCCAATTTCCCAACCTCCGCCTGTCACCTAATTTAAGACAACCCAAGAAAAAAACCACACCTTCAATTTCACCAACCACCACTCACCACTGCCCTCGATTTCACCCACCACCAGTCTCACCACTGCCCTCCATCTCTCGCTCTTCTTTTTCTCTCAAGTGTCACGCGCTCAGACGCCTTCTCTCTCTCCTTTCTCTCTCAAGAGTCGAGATCCGTCTCCTTCTTCCTCATCCATTATCGCAGTTGTGGAAGGGCATTATTGTCCAAAAAAACTCAGTTTGTCCATCACGTGATTCTGACACGCTCATTTTTGGACGGTCGGTGGTCGGATGAAATGATTTACAACAAATTTGTATACTTCAGGGGTTTTTTTGCAATTTTAATAGTTTAGGGGTTAGTTGCATATTTTCCAATAGTCCAAGGGGTTTTTTTGGCACTTTTTCCTAAAAAACGTATATATCTAATCTTAAAAGTATAAATATTATAAACTTTTCTTATATTTTGAAGAGGAGTTGTTTGAGTTACTCAGTTTATTTAGGCTTTTGTCCAAATGCAACCCAAAATATATTTGAAATCTAAAGTGTAAACCCAATCTCATGGTGTAAGTTACCTCGCTCACGCCCCTTAAAAATTTTAGGCGAGACTTACGTTACTCGAGTTAGACCCACCCAAATTTCGGACCTAAATCCTCTCAAGTGAAACAATTATCCTATTTCGTTCAGTTAGTGAACTGAGTAGGTATGTAACATTATCCAATAGCTTAAACATCATTCGTCTGGTATCACGTCAAGCTCTCGTATGGGCATGCTCACTCGAAAGGTGCCTACTTGGGTTCAGGTCGGGTAGTAGGGTGGTCCAACCGTAGTGAGAACCTTGCGATTTCTGATTCGGGTTAGAAGGCAAGCACCCTTTGAGTGGTTCACTATATATATATATATATATATATATATATATATATATTATTATTATTATTATTATTAACTGCCAAACCAGCGCCAAGAGAGGGATACATGCGCCCCCCCCCACCCGGGCGCGCTTTTATTTTTATATTTGTTATATACCGTTATAATTTGTTCATTTTCAGTAATATACTCATAAAATATTACTTTTGCCCCCCTTATCTTACATCCTAGCTCTACCCCTCACAACAACTCATCTATTTTTTTTATTTTTTCTTTATTCTATAGAAGTTCTCTCTATAAATAATAAAGAGTATATATTATTAAATAATGGAGTATATAATTATATATAACTTTAAAAATTATAAGGTGCCCTTGAAAAGTTTTTTCATCCGTAGATTTTACATACAAAATCACATAGCACTAATATTATCTTTCGCATAAGAGGACAACAGAAGATAAACGAAACACAATCTACTACTAATCGTAATAAAGCAAAAGAAATAATAAACATTTATTCTCAACCGTTTTCATGGTAATCTTTTATTAAATCATAATCATTTGGAAAATCAACCTTGAAATAAATAATGCAATGTCTTGAAAATATAGCAATTTCAATTTGGACGTTGAATCAGTTTAGATATGTACGTGTAAATTAGAGTGCTCAAGACACAGCACTCTCAGCTAGAGGCCAGTGTAAAACAAGAATTTTGTATTAGTGTAATTAATATAATCCTGTATGTATCTAGTGTACAATGCTAACAACAAAACCCCCACAGAGAAAGGGGTAATTTTACACATCTAACCAAAAAATAAAAAAATAAAATAAAAGAAACTAAAATTAAAAAGTCTATTGGAACAGTGGACTACTGGAGGGAGAATAAAAAGCAGCAATCCAACTAATAAAACACATCCCTGCCAATTGGAACAAATAAATATCAGGCAAGGCACTATACAGTGGAACAAAAAATGGTGTTTTAAACCTCATAGACTAGATGTTGCAAAAATGAGAAACTGCCAAACACTGATATGTGCAAGAGGAGAGCCACGATGCTACTCGGTATCAGTTTGTAGACTGCATCTCGTGATGAACTGCTATTACCAATCTGTCCTGCATTGACAAATTCACTTTTACCGGCATTCGTGGTTGTGGAGACATTGACAGACAATGCACCTAATGACATTATTTCAAACATTAGGTTAGAATACAGTGTGAATGTAGAATAATGACTTGAGAGGGCACTTGGACACCATAGAGAATGAAATCATTCCATCTGTATTACAATGGAATTTGAAACTTGTTCCCTTTGGATCTTCTTCATTGCATCTGAACGAGTTTATCTGTGTCTTGTCCATTTAAAAAGTTTGGGCACACCAGTATCAACAGAAAATCTCAATTGTTTCATTTCCATATGGTGTTCAAATGTTCTCTTTAGAGTAGGTCTGTTGAGACTTACAGTCATAATTAGACCATCCGATCCGTTGGCCAGCTAGATCATAAACAATGATCTTGTCTTTGAGAACAAGGTCTGCGGAAGAAGGTGGAAAATAATTAAGATAGTGATTTTTGTCTCAAATCAAGCTCTCAAGACAATAAGAAAAGAATTGCATGAAACAATATATGGATCTCTTATGGGACTCTTGCAAATTTGGCATTGGAATTAATGTACCCATGGAGTTTGAATAAGCAGACTCAGAGACAGAACTAGTGCTTGAACATAGTGGTGGTTATCTACTTACAGATCTACCAAAATTTTCAGCCTAGCGAGGTGTAACTTCAATATTTATTTCTAGCAATGCCAACATAATTAGTTGTCGGTTAAATTAAGACAAAAATCTTTACACGCATCACTAAACCCATAAAGAGAAGCTAACATGGTGTTGTCCCTAACAGGTTAATCTCTGAGAATGAGGTACTCAATGAAATGGTACTCGTTATGCTGGTTGCAAGTAAAATTCTTAGAATGGTCCTCAAAAAAATAACACTTGCGATGCTGGTTTCAAGTTAAATTCTTATTAGGGTCCACATTGTAGTACAAAATGAAACAACTAGTGTTAGAAAACGCTAAACAGTTATAGATGAACAAGTAGAATAACACTGCACATTACAAAATAACAAACAGGAAAATACATGATATAAAAATAAGTAAATTTAAAATATAAAGCATTAGTAATAGCTGAAATCAGAATATTTCAGTCTGACAACAGCCACTTTATGCAAAAAATAATGCCACAAGGTAGGTCCCATAATGACTTTTTTCTACAACAAATTTGGCCATGATTTACAGCAGTCTGCTTTTTTATTTTTTTTTATTTTTCCTGGTAATCAAGAGGCAATACATTTTTTAAAAAAAGAAACAGAATAGCCAACACAAGAATGAGAAATTGGACAAGTGGCAAGTCAAGGGATTGGGAATTTTTTTTTAAATCAAGTGTGAGAGAGAAACTGGAAGGGGAAAGGCCATATTAATTTTACAACAAGGAGGAAATTGAGGTGGTCTACAGATGAGCAAAATATCTATACCAGTGAGGATCATACTTGACGGGAAAAAGATATCACAAATACTAGGTGAACAGCGATGAAGTATGAATAAACTATGGTCGTCACACATCCAACATGGAATTCCCTTACAGATTAATAGCTATGACTGGAAACATTAACCATGTTGATGATATATAAATATGTGTGTATCAGAGAGAGAGAGCAATGGATATGTAACATATGGTATTTTTGTTAGAAATCCAAGCATGGTTATACATGAAACTAGCGTGTGCTTTTTCATGCAAATGCTGCATCTTTAACTGGAGTCTACCAAATATTTAATTGAGAAAAGCCTTTGGATAAGTGTTCATACCTCCTAGAATTGTAATTCCTTGACCCGGGATTTTCTGAAAGCCAATGCACCACACCGCAGCACCACCCTGTAAAAACAAAATAGACCATTTCAGCTAAGGATGTTCTAGCAAACTATAGTACTACATAATTGACCAATAAGGCAAATCCATTTAAAATCACTGCAAATAACTAGAGCTTGTTTGGATGTATTTCTGCTTGGCAAAATTTCTGCAGTAGAGTGTTGCATACTGACTAACAACAAAGGAAGTGATGAGAGTGGCAGTGGGATGCATACAAAGGAACAAGCAAGGAACAAATGTATTTGGACCAACTAGTTTAGTATTGGAGAATCTATTACCACAATACAAAAGGAAGAGCTCTAAGAAATAAATAGCATGAACCATATCTCACCAAATAAAATTCAAAATATTCATACTAAGGAGATGATCAAATCACGATAATAGAACTCTAATTTTTTTTTTTCTTCCTAAGCCACTATAATGCAACTCTGTTTGCAGTGAAAATGAAGATACCATTGAGAATGTGGATACTACTTGCAATCATTAGAAACATTAGAATGCAAGAAGTATGTCAAGAAGAAAATGGTTGCAGGAGGTATTTACCAATCTAGGTCACTCACTTCAGAGACCAAATCTAATAAGACTAGTATTTCTTGGGCCACAAAAGAATCAATAAATGAGGAGCACAGAAACTGCACTGCACAACTAGAAAATCATGTACTTGCCACACCGGTAAGCCTTCAAATAGGAATAAGAAAAGGATAGTTGCAGCTGAGATTTTTCACCACACTGCCTTCTAGAAATAAATGGAATGCAAGGGGAAAAACTCTCAAAAACAAAACTATTAAGTGAATGTACAAAATCAATGTTATATGGCTAGTGCAGCAAGGGGAGAGTGTGTTGGGGGATTGGGGTTACAACCATCCTCAACCTGGGGTCAGCCACAAAAAAAATAAACTCATCCAAACAAACCCTAAACAATTAGGGGAAAAAAAAGAGAGTAAATATTTCAAATTTTAAGCTGACAATATACTCACAATGGAATTCTGCTGTAAAAGGTAGTCCTGAGGTTTCAAAATCATGGATGCACCACCAGCGAAGTTTAAACTAACTGTAGGAAATATCTCAGAGACACTGGAACAGAGAATAAACATATTATCAGATGATAAAGCAAATAAAATGGATTATATAAACTAGGATAGTAGATCTTTAAAAGAGACCTGGAGGTTATTAAATAACATTGGTTTCCCTTGGACAGAAGGGGGCGCACAGATTGTGAAACAGCCTGTGTGATCTGCATGAACAAGAAGACTATATACTTCAAATTCCATAACTTTTACAATATTTATTGATCAAATAGGAACAGATCCAATGTCTTTATATTAGGCTATATATTGTTCTCAAACATTACTTGATAAACATCATAACAAGTTCCTCATATAGATTAATGGAAGACCTAGATATTTTTTTATAAGAGAATCTGAGGAATTGCTTCACTGCAACTTACAGCATTGATGAAAGGATCATAAGCTTCTTCTGCAAGGTATGCCAAAGTAGTTCCAGAATCGACTATAGTTCCTCGGTTGTTAGATGTTGTAAACACTGCTGGATCAATGGATAATGTCTGCCCGTTGACAGAAATGCTCTGCAGATTCAAATTATAATGTGGCCTGAAAATTTGGACATAGAAGTTGATTGTCAAACTTACTGAAAAAGAAACAATCGCCAACATTGAAACATAAATAGAATTAAAGTGAAATCCAAAATAAAGTTGTTTAACAGTTATGGAAACATGCCAAAAATTCAGAAGCATGTAAATTACTGTGTTACAGGAATTGACAGTTTCCAAGACTTCCACCAAACCCCATTTTTTTCCTGAAAATATTGCTCCTTTGAGCAAAAATAGGCTAACCAGCGGATAGAAAATTGTCAGGAACTTTACCAGAATCTGAATTTCTACCCAAACATTTTTACACCAATAAGTTTTAATCAGATCTAGAAATGGTTCGCATATATCAATGTATAGCACCAAATAAAAGCAACACACATATGCTCCATTAGGAAAATAAAAGAAGGGTTCATGAAACTGTTCAATTTTTTTTTCTTTATTTTTGGTCCTACGGCCAGAAGCCTATTTCAACTGTCAAACCAGGTCCAGTATTGCTCAAGTTGAAATCATACTTAAAATTATGTCCAAGTTTGCTTCTCTAGGCTGGTGAATGAACTTAAAGAAGCGACCTAACAAGCTGACCTCAATTTGTTCAGGAGTATTTTTTGACTTATCAGCCCAAAAGCCTAATTGTATAAGTCCTGTTCCACAAGACTTGACCTGGTGATCAAATTCAACTCATTAAAATATAGAGCCAAGAAAACATTTAGGAAAAGATACATATATATATATATATATATATATAGAGAGAGAGAGAGAGAGAGAGAGAGAGCCAAGATCTAGGTCTAAGCTTTGGGTCATTAATTGGTGAGCATCCCTAAAACAAGTTCTCTGAGCTGACTTTGATCTGCTCACAAGCATCTCAATTTGTTCTAAAGTATAACTACTGTACATCTAACTCTTGCTGATATTAATGAGCATCTGGTTTAAGAAACTTGAAAACTATCACAAAAGCTTAATCAGTCAAAATAAGGATTCCCTTTGATTTATGGCAAACAGTAATCAAGACACCTTCAGCTTTAGTTTCAGATTTTGGGCGGCTATTTTTCAGAAGTCTTTTGCTGATATACACCAACAGAACTTTTAAATTGTCTCTACATTATACTCTCTTTAGATCTGGAGAAGAGAAATAAGAATAAAAATATAAAGGATGATCAAGAGCAAAATCAACATCTAAAAGGCCACTAATTCATCAACTATAGCAATACTCTTTCCAAGGGCATTAAGGATCAGGTTGTTAAATATAGTTGCAAATGCGACAGCTGATCTTTTTCCTTAGATTTTAGCTGCACAACTTAAAACGCTGAAACATTAAAACATATTGGTAACTTCAATTAAACCCCACTCAGACTCCATTAGCTTGAGGCACTGAATTCCTTATCTCTTAACTTGAACGGTGAAACACTAAAACATATTGGAAACATAAGTTGAACCCCATGCTAACTCTGTTAGCTCGAGGGGTTGACTCTGTTATCTACTAAGTTGAAGCCAGTAAGGATCCCTTTCGCCACCAGCTGACCAAATAGATTACTGATAATGTGACAGTTTATAGAGGATATAAACTTGCTAAGGCACTATTCTTAAAATGAAGACAGCACAGACCAATCAGTAGAGAGCATTGGGAACACTTGCCTCTGCCATAATGGAAAAACTAAATGGTAAAATAATCTGATAGACCCATCACATTTTATGGCTACTAACATTATTGAATTTGGAATAGAAAATCATCCTATATTCACCAAACAATTGAGAAACTCAACAACAAGAGCTAGGTGCTAAATTTCTCACCAGTTCAACCTTTGTCTTCCCCAGCATCAGTGGCAATAAAAAAATTTACTTTTTCCTTCCATTTCCAGCTTATTTTAAAAAGAAAAGCATAATAAAAATAGAATCCATAAACCAAACGAACCAAAATATGATCCATCAAATATGCAATTATTTTAGATGATCTCAACCCTCTACTAATTCATGCCATGCTCCTATGAAGCTATTTGGGGGGATTACAATGAACCTTTAAAGCAATCAGCAAGTAGGATATCAAATATTGAAATCATTACCAAGGAAGCATGGCAATTTAAGGCCCTGCCAGACTGTAAATCAAGAGCATGTATGGTCCTACTCAAACAATATAGTAAGGACAAATGTTTTTTTAAAGACAAAGAACAGCATATATATGAAAAAAGCAACCATCAATGAGGCAACCTAATACCATAAGCCCGTAACAAGAAAATCATCCATCAAGGAAATATGTAGTTTAAAACCATATATTGAGGCAACAGAATAAAAGTCCTATCAGTGACTAGAACATATTTCAAGAAAATTATCAGCCCAGGCAACATGGTATATCCTAAGGGATCTACCAAATGAATGGTATATCAGGCAGCTATTTCTGCATTATCTAAGCAAAACTATAGTCTATGATTTCGAGAGCACAAATCAATTCAAGATGGAAGCTTTTTGAGCAGAGGCAGTCCTGTAAAGGCCCTACCAAACTATATATACAATGAAAACATGGCAATCTACGCTTCTGTGTGACCAAAGGCGGTCCTGTAAAGGCCCTACCAAACTATATATACAATGAAAACATGGCAATCTATGATTCTGTAGCTTCTGTGTGTCACTTATGTGTCAACCATGAGGAGAATGCACCAATGCTTGGCAAGTTTGGTGCTGGATTGCTGATGTGTTTAGTTGGAATTTACAGAGACCTGATTCTGTTTTGAATCTAGCCACTGCCTTCCATCAACAATATAATGCTAAAACGCTTGGGCACAAAATGTTCAAGATGTTGTTCACTGCTACCTTGTACTTCATTTGGTGAGAGAAATGGGAGACTTCATGGTGCCACCCCTAGAGATTCCAGTGGGTTGGCTAAATGCGTTGTGTGGGATGTAATGGATAGCTTGGGGTATGCCTCCAAGATGTCATTGCTTAGGGCTTTGGTTTTTGTTTTTAGATGTAGTAAGGGTATGCCCTTGCTGATCTGTTGAATCTTTTTAGTTTGGGCTTTGGTTTTGTGAGGGTATGCCCTCATGTCTCTTTTTGTACTATATTGTTTATATTTATAATATTTAACCTTCATTTAGGAAAAGAAAACATGTAATCTACGATCTACATTAAAGACGAGTCGAAGGAATAACAATTTGGCATGTCATGTATACATGGAGACTATGACGCATCTGAAACTGTGTTTTGAAACAATAATGGTTAAAGTTAATATCAAACTGAATAATCAAAGGGAACAGCTTTTGGAACCAAGAAAGGTAGTGTCAGGACCAAACAAGCTATATACTGAGCCAGTTATGTATCAAGGCAATGTTGTTCTATTAAAACATATATCGAAGCAACAATATAGTTGTAAGGTTTCACCAGAGCATAAATATCAAGGCAATGTGCAGTTGCAACATGGTAGTGTAAGTTGTCTACAACAAGGCAACTAGTTGAGGAGAAGGGTGACTTGTGCTTTTGAAATACTTCCAAATTATAAATAGAGGCATATGGCACTTTAAGGCCTAATTAAGTAATTAACACATATTTGAGACCACCCATCTGGGTGTCGGTTTATATGGTTCTAATGAACCAACATTAAATTTTGAAACATCGGCTAATCAATCGTATCCTGTGGTATTGGAAATAATATTCTATATTGGGTTTTTTATTGTGTTTGCTGTCAAATCACCAATTATACCTCCACATAAATGGTTACCAGATACCCATGGAGAAGCACATTACAGTACCTGTATGCTTCTAGCTGGAATCTTATAAAAAATGGGAGCATATGGATTGGTTCGGATCAATATGGAATTATTACCGCACGCTCATTCTATATTTTCTCCTTGGTTTATCATAGTAGGTACAACGCAAATAATCTACACAGCTTCAACATCCCTTGGCCAGAGGAAATAAGAAGCAGCTAGCTTATGAAATCAATTATCCTTTTGATGTGACATAATAATTTATGTCCAAAGACCATAATTTGATGCAACAATGTAGCTTGAGCACAAAGGCCCTACCAAATCAGAGT
Organism: Cornus florida; assembly: GCF_030987335.1. Lineage (NCBI taxonomy): Eukaryota > Viridiplantae > Streptophyta > Magnoliopsida > Cornales > Cornaceae > Cornus > Cornus florida. Next base: position 17,225,666 of record NW_026775578.1, on the reverse strand, counting down.
ACTTTAACACATTTACAAGGCTATAGTTCTTATAAGGGGAATTCAATTGCTGGAACTGTGGAACATGACCCATCACTCATGTTCGCCTCTTAGTTCTGTTTTCTTTTTTCCCTGACAATAAACAACAAGTCAGTTATCGAAGCCAGAATCCCTTTTTAAAAATTTAAAAAAAAACTTTATCGTGTGGTTGAAAGGGATCTTATGTGTTACTACACCATGATGTGCTAGTTCGAACATAACTTCTTAGTGAACTGCCACTATTCCATTTAATAAATTGAATAAAAGCATCATTAACTCAAAGGGGTTGGATAAGTTTAAATGGTTTCTAGATAAATGGATATTGTTTGTGAAAAGTTAGATAAATGAATATTGTTACACCACAGTATGAATTGGGCGGAAGTACTTTCACTAATTGGTTCATCTCCAATCCTTCCAGACATGCCTATCTCTACATCTTACATAGTTCCAGAAAGTGACTTCTACTTTTCAAAACCAATGATGATGAATATTGGAAACCCATATGATTATGTGTAATATTAACAGCTACAATTATATACCCAAATAAAAAACCAATAAGGTGACGCTCATCAAATTTCCATAATTGTAATGACAAAAAGAATCCAGGAGGTAAAAAGAAAGTGAGACGTAACAGTTTCCTTGTAGCAGATAGAGAACATACTGTGATTGGACAAGTGGACTATAAACTATATTCGGCTCCACAATCTCACCAAGGACCAATATGCCACCACCACCGTTATCTCCTTTCAAGCAATGGGAGAACACCTTTGGAGTAATTCCCTGAGAAGAAAGTTGCGAGATGACAGACAAGCCCTGCTGCCCAAACCCAAAGATCCCATCAACTGCTCTATCTGACTTAGTCAAGTCCCCAGTCTGTGATGTGCTGCAACTGTTTTGTAATCCAGCAAATAAGAAATGAGCTTAATTGACAAATACCAAACTTCATTATACATAGAGATGATAGCTCACCCAAAGACAACGGGAGCCGAAGTGTTTGTAGTCAATGAATTCCCAACAATTGTGTCAAAATGCATCAAGTCTGATACATAATAACCCGATGTACCACTGCCATCTCCATATTGGAATGTGTAACCGCACTGATTATTCTGAGTAGAACAGCCAGAATCCGAAGATTGAGCTCCTAAAGCACATCTTTGGTCTGAACAAGGGATCATGGAAACTGTAGATGAGCTCGAAGGATCAAAAAAATTGAGCTGAATCTGTCAAGAAAAAGCATATAAAAATGAAAATTCTATGTTTTGATTCCACAGCCAGACACCATCTACAACAAATGGATATTACAGGTAAGGAGCAGTAATTTTACTTGGAGTCCACTCGCTGTGGGACAACCATTGCACAAATTGCAACTAACCCACAGGACATCGCTTCCAGTATCAATCTGAACATAGAATTCTTTTGGAGGAGAACCCAATTGAACTCTTGTAAAATAAAGCCTATTGCAAAAACATTACTTTTGATAAGAGAGAGTATAATCAAAGTATAGATGATAATGGATCAAAATAGAAGATGCTAGACACCCATTAATCCCAAGAAAACAAAAAAGGACCGCGACTGTCGGTCAATTTATTTACAAAGAATGAAAAGGACACTGTGAGAATCTTACTGAAAATAAAGCAAAACGAGTAGATAGAATCAAAGCATATCAATCATAAGCACAATAATTAAAAAGAAACATAAAAAGAAAAAAGAAAAGGAACACAAAACAAGAAGAGCCCCATCAATCAGCTATATATATATATATATATATATATATATTAGGTAAGTATCAATCAGCTATGCTCCATATCATAAATCGAGAAAGCAAAGTAAACAAATCAAATTGCAAAAACCTCAATCCAAAAAAAACAGTGACATACCCATATCTCCTGATTACATGGGCTATATATATACATCACAAGTTTTATAACAAAGATTAGGCATTTAGGCATCATCATTCAATATATATATAAAGAAAGAAAGAAAGAAAGAATGGATAAAATTACCCAACAAGGTAGGGATCGTAGGTGCCTTCAACGGGAAAATCAACGACACCTCCTGAAGACTGCAAGATTCGACCGTGCCTAATGCTGTCGCGAGCTCTGAGTTGACTCAGCTCGGTTCTGTGACTCGTCGGGAAAGCTCTCTCGAGGGTGAGACTGGCCGGGAACCCACAGAGCACCGCTGCCGCCGGCAGAACCACGGCGGCGAACGCCAAGAAGATCGGAAATCGGGTGGGAAAAGAAACCGGCATTTCCTTTGGCTCTGCTTTTCTCTCTGACTCTCTCTTGCCCTTTTTACTTTCACCAACAACCGAAACAAACAACGGCTAATTAGTCTATATTATATACAATATAGTGTGTGTATTGTATTGAAAATTTAAAGACAAGAACGAAGAGAATGAAGAGGCAGAGATCGAGTGGCTTGTTTCTGCATATGCAGAGAGAGAAATTTCACTCTAGAGAGATAAAGTTTTAGAGAGAGAGTGAAGGGGGGAGAAAGAGAGAGTCCCGAGTCTGCGAGACAACAGCCGATAACGGAAGTTTCAAAATTGGATTACGTTAACAATATATATATACTATATATTATACATATGCACATATTCAGAATATATATGTGTGTGAGCTGTGTGTATTGTTTTGGTTTCTTCGTGACTCGCTTTCCTTACGCCTATCTTCGAGTAGGTGAACTGAATGATGCGCGTGTTTCACGCGCCTTTTCTTTTTCTTTTTCTTTTTCTTTTTTCTTTTTCTTTTTCTTTTTTTCTTTAACTTTTTTTTTTTTTCTAATTTTTAAATTTGCAACCACCCCCATTAACTTATCTAAATTTGTATTCTTACCCATCAGAATTCATATTTTTTTAACTTAAAACACTTCTGAGATTTTTTTTTTCTCTTTGTGACCATGGGTTAGCCTTTTTCATTTGCATTTACCGTCAATTAATATTGTGACTTGTGAGATTGCAAAAATGTACTACTTCGAGAAATTCTATATTTTTTTAAAGTAAACATTGATAAATAATGAAAAGCTGAGTGAATCAAACATAAAAACAATCAATGAGATTTTTAGATATGTAGTTATAAACATTTAGGTATTTATTTGCACTAAAGTCAAAAGTTTGAGATTTCCACCACTACATAAATGAATTTTTAAGAAGCTTCTCTTGCGACTTTGACTCATGCACAGAGGACGACGGCTGTTATTTTATTATTTCATCTATCAATGAAAATATCCTGGATATTTTATAATTAATATTTCATTTATCAATTATTAGTACATAAAGGGTTGTTAGTTTCATAAATATGTTGCAAGTTAATCAATGAAACAAACTTATAAATTGAAATTGAGCTCTTAAAAACTGCATAATTTAATAGGTTAAACCTCCGCATACATTCAACCTCAATAATTAGGTTAAATATTTTAGAATAAGAAGTTTCAAATATGTGTTAAAGAAAAATCTTTTACATCATTATTTTATAAATTTTTAGAGCATCTCCAACGGTATGTTAAAATACTATTTTGTATAAAATATACATTGCCACCTAAAATGTATAATTTTTTTTCATCTCCGCAGTCTATTAAGATACATTGCCACATCACCATTGTGTAAAAGGGTTGTATATTACCTTTTTACACGGCCAAATCAACATATTTTATTTTTATCATTCTTTCTCATTCCATAAAAGAATCAACTATATATTAAGTAAGTTTGTAAAAATTATGTGGGTTATATTTTTATACAAAAGGTATAAAACAACCGTTGAAGCTAAAATTAAATAATTCAAAATTTTTGTATAAATCCATCGTGACACATCAGATTTACATAAAAAAATATATATATATACATAGATGCTCTAAGGGTAGCAACAATCAATAAAGAAAAATAATTTTAAAATAATTATTGCACCGATTTATTACAGTGAGTTGTCAGACCTATTTATTTTATTTAAAGCGTCTACCTTCCACTTATGTGTATTGTACATAAATAATCAATCAAAAAAATTTTGATTAGATAATTCATTATAACAAATTGGTGCAAAATTTAAGCAAGTCTATAAATATCATTTTCCTTATCCAACAATTTAGGGCTTCAATTTTACATACGTGGGCCAACGCTCAATTTGTCCATTAGAGAGAAAATAAAAATAAAAAATAAAAAAATATGTCTATTTCCCACATTCAACATGTCGGCACTGTCACTTTTTTCCATATTTATTCGCTGGGATTGTGCCTTTGTACCTAATCAATAATCTTGTCCACTTAAGTGCAATCTTAAGAGGCAAAAAATATACTGGAATAACTATAATTAGCTTAACAAACTAGAGTAATGAGCTTTTGATTTGACCACACAAACCTACTTCTTTTTTAACTTGGTGGCTGTCCCCTTGTATTGCTAATAAGTGGGGGTGGCCCATGTCCAAACACCCAAATAATAGAGCCACCCATTTTATGTGGACCCTTTTTGAAATGATAAAGCCTAAAGTACACCATGAACCTTCTTCTTACGCTGAACACTCCTGTAAAGAACTTGATTTTAAATTTGAAACATGTGGTTCGTCATAATAAGGGTTAAGTGTATAAAAAACACTTCTAAAATTTATTTTCTATACAAATAACACCTATCTAGTTTATTTTGGATATACAAGTTTTTGATTATCTGCAAGTCATGTGCCATGATTAATTAATGATATTAAATATTATTTTATTTCCGCTCCAAAAAAAATGTTGCAAGTCATATGAGTCATGATTCTACAAACACTACATTTTTTCTAAAACGGACGGAATATTCAAAATGTCCTTTTAAAATCCAAAATGTGCCCATTTTCTATATAAATCTAGTGCCTCCAAAATCCCGTTGTTTCCTCAAGGCCATTATGGCCATTTTACAATCAGTAGGTTTTTTTACTCTTCTTTATTTTACTTCAAGAAGGATAGTTTAGTATTTTCATTGCTTCATTGATGGTTGAATGACATGAGGCCCTAGTTCGCCCCAAAAATAAACCTATAGTATTTTTTGCACGAACCCTAATAATAATTAGAGTAAAATTACAACGAGGTCAATCTCATGACAGTTATTGTGAACTCTATCTTTTTTCTCTTGATATTGTAATAATATTGAGTTGGATATCTAATCATTTGAAATAAAATTGTATGAGAATTATGGTTAAATTTTCATATCAAATTTTATTTATATTAAATTACCCAAATCAGTCAAATTTTGATAGTATGATTTTTCTTGTGCCTTTATTTTATTAAATTAAACTATTTTCTTTGATCACAGTGTATTAAGCTATAGATATATATTTAACAAAGTGATCACTTTTTAATGCAGAATATGTGATGATATAATTTAAATATATATATTTTTAAATATGCTAATTAAAAAGAGACCTCATAACAAATGCTTAGAGGGGCAACCCAGAATAGACTTAAAAAAAAAAAAAATTGGACTATGACTGCGCACTTTAGCAAAGCCAAGTGCTCAATTATTTGAAATTTTTTGGCTCTTGACTGCTCTGTTTTTGGAAAGCAAAAAGCAAAACAATCGCCACGTCCCTTTGCTTTCTTTTACTACTTTTTAAAAATAATACACTAGTTGGAGACCTAGTGGGCTTGTCTTTTTTGTTTAAGTGACTAATATGCCCCGAGGGCAAAGGCTGTCATTGGCCAAACAGAGCTTTGGACATAGGACATGCTTGTGATTTTCTCTTAATTTTTTGTCTCTTTAGTGTCAGATTTGTTTGGGTTGGCTAAAAAAAACAGTGGAGGGATATGTCTCCAATTTCGATGCAGCGACATTCATTAGCAAACAGAGCTTGTACCACTGCACGGCTCAATATGGTACCGTTGATGTTCGAAAGTGGTCTAAATAATAATAATGTTTATATAATTTATATTGCATGCCCATTACAACACTGTTCGTGAATACAATTCTAACACGGTACCAGATGAGTAAATTTGAATTGATACTAAAAAGATTGAGTTATAAATAGGTTGACACTATTAATTCTTTTATTTAATTATGTTGAGTTATGATTAAAAAATTAATCCGTTTAACTTAACATGTGACTTAATGTAATATATTACATGTATAAATCTAATTACTATAAATAATTAAGTCATTTCAACTTAAATATTGACTACGCTTTATGCTTCTTTTTCTTATTTGGAATATTTGGGTTAATTGTGACAAATTTTTTTTTTAATATTTATTATCTAATTGAATATTAAATCTCACATTTTGATAAAAATGTCATTAAACGGGTTAATAAATATGTTCGGTTAGTATTGAGAATTCTGACAATTATTAAATGAGTTAAATTTGAATTTATCTATTGAGTATAATATATTTACATCAATACGATGCAATTATGATTCATGAACGCGAATTTTCACCCTAATGCCAAATAATGTGCACATTAATTATATACATTTGTTGAATTGGTCAAACATCTTGTGTTTGATTATAACCTATTTTGAGTAAGTCTTGAGTTTATTTATAACTTAATTATGAGACTGACGTATCATTTTAATTAGTCAAACAACTTATACTTTGTTATAAAATCATGTCGTAGCATCTTTAGCAATTCGTTAATTTTTTTATTTTTGTAAAATAAACGCGGCCATGAATGATATGTAATTTTTTTTATACCCTTATTAAAATACACTGCCACGTCACTAAATGTATAAAATTCTCACCAATATATAAAATTGTTATGTATTTTACACAACTTTTTTATACAACCACATCAACATATTTCCTTTCTTCTCTTTATTTCTTATTCCATTAACAAATCAACCATGTATTAAGTATGTTTGTAAAAATTATTTGGGTCCATACATGATTCTGGTTAATTGTAATTGGGGAATATATTTTTACACAAAAGGTATAAAATAACCGCTTAAGCTAAAAATAAATAATTCAAATTTTTTGTATAAATCTATTATGATACATCATATATATATATATACACATAAGATGCTCTTACAATGTTTGGTATTGATATTGTATATTACTTGCAACACAAAATATAAACTAAAAATTTGTCAAACAAGCTCTAAAAAATAAAAAATAAAATTTTTAATTCAAATTTGTGATGGATAATACCTAAATATTCACCACTGAGTAAGGTGTTTCCTTCTTATGTGGACTAATCACAAATGCACATTATATTTATTTACAAAATTAAAAAATAACAAAAAGAAAAACATAAATGTAAAGTATAGTTCACCGTAAAGAAGTTAAATTTAGACGTTTTTTTTTTTCAAAAATTTATACTTTACATTCACTCACCCTCTTTATTTTTATTTCTATTTGTAATTGGACTACATGAGATGAAGCATGGCATCTACCCAAGGATACATATGTAAGTATTGTCCTTTGTAAATTATTAACGTGGACAAATGCTAGATTAGTGAGTAATTACTAATCAGGCATCAATTTCACGAACAACTTGAACAACTTGAAACCTAATTGGCGATGGGGCTTTTCCAATCTCATAAGCTGTTGGCCATTTAAAACTTTCACTAGAAAAATACGCATGTTTTCAAACTGCTCCACTTGGAAACATTCTCGAAGTCTAAAGAAAAAGATTAAAAAAAAAAAAAAGAAAAAAAAAATCAAAGTAAAGAGTTTGGTTTTGAATTTGAATAAGGATGACGTGCGCACATACATAAATAAATAAATAAATATATATATATATAGACATGGTATAGCAATAACACATGGATTTCCCAACTATCTTTGATAATTAGAAGTAAATAAAAAAAATCATTTTATTTCCAAAGTCTATTTTTAAAAAAAATAAAAAATTAAAATTTGTCGCGCCATATGGAAAAATACTCGAGGACTAATTCGCGAGCGTGTGCGTCAATTGACATATGTGACGTACAATGCCGGCCTCAGAAAAATCATTTTGTAACAGAATTTGTGTCCCCCCACATTTTGATTGTTCAATGTGAATCCAAGTTGGGAGACACATGATGAACCTTGCATGGTCATTTGGCTCCGGACCCACCTAAACATATACTGTATATTGAAAAGGAAGCTTCCTATTATCTCTTCTAAAACAAGTTACTATATAGAAAGTTGCTGTGAAGTTTTGAATTGGCCCCTGTTGGTTGACAATGTGAAATGCCATTTTTATCCTTTAACTTGGCAAATGACGTGTGTAGTAGTCTCACTTTGTACACTTGAAATGAGATCAATTTAGCTCATAATTTTTTTATATATGGACAAATAGTATTGTTTTATATTTTACATAAATTTAAATTTGAAATTTTTTTTTTTGCATACTCTCTCTCCAAATTACAAATTACTTTGTAAAAGTTTGCAAATTCATAAAAATTTCCAAATTAGAAAATTAATCTCAAAATTTTAAAAAATATGCCCAATGTAAATTATATTATCTCTTAAAAAAAATAAGGGTTATAACTTAATGGTAATATTTTTCTACCCATCCAAGTGGAAGATAGAAGTCCAATTCCCCTTACGGTTCATTGGAGTGTAAATTTTATGCCGGCAAAGAAAAATAATAGATAAACTATTTATTAGTTTATATATATATATTTATAATCAAATTTATAGTCATTTATCGTTCAATCTGAATCATTCTCCTTATAGAACGAAACCAAATGGATTAATGTATATACAAAAGGTGCGAGCAATAGTGCTGCAATAGTGTCCAATTTAATTGGTAGATCAAATTATATTGTTTTTTTATTTAATGATAATCCTAATTTAATTTACACTAGTTTGAAGATTTGATTTAGCTTAGTTTTTCAAGCTGGACTGCATCGAGCTTGTTCTACATCTCTATCTTTGAGAAATAATAATGAAAAAATTACAAGTTAGTCCTACTTTTACACTCTAAAAAGAACTCTTGTTTAAAAGATGAAGACCTAAGGTATAAAAGACCATTACCCAATATAATTATTCTTAATCAAGGGCACTGGAAGGAACAAATTGGATATATATACTCATAACATTATTTTTATATAATTTACAAAAAAAAAAAAAAAAAATCATTATTTTTATATTATTAGGGGAAAAAAAACATTATTTCTATATTTGTATAAAATTTGTTATATACAAGGCACCAAACTTGCTGATGGATTCCTATTTTTTCAAGTCAATGAGTTGGAAATAAATTTGGTAACTTATTTTTTCGGGTTGTTTGATGATTTCGCGGCATGCATGCATCGTTCCAGAAAAGTTCTAGATGAGTTGTTATGAAGATTAGACATGTTGCTCAAGTCAAATATAAATTATATAATGTATTATTTGTCAACTAAACCATGAAAACTTCTTTGATAAGAAATAGTTTATATCAGGCAAGTAACAACTGGTCCAGTAAATATAATCGAGATATTTAATTTGACTGGGTTACACAAGTAACAGCTGGTCCAGTAAATATAATCGAGATATTTAATTTGACTGGGTTACACTATAGGATTTCAATGGATAGCATAAAATGGTCGTTTGAGGACTTGGGCTGTGTCGTATAATGTCGGCATATATTCAATTATTTATTTTTATTTTTTTCTTTCTCACCAAGCCGTCTCTTTTTACCTTAAGAGATTAATAAGAATACAAAATGAACTTTGTCAAAGAATCATTATGCTACAGGTACACCAACTAATGCATCATGTTGGTGAAATTTCTTTTCTTTCTTCTTACGGAAAACATTGAAATCAACAAGGCCAAAACATTGGTAACTTGGTAATAACATCAATTATATTCATAGAAACCAATGTACAATGCAAAAGAAAATGCTAATCCCACTCCACAAAATAAAATTTTGATCTTTCATGTTTTTTCCTTGGTCGCTAAGATGATGGATTCCAAAAAAGGTTAAGAAATTTGGAATCTTACGGCTGCTTTGGTCGGTCCTGTGATGAATGTAGATTGTTTGTACACAACAATGTATATATCACAGTGCGATAGATACACAAAATTATTATACAAGCAATATGAGTTGGGGATGAAGTAGCAAAGGAGCATCTACAGTCGAATCTACACCAATGACTTAGAGAGGTGTTAGGTTCCATTTTTTTTTTTTTTTTTGCTTGAACTCAGGAAAGCTCGTATCACTTGAACCAATACAATGTTTTTTTGATTATGCAAAGAACCCACGACAGTCGTTTGCAGAACCCTTTTCTGCCCTCCCTGGTTTTTCACTCCTCGTTTCCATCCTAAAGATTTGTTTGGATAAAGTTCTTGTCCATTCTACAGATTATATCATCTGCAATCGCCTGAATCTCGAGGTGCTCTTCAGGCGATTGCAGATAGGTGGGATTCCCCCTTCAAGAACTGTATATGAGAATTTCGTTTCGTACAATTCAAGCAGAAACAACCAAATAATAGTTGCACCGCATACGTAATAGAAAGCATTGTCTTTGTGGTGATGATGTCAAAATATCAATTGGATGAAGTTCTTGCCATCATTCCTAGTTAGGTGGCGCGTGTTCTATTTTGTTGGACTAACTCTCTCTCATGCCCATGCTATCAATGTGCGCATGCACCGAGGTAGTTTGACAACAAAATGTACTAGTACCACTTCATGAATGCTAAAACGTAACCACAAGCTTCTATATTCAACCCTAGAAATCTTTATATTTTGTAATTCTAAAATTTATTCCACATAATTTCCCATTAAAAACAAGGGATCTCTCTCTCTCTCTTTCTTTTTTACCCACAAACCGATATCATTGGAACTAATTAGGTTTACCAATTCAATCACCCCACACTGGAAGTGGTGCAACATACTCCAAATTGACGAGAAAGAAAATTAAGAAAGGTAAAATATAACTGCACCATCAAAAAATTTCAACTCAATCAAGTTCCACTGATGTGGCATACAAGATTACCTAAAGATGTGCTTGAAACTATGCTTAGGCAAAGTTCATTTATCTTCCAATAAAAGTGAAGTGCAAGACAAAAGCGATGACAACTCTTCTTGTGTCGCCAATCCAAATCCTTGCCACCGTATTCGACCAAATTTGTCAAGCAAGAAGATATACCTGGATAGTATCAAAAATAGAAGAATGCACCTCATCACCAACAAACTTAATCTGGTTAATCATGACTGATAATACAAACTGAAAAGGTTCGGTACCCGGTGAGAAGGTTCAATATTTTAAGCTCTTTTCTGAAGTAATAATGGTCACCAAATGAATAAACAATCTGTCTCTGCAGGACACCCTCCCTTCCATCAGGGCTAGATTTCCTCATCATTCGAAGGAGTAACCTCTTAACCAGACTAAGTGACAAAAACCAGGAGTCTATAAGGGAGACCTGAAATGCAATAACTTGTTTCTTAATATATGGCATTATAGAAAGACAAGAATAATTAAACTCGTAAATTATTTAGTTACATACACCACTGAAGCTAAATGCGCATCAAAAATCATATTTGCAATAATTGCATTTGAACTTCGATGATCAACACAATAAAATATAAGATAATGTCACCTACAACTGGGCTTATTATAGATTTTGGTTATACAAAAAACTTGAAGGGTTAGGGACTTGAAGGTTAGAGGAAAGGTGTGTAGCATGTCATGGACACCAATTGGAATTGACTTCATCTTAAAAATAATAGGCTGCAGAAATTCAGAAAGGTGTCGAAATTTTTGGACAGCAAGTATTTTAGGATTTTTACCGTTAAAACTGAAGCCGATGGGTAGAGGATGGGTTTGAGGGTGAAATAATGGTTGTTCTATTACTGTAAAATAGATCACAAACAATAACTAAATGGGATAAGAAGAGAAACAATTTCATGGTCCAGTCCAATTAAACCAATACCAAGAACCACACTTAAAATGACAATCCATAAAAAATCAATACCAAGATCAGTTAAGAACAACGTGTTAACATAACTGTAATGGATGATCTGAAATGAATATCTTCGTATAATGGAAGAAGATATTCAAAACTATAGCAGGAAAATAATGAGATTAATTGAGAAAATTTCAATTAAACACTTAATTTACTATATGGACCCCAGATCCTAGGTTTCTAGCAATCAAATACAGAAGTTAAGACCTTAAGTATTATTTTGCAGAAAGAAGCAGTTCTAAAGCTCAGATATGCGTCAATCATGCTTGTCAATCCAAACTTTTACCACTGCACCAAGCAATCGTAACATAGCATCATAAAGTTGTTGAATATGTTTTTAATTATTTGAGTAAAACAAAAGCATAGAATTAAAAAGAAAAAATCAATTAAAAGAAAATAAAAGTTACTTACAATACCTCATATAGTTGAACTTTTCCAGAGTTACCGAAAGCATCAAGGAAAGGCACGCTCCAAGAATCAACCATCGACTGTCAAAGAAGAGAAAATTCCATGACAATGGCAAATAATGCAGCTTACTGGAAGTTCCAGAAAAATACAAATAAGATGTTTGTCCATTTTAGTTTAACCAGTGCCTCTGTATTCAAAACAACCCAAGAACACAAATAGAAGGTTTTTGTGTTTGTCACCTGTTTTGTTTCACAGAAGTTCCCATAAAAATGGGAAAGCATGAGCTTCGCAATGTATTAATGATCGAAATAGTATCCAATACAAAAGTAACCTCATGCTTAAGGAGACCAAAATCACTGGAGAATTTAGAGCCAACCAGCCAACTCACTGTCTCAATATAAATCATGCCACATAATTTAGCCCTAAAAAAATCATTACTGAAACAAAAAGTGCATGCTAGGGGATTGAAGAATTATTTTTATTTTTAAAAGCATTTGAATGCGGGATATAACCAACTGATAAGTAAATCGTGCAGAGATGACCACATTGAACTTCCATTCAGAATAGAACTCATGAGTCATGAGTGAAGAATCAGGTTTCTTTTCCCCTTTATTCTTAGAGAAGTAATATCAAGTCCTTGCACTCTTTTTCTACCACATAAAGCAAATGTTGCATTACATGAAGGTAGCAAATAGCAATAATGGCACCCCAATAGAGGTAAAACAACCACAGCAAACCCTGAGACAGATGAGCAGATTGACCACAAGTGTTATATGATATAATGCATTGTTCATTAGCAAATTTGCAGAGGGAAAAGGGGATTGGTTTGGGAACGCAACTTTATCTAACTTTATCTGATTTTTTGAATTGACCACATACTTGGGACAGCCAAAATGGTTCAACTTTTCGAGTATGTGGCCAAAATGTCAAAAACAAAAAATAAAAAATCAAATCAAATTTACCAGAAACCAACTAACCAAGGTACTTGTATGAAAATTAATTAATTATTTAGACAAACCCAACCATCTGAACTTTCAGCTGAAAGTTTCTCATCTAAATGTCACATAAAAAAAATATAATCAAGCAGCTTACACCTTATGAGAATTATAATAAAAAAGCATTCTTAAAGGATGAACTCCAAGAATGGGATATGAGACTAACTGAGATACCCGAATACGGCTTATGATACCTCGGCTAGAGACTCACTTGTGACCAACTCATGAGATCAACAAGCCAAGCTTTATTACATTTTCAACCTCGTTAGTTTTTTGAGCTTGGTAAGCTAGTGAATGTCTGAAGGCCATGATGAAAGCCAAAATACTCAAGCCCAAAAAAATGGCTTGAGGAAAAGCCCACTTGAGTTCGCTCATGAATAATTAGAGCTTGTTAATTTTACGACTCGAGCTTGAGCAACCCACTTCTCAGCTCACTAACAGGCTAACAGCCCAAACGGGCTGGGCAAGGATGAGGCGATTATGGGACCCTAATTATTCTGCATTCCAGAATTTAAATACTAGTATTCTAGAATTGAAATGTAATTTACCACCATCAGTTAAGATCCCCTAATTTCCTTGTAAATAAAGATTTTGAGTGTGTTAAGTACAAAAATCAATTAATCATAATGAATCAAGGTTTTTCTCAAACCTGAGAGCTTGCTCGGAAGGAAAGACATAGTAAGGATGCCTGTGGGACATCTGATCTGTCAACAACATCATCTCCATTAGAAGCAATGGGCAGCTTAAGACCTGTACCGTCCGAGTAATTCACTTCTAATGCAGGAAACTTCACAGCTGCCATTGCTGGAATTAAAATCTTATTCGCCACTGCAATCTACACAAATTAAATTACCAAATTCAACTAACAGATTAACATGAAAAAACTTCATTATTGAGTTGATGCTATTTTTGGGAGCACCAAATCCACGGCTTGGATTGGGATTGGAGGAAATTTAGTTCATAGTTTGTACCCAAATCCAAAGCACCAATTCAATGCTCCCAAACGCAACATGAATATAATTATGATAAATTCGCATGACATACAGCAAATTTGATCAGCATTCCTTACCTTGCCACTATGTTGCTTGAGCTCCGACATGTCAGCGAAGTAACCCCTATTCATCTCATCTGAACTGCCCTAAATAACATATCCATACGGTATAATAGCTTAAACCCAAATCATAAATCATAAACTCTTTCAAAAGAGTATAAATAATGCAATATTTGTATTGAAACGTACAGCCGAGCCCGCTCTTTCTCGATAGCGGCTTTGTTTCCAATCTGTACGTAAACCGTAATCAGTAAATTGATAAATTATTCGACAAACAGTTTCTAATAAGAACTAGATATATAAACAGAATTGATAGAATTCAACCTGTTTTGTAATTGAGAAATCTGAGGAAAATAAAAGAAGCTCATTTTTTGAACTCTGTACGGTGGTATAACTGCTTAAATTCCAAAATTATTGACGGTGTAAGGATTTAGTAAAACTTTATATTTTCCTACCGTTTCTCAGCTACCAAACAGATGGATAAGTGAAACTGGGAAAGTCCAACAACCTGGTAGAAGTCAAGGAAGCGATTTGAGGTCCTTTGAGATGGCTGGTTTCGAGGGATGCGAGAGAACAGCTTATCTTCTTTAGCGAACAATGGCCGAGAACCCAAAATCGCTGGTGTGGTTGAGGCCACTCGCTTCAATCGCAACATCTTCGATTCGATTTCACTCTTACTCTTCTTCCCCGCCTCTCTCTCTCTCTGTAAAAGTGTTCTTTCTCTCTCTGCTCGCCCCTCGGTGAGCTGCAGAGGTGTCTGCTTAGCAGTTCGGAATTCGCACAAGGCCAGTGTATTGGGCCAAGCTACCGGGCATATTGTTTTATAGGCTCAAATGGTCCATGTGCGCTTTCCGTTTTGGGCCGTGCAGAAACCTTAAATCTAGCCTACCCAATGGCCCAATGGGTAAGTAACATTCCTAAATCCATTATGTATAATTGGTTGCTATGTTAGAGGCAGGGATTCATTTTTGCTTCCTGTTATGCACAAAATTAAGTAAGCAATACCAACTATTCTGACATGGACTTTGCTGGATGGAGATGAAGGTAATTAGTTAACTCCCCCCTCCTAATTTGGTGATCTCGAAAGTATGATGGGAACTGTGGAACTAGATCGATCTTCACTGTTTGGTTAAAGTTCCGGTTCAATATCCCAACGATTCCAGTTTCAGTTTCGATTTCTGTTCCGCTAAGAACTATATTGAACCGGATCATATGCACCCCTGATTTTAGTCCATATAATTTGATTGATTTTATAAATATAGAACAAAATATATCTAGAGCAAAAACTAAAGAGCACAGGAGATGAGTCTGAAAGTGTGAGCTTTTGTATTACTACTTTATCTCGGGATACACCTTTCATCACAATACACACACATATATATAGGCACTTTTTTCCCCATATTTCACTATTCTTTTCCTCCACTTCTTATTCACTTCCCACGCCTATACACACACACCATACATTTATTTCTTCTGATATCAATAAGCCTATATAATTGGTGTAAAGTAATAAATATGTGGACCCCATATCAACTTTTACAATACTCCCCTTTGGGGTCCATTATACTACATTGAGAATATGTCTCGTTAAAACCTTACTAAAAAAAACCTAATGGGATAAAAACTTAACGAAGGAAAAAGAGTACATTATTCTTGTGTATTTGAAAATGGTATTGCATAGGTTAAAACTACCTCATTAAAACCTTGTTAAGAAAACCCAATGGGAAAAACCATAGCGAAGGAAAAAAGAGTACAGTATGTGATAAGCGCTAAAAAGTGCGTATTTAAACCCCTTAAGCTTAGGCATTCTAGTACCTTTATCGATCTTACTTTACTGTTTTAGATTGATTTCGTATTATTTCCATTTTCAAGCACTTACCCAGAAAATAAGCTAACTTAGCCAAACAAGACCTTAATTGAAGTAATTCTGAGATGAATCAAAGAAAGGAGCCAAGTGGAAGCAAAAGGAAGAAAAAGGTGAAAATCAATATATTCGATCGATCTCAAATCAAAGTTCGATCGATCCAACATGATCGATCTCAGCACTTCAAGATGGATAAGAGCCATGATGACATTTTCAGAGATCTCAAAAGTTCGATCGACCCAACACCATTATTCGATCGATCGAACTGCTTTGTCCTTATCCAAATGATTGATCTTATCTAGTTGTACCACCCTACCAACCACTTTTGTCCTTTTCCCAAAAATATCTTCAAAATATCTCAGATTTGTTTTTATCCAAAAAGCGTTATCATTGAAGATCGATCCAGCCTAAGTTCGATAGATCTCAGCCAAGTTCAATCGATCTAAGTCTAAGGTTCGATCGATCGAACTTCCTTCAGTGCGAAAAAGCTAAAAAGCCAGCTCATTCAAGTTGTCTTGTATCCAATCATTGGGGAATATTCTTTGCATGACCCCAGCTCATTTTGTGTGTTATCTGACCTACCTATATAAGGAATATGATGCACTTTTTGAGGGAGCTTCTTCGAGAATTAGAGATACAACCTTAAAGGCAATTCTTAGTGTAGAAGAAAAGAAGGAGGAGGCTAGAGACACAGGGGGGGAAGTTCTTCATCAACAAGGAGCAGATTTTTTCCATGGAGTTAGCCCTTGAAGGTTGGAGCAACATCATTATGAGTGGCTAGACATCTTCTTGGGGCTAGAGTTAGCCCCAAGCATGCTTTATATATCTTGATTTTGTGTATTATTGAGGGATTAGTGTTGTAATACATGTTTTGACACTTATATATATATAGATCTTGTTTATTCAATGATTTATGTGGTTTAATGCTTCCAATTGATCATTTCATTCTATCCATATTTTTATGTATGCTATAATAGATGTTCATGTGTTTGTCCCTATTTATTGTGTTATTGATGCATGTCTATGTGTGTTGATGCTATAGATTTAGAGATTGTCAAAATATAGTGCTTAATGGAATGCTCTTGTGATTTTTTAGATGGTCCATGCTCATTTCTTGATGGATTGTGCCTCTCCCTTAGCTTAATTAGTTTAATTTTATGCCTTTAGCTTATTTGTAGTGTAGGGGTAGCATAGTTGTTAGATGGGAGGACAATCCATGTTTGTTGTTTGATGTTCCATACTTTTGTATGCAAGAAGCATATGTCTCTAACCTTGTGGTGTGTTTGGTTTATGAGCTTAATGAAAAGATTAATGAATTACTAGATATATTGTGCTTTTCACATGCTATTTAGATAATATATACTTAATTGCTAAATATATTGTGCTTTTCACATGTTGATTAGACAATGTATGCTTAATTGGTCAACCTTACTAGTTGCATCAACCAAACACACACACATATCAATATTGCAACATACATTTCCCTCATTAGTCACTTGTTAAGGGTGTAGAAAAACATTGTTTGGTGATGACCTCTAAACCCCAAGAGCTCTCTCTCTCTTACTTACTCTTTGTTGCATTCAATTATTTAGTTTAATTTGCTCTTTAGTTTAATCAACCAACCAACCATTTGTTTGATCACTCGACCTACTAACCTTAATAGCGATTAAACAACCAAGTACGACTTCAATCCCTTGGGACGATCCCTACTCACCCTAACTATATTCTTAGTGAAAGTAGTATTGGCTTCTATAAATGTAAAACTTGGCCCTCGCTTTAATGCATACTCTTTAAGCTTGTGGTAGGACGACGACATACCTACCAGTATGTGTAATACCTTAATTTTAAAAAGGCTATTCCTGGAATTTAATTTATTATTTATTATTTGTTTGCATTTTATTTGATTATTTGCGTAATTGTTTTGAGGATACCAAAACGACCCGGGTTTGAAGTGATCCACATTGCACAGGATGGGTCGGGTGTGGACGAACAGGATGAAGCCAGTTCGCGCTGTATGGGCCCAGGT
This sequence comes from Cornus florida, assembly GCF_030987335.1. Lineage (NCBI taxonomy): Eukaryota > Viridiplantae > Streptophyta > Magnoliopsida > Cornales > Cornaceae > Cornus > Cornus florida. The sequence continues at coordinate 17,207,468 of NW_026775578.1, read as the reverse complement.
CCATAAAGCCATTTCAGAAGCCCATGATAGAACGAGAGAAATCGAGTCCAGCCAAAGGAGAGCAGGAGAGGACCAGCTCAATGGAGGTTGTAACAGTCTATAAATAGAAGGGATTGAGAGGAAAAAGGTGTTGAAAAAATCATTGAGAGTGTAAAGTTTCTCTCTCTACAATTAGGGAAAAATTCTTTGTACTTTTAATTGGGGCCGTCTGTGGGAAGAACAGGAAGGATTGATTGATGTCATTCCAGATCGGATCGATTGAACGCATTCTGCGAGGAAGACGATTAATCTGCGAAAGCTGAATCAACATTGGTGATAACACGATCTGTCTTGACGAGTCTAGGCTCCGGTTGATTTCGAAAAATTGGCGTCCGATCCAAGCAGATCAGATCCGTGCTTGATCCGACAAACTGCGCAATTGCGATCTGTTGTGATTACTGAATCCGGCCAGTAGCGGACTGAATTCAGCAAATGTAAGTTCAGATCTGGTGTGCGCGCGTTAGCGGAGCTCCGATTTGGTCAAGAAGCCTGCAGTTAATGACTTTGCTCCGATCTGGAATGATGATCGGAGAGGCAAACTCGAATCCTTTGGAGAACGGCCAGTATACAAAGCTCGATGAGCTGATGAACATGATCAATGCTTTGAGGAAAGAAAATGCAGAGCTACGAGCTGGAATGGAGCATCGTGAGGCTCTTGCAATTCCGAGGCCACCTCCTGAAGGAGAGGGAGCTTTACCGTCCGAAGCTGATCGTCAAGGTGATCCAGAAGATGTCAATCGTGGTGGTCTATGTCGTGATGAAGATATAATCGGTAATCTGCCTCTGAATGTCGGCCGAGTAGAAGATCGGGAAGGATCTGTTCGTCTGGAACCACATCACAAACGGATTATGAGGGAGGAAGCACCGGCGTATGAACATCGGGTTGCGTCACCATGGCGAAGTGAATTTGCGGAGGATAGGTCGTTCGATCCGCCATACCGACCTTCATTAGCGACAGTTGATTACAATAGCTCGGAAAGGAGATCTGCCGATCGAGGATTTCTGTCACGGTTTTCAAAAGAAAACGAAGCATTGCGTTCCTTAGCAAGGACGGTCGCATCGCCGTTCACTGATGAAATCCTGAACGCACCGAATCTGAAGAAGTTTTCCATGCCGATCTTCATTCTGTTTGACGGAACAACCGATCCGGTCGATCACATATACCATATTCAGTTGAAAATGGCTTTGAATACTAATAATGATCCTTTGATGTGCAAGTGTTTCCCTACGAGCTTGGCTGGACCAGCTCTCTATTGGTTCAAGAATCTGGCTCAAGGCTCAATCGCCAGTTTCCAGGACTTATGCGATAAGTTCATAAGCCAGTATTACGAGAATAAGCGTCTGGCTAAGGATGTATCGAGCCTTTTTACAATGAAGCAGTATGAGGATGAGCGGCTCCAAACTTTTCTCACCCAGTTCAACCTCGTTAAAAGCATGGTAATGGAGTGTCACCCGTCAACAGCAGTCCAAGCATTTAAACTCGCAATGAACCGGGGGACGCCGTTCCACACCAGCTTGGTGGTTAATACGCCAAAGACAATGGACGAGCTGAACAAGAGAGCTGACGATTTTGTTCGCCTCGAGGAGGAAGAAGCAGCTAATTCAAGGAAGACGTCAATTATTTCGACGGAGGAGAAGTCCACAGCCAAGATCCGGCAAAAACAAGCTCAGCTGCAACGTCACCCCTCATGGAAGGCGGAGAAGAGGCCCAGGGAGGAGGAATCAGTTACTCCACTCAGAGTCACTTTAGCAAGGCTATACCAGGAGAACAAAGATAAGTTTCGTCCTCCTCTGCCAATCAGGCAACCTCTTGAACAGAGGGATCAGACTAAACATTGTGCTTTCCATAGTGATTTTGGGCATCAGACTAACGAATGCAGGAACCTAAGGAGGCAGGTAGAGATGCTGATCGCAAAGGGGGAGTTTGCAAGCTATGTTTAGGGTCCGGTGCAAGAGCATAACCACCCGACTAAATAAATCAAGCGAAACCAGAGGCCGAACCAACACAACTCCCAACCCGTCCGGATTATAAACGCAATTCATGGCCGACCTGAACAAACGACGGAGTCAGAGGAGTTACTTAGGACGAGGTTACGCCAGGCCCAGTTGAAAAGAAGAATTGGCAGTGTGCATGCTTTACACCAGCAGAACGCGTCCACATCGATAAAGTTTGATAAAACGGACCTGCTACGCGTTTAGATTCCTCATGAAGATCCACTAGTCGTCAGTCTGACAATTGTAGAATGCCTGGTTCGGAGAGTCCTGATTGATCCAGGAAGTAGTGCGAATGTCATGCCCAGGGTGACGTTCGACCGACTGGAGATCGCACCCGAAAAACTCAAACCTACAGGGAATCCGTTGCTCGGATTTGATGGGAAGCGAGTGGAACCAATTGGAATAGTAGAATTGACAGTACAAGCCGCTGAGCGGGTTTTGACTGAAAGTTTCGTGGTAGTGGAAATTTATCCATCATACAACCTCTTGATGGGCAGAGGATGGATTCACAGAATTCAGGGCGTTCCGTCAACCTTACATCAAGTGATGCGATGTTTAGGTCCGGATGGGACCAAGGTGATAGATATACACGGGGACCAGGTTGTGGCTAAAGAATGTTATTCAGTAACTTTGAAATCTGCTGGAAAAGGGAAAAACCCCATCCGTTCCGCCATTCCAAAATAACCTTACAAAACTCTTCTCCCAGCAAGGATGGGGGTGAGGAGCCTCCAGTTCTGAGCGCAGAACCCCTTCATGAAGCAAAGATTGATCGTGAGAAACCAGACCGAACAACAAGGGTGGGCACCAAACTCACTGAAGAAGAGAGGCTAGAGTTAACTAATTTCCTGATTCGGAATGCGGATGTATTCGCAGGGAGCCATTCAGATATGCCAGGGATAAATCCTGCTGTATCATGCCATTCCCTCAATGTGGATCCGAATGCAAAGCCAGTGAAGCAGAAGCAGAGAAGATTTGCTCCAGAACGAAACCAGATTATAGTTGAGGAGGTTGATCGGCTGCTTGAAGCCGAATTCATCAGAGAAGTTCAGCACCCGGCCTGGCTCTCTAACGTTGTCGTAGTGCAGAAGAAGAATGGGAAATGGAGAGTGTGCATCGACTTCACCAACCTAAACAAAGCCTGCCCAAAGGATAGTTTTCCATTGCCCAAGATTAATCAAATGGTAGATGCAACCACAGAATATGAGCGGTTAACTTTCCTGGATGCTTATTCCGGTTATAACCAAATTCCTATGGACCCAGTTGATGAAGAAAAAACTTTATTTGTTACTGAGCGAGGGACTTATTGCTATAAAGTCATGCCATTCGGATTAAAAAATGCTGGAGCTACTTATCAGAGGCTGATCAGCAAGATTTTTAAGGGCCAGATGGGCAGCACTGTCGAGGCTTACATTGATGATATGGTGGTCAAGAGTAAGAGGAAGAGCGATCATTTAGCGCACCTGCAAGATGTGTTCGATGTGTTGCGCCAGTATGGGATGAAGCTTAATCCGGCCAAATGCTCATTCGGTGTAAGCTCCGGACAATTCCTGGGACATGTGGTCAATTATAGAGGAATTGAGGTCAGCCCAGCACAGGCAGAAGCCTTGATCAGGAATGCAAAGCCAAAGACAATTAAAGAGGTGCAGGCACTCACAGGCAGGATAGCCGTACTGAGCCGATTTACTTCCAAGCTTTCGGACCGCTGTAAACCTTTCTTTGATACAATACGAGGGCATGGAAGACAAACTTGGGGGGATGAGCAACGGCAGGTACTAACCAGCCTGAAGGAGTACATGCATAATCCTTCAGTTCTGTCTGCTCCAGAACCGAATGAGAAACTTTTTCTATATCTCGGGGTGTCCAATATAGCAACCAGTGCCGTTCTGATCCGTTGCAAAGAGGGCAAGCAGTTCCCGGTGTTTTATGTTAGTAAAACGATGTCTGAACCGGAGAGAAGGTACTCTAGGGCCGAACGAATGATCTTGTCGCTGGTCAACGCAAAAAGGAAGCTTAGACACTATTTTGAATCTCATCCAATCGTCGTTTTAACAACTTTCCCTTTGAGAATGATCCTGCACAAACTGGACCTGTCGGGGAGAATGACCAAGTGGGCCATTGAATTGAGTTCATTTGATATCGCGTACGAGCCCAGGACGGCAATCAAAGGTTAAGTGGTGGCGGATTTCCTACTTGACTGTGATGCTGAAGATACAGTGGAGGATTGTAATTGTTCTTGGTGGAAGCTTTTCGTGGACGGCTCCTCGAATCAAATGGGGGCCGGGATTGGAATTCAATTGCAAACACCAGAAGGAACTACGCTGAGCTAAGCGATAAGACTAGAGTTCAGCGCGACCAACAATGAGGCAGAATACGAGGCGTTGATAGTTGGGCTGAAGTTGGCAAAGGAATTGAAGATCAAGAATCTGATGGCTTATAGTGATTCACAACTAGTCATTCGGCAAGTCAATGGGGACTATGGGGCCAAGGATGGGACTATGGAAGCATACCGAACTGCGGTTCTGCGTGAGGCGAAAGCCTTTGATCAGATCAGGTTTATCCAATTGCCGAGAGAGTATAATGAAGATGCCGATCGCTTGGCTTGTAGTGCATCCAGTTCTGGAGATACTTTAGCTAGGGTCATCCCGGTCGACATACTGATCCAACCTTCTATTTTTGAAGAACTGCCTGATCCGAGCACTCAATATGTTAATGTCATTTTATATGAGCCGAGCTGGATTAATCTAATCATGGCTTACATACGTAGTGGTACACTCCCCGAGCGTAAGGACAAGGCAAGAAGAATTAGGTCCAGCGCAGCAAAGTATGCCATTGTGCACGACCAGTTATATAGACGTTCCTTCTCGGGTCCATATTTGAAGTGTGCTACCCCTACAGAAGCTAGACAGATTATGCGAACCATTCACGAGGGAGTGTGCGGAAATCACTCCGGAGGAAGATCTTTAGCACACAAAGCAATGACACAGGGGTACTTCTGGCCAAACATGGCACGAGATGCAGAAGAATTCTCTAGAAGATGCGATAAATGCCAGAGGTTCGGGTCATTGATACATCAACCACCTGAAGACCTGCACGTAATGGCCACCCCATGGCCTTTCGCACAATGGGGGATGGACGTGGTTGGCCCTTTGCCGACTGCAAGATCGCTGAATAAGTACGTTCTGCTAGCTACTGATTACTTCACCAAATGGGTAGAAGCAAAGCCATACCTGTAATACTCCTAATTTTAAAAGGATAATCCTGTAATTTAATATAATTATTTTTATTTAATTAATTGATTATTTGCTTGTTTTAATTAATTAATTATTTGTTCATTTGATTTGTTTTATTTTTAATTAACTTAAATGTGTTTTTCTTTCGTTAATTGTTTTAAATTGTGTTTTCTTTAATAATTGCTTAAATTGTATTTGGGTTTGTTTCTTTACGTGTTTATGTAAATGCACTGTTTTGGTAATTAGGGTTTTATGTTTTACATCGTGTTTAGGATTGGAGCCGACATATAGTTGGTTTAGGATTTAATTTAGGGTTTGGTTTAGGATTTAAATTAGGGTTTCAACTTAAGCCTATAAATACATAAGTATACGTCTGCTAGGGTTTCCTGTAAACCATATTCACTATATTCACGTACATAAGGATACAGAGGGAATACAGAGAGAACTTTAAAGAGAATAAGGTAGGGAATCAAGGAGGAGTTCTGGATTTAACTAGGAGTGGCAGAGGTTGATAACAACTATTGACATTGCCGAAGTTGCTAGAGACAACAGTTTTGGATTTTCAATCGGAAATCAGAGGCAAGTTTCTGTTCTGCTCTATCTCTTTAATCTGTGTTCTGTGCATGCCAAGGAGGACTTCAGGGACTTAATAAAGGCTAAAACAATTGTAAACAAACATAATATCATGTATTTATGCATATAAGAATCTGGTTTAAATACTCGTAAGATAACTGTTTTGCCTATTTCTGCTTCTCTGTTAATCTGTTTTTTCTATAGTTGTGATTCAGGTTGTTGTAAACTAAGGTTGTAAATTATATGTGGGATACTTTGTAACTAATCTAGGAGTGAGTTTAAAGCCTGGAACAAGATCTTAAAACAGTTTTGATTTTTACAAAATAAATCTGTTGTAAGTTGCTTAAGGTTGCTATTTGAACGTTCTGTAATTGTGGCTTCCAAACTTGAGTCTAGTTCAAATCATGGTTGCATATCAGGGGTTAGGATTAATCTATAACTTTGATTAGACCCTAGAACAACTGATTAAAACATTCCAGAGGCTCTGTTAGTTACAGGAGTCGAAGAAAATGAAGCAAGAATAGATGACGGTGTCCAAAGGAGCAAGAGTAGGCTTCAGAAAACTTAGGAGCTGCCTCTAAGCCTTTGGAGCCGGCTCCAATAGTCCAGAGCCGGCTCTTGAGGCAATTTGAGCAGTGCTCTCACCCGAATGCGCTCAGTTTTGGTTTAGTGCACTGTTTGGCTGCGTGGGGTGTTTTAAATGGTTTGAATTGAATCAATGGATGGATACAAGTGTTGTAGATCCATTAAACAATAGAGAAACATAAATTCATAATTTAATTAAGGATTGGACAATGCACAGTTAGGCAAGGAATTTACCGGTTGCACCTTGAATATTAAACTGTTTACACTAGAGAATTTAGAGGATCGTTTGTATATGATTTAATTAGGGTTAAACATATATAAATAGGATTATAAGTAACCTTAATTACTTAAATTTAACTGAATTTGTGTTGAATCAAGTTAATTTTTACCTTGTTATTCAACTACGGCAGATACGGACAACTTGGAGGATGTGAATGCTTATACTTATTTTACAGATTACATTATTGGAATATTGATTTTGTTTAGGCTCTATAATGAATGCTTATTATTGATATATATGTATCAAATTATAATGATACATATTTTGGAGGATGGATGTTGATTATATAGTGTGGTTCAATTAACTACGCAGTTTGGAGGAGTTAAATGCTCAGTAAATTTTTATCAGCTTAAAGGAATTGGTTTAGGATTTCTAAACTTTATATCGTGTGCATAATTTGATCCTAAACTTGATAGGTTATATTAAATGCTTATTCTGGAGTATAGTTGGTTTGCATCTATTACTGTTTTATCGACTATGTTAATTGAAGGATTGTATGTACCGGTATGGGACGGTGACATACTAGGTATGGATTAGTTCAAGCACTAAATCCTACCTAATTTGGAATGAGTTGGATTAACCATAAAGAGGTTAAGTCCTACTTATATGGATGTATATGGACCGGTATGGGACGGTGTTATACTATGGATGGTTTAGCTCAAAACGCATAAACCTAACCTATTGGATTTAAGGGAAGGATTGTAAAATATTGAATCCTAAACCTTGTTTAGTCAGATCGACTGATGAAGTTGAAAGACTATCTGGATTAATTGTGTTTGTGTGTAGTCGGATCGACTGATTAAGTTGAATAACTACCTGGATTAAATGTTGGTTGTGTATAAGTCAGATCGACTGATTAAGTTGAATGACTAAACTGGATTAAAATTCTTATGTCAATTCAATAAGCAATAAAATGGCATACCTTGGGTTAGACGGACTTTATATATATGTTATGGCACCACGATATGGGCATGAGTCTCAGAGTCGTTGGTTAGGGAGCGTATATCGCTTGGGATGGATAACTGGACATAGGTATTGTTCCCTGGTAGGTCTAGGTACTCATGCCCACCTTAGGGTGCGTATTTGCATGTTGCCTTCTATTCAGGCTGAGACAAACCTATTGGACTAGCGAGCGTCCTATTAGTGTGCACTATATACATATATGGACTACTTTAGATATGGTTGAGTCTTCCTAGGATGTATCTGCGTATCGGATTACTGTTTGGATTGTAGTAGATCAGGACTTGTATGTGGGCCTGACCCACTCCTTTATTTTTTAGGTATTCATCAGTTCCAGGGTTAGGGCTTGGACGTGCAGAGCAGATACAGATATTTATTCCTCCGACTATGTAGGAATCTTCTCTATGTTAGCTGTAGAATTTATTTCTATGATTTAAACTCCTATTTGAGAATTTTATAAGGGGTCCAATAGATGAATTTTCGAGTTGTAAACTTACAGAGGTTTTGAAGCTTGGATTTTTATAATTATATTTGGAAGATATTTATTTGTAGTTCCTTTCAGCTTTTAAATTTTTATTTCTTAAATAATTTTGTATTCCGTGTTCGATTTAAAATACTTTAATTGTTTGATATCCCTCGGACTTGGGTCGGACTTGATCAACCCGTGTCTCGAATCCGAGGGGTATCACAGTACCCTAGTGTCACCCAAACTCAAGTAAGACGCTTCATCTGGAATAATATTATCTGTCGTTTTGGCATACCAAGGTCAATCGTGATGGACAATGGAACCAACCTCGATAGCAAGCAAAAAAGAGAGCTGCTGGAGGAAAATGGAATCAATCAGAAGTTAGCAACAGTCAGTCATCCTCAGGCTAATGGTCAAGCCGAAATCATAAACAGGACAATATTTGCTTGTATCAAGAAAAAGCTGGAGAATGAAAAAGGCAAATGGTTGAATGAGCTGCCGAACGTCTTGTGGGCTTACAGAACAACCCCAAGACAGCCAACTGGAGAGAGCCCATTCGCTATGGCCTATGGCACCGATGCGATGATACCAGTCGAGCATTTGGTTCCAACTGTAAGGAGCTTGGCATGGGATCAAGAGCAGAATGATAGAATGCTGAGGTTCAATCTTGATTTGTTGGAAGAAAATAGGGATGTGGCTGCAGTGAGGCTCGTCTCTTATTAACAGACGCTCGTGAATAGCCATAACAAGAAGGTGAGGCACAGGGGTTTCGCTCCTGGTGATCTGGTTCTGAAAAGGAAGGTGGGAATAGTCAAAAAGATGTTCTCCCCATGGGAAGGTCCGTACAGAATAGCAGAAGTCATAGAGAAGGGGGCATACGTCCTAGAAACTATGACAGGAAGGGTAGTCAATAAGCCATGGAATGCTGTGTCTCTGAAAAGGTACTACCAGTAAAAGTAGAGTTTAATTCCAGCATATTGTACGTTCTGAATTGCATGCTTGCAAGTGTACGAAATTTCCATGCTTTATAAAATGCCTCTTCTTTGTTAAAAATCTACACTCTTCCCATTCAGCAAGTTAGTGGCAGCTGGCACTTAAAGCCGAACGCCAAACTATTGCTCTAAAAATGAAAAAGCCAAGTGGCAAGAGGCGTTCAGGCCGAGCGCTAGGCATTCAGTAAGTTAGTGGCAGCTGGCACTTAAAGCCGAACGCCAAACACTTGCTCTAAAAATGAAAAAGCTAAGTGGCAAGAGGCGTTTAGGCCGAGCGCCAGGCATTCAGCAAGTTAATGGCAACTGGCACTTAAAGCCGAACGCCAAACACTTGCTCTAAAAATGAAAAAGCCAAGTGGCAAGAGGCGTTCAGGCAGAGCGCCAGGCATTCAGCAAGTTAGTGGCAGCTGGCACTTAAAGCCGAACGCCAAAGCGCCAGGCATTCAGCAAGTTAGTGGCAGCTGGCACTTAAAGCCGAACGCCAAACACTTGCTCTAAAAATGAAAAAGCCAAGTGGCAAAAGGCGTTCAGGCCGAGTGCCAGGCATTCAGCAAGTTAGTGGCAGCTGGCACTTGAAGCCGAACGCCAAACACTTGCTCTAAAAATGAAAAAGCCAAGTGGCAAGAGGCGTTCAGGCCGAGCGCCAAACATTCAACAAGTTAGTGGTAGCTGGTACTTAAAGCCGAACGCCAAACACTTGCTCAGAAATGAGTAAGAAAATGACAGAATGGTGACATGGCCGAACGTTAAACACTTGTAAAAAAAAAAAAAAAAACACACTGCAAAGCTGAAAATAGAAAACTCAATGGAGGAAAGTGATGCTGAGCAAAAACATTATCATTCATAGCCAAAAAGGCCCCAAGGTACATATTACCATACATGCAAATTAAAAAAAAAAAAAAAAAAAAAAAAAAAAAACTGCTATTGGGTCTCAATTCTGATCTTCTCCAGACTGTAGCTTGTCGTTCTCGCCACCATCTTCCTCTGGACCATCGAGATCTCCATTCCCATCTGTCTTATCATCCTTAGAAGGGGAGTCGAGATGAATCACCCCCTCAGCAGGCATAGGTCTTTCGGCAGCGGCAGAGGAAGAGGGCACGATGGTAGAAAGGGGAAGAATGTTCAGAGGATGAAAGGGTGGGACAATTCCTGAAGATGTGACCTCTATGCATTCAATAAAAATGTTCTCGGCTGGGTCGCATGGTGAATTTTGATAGTTGTTTGGGGGGTGGATGTCCAGAGAAGCGTCTAGTTCATTAGGACCAGCACAAGAGCTTGATTCACCTTCAGGGGGAGAACGGTCAACAAAACCGTCTCTGTACCCTTCAGTATACCGGATGGCACTGGTCCTGGTAAAGCGAGCAAGGAGAGCCCTCATCCCCCATTCGACTCTGCTGATCATGTTCATCAGGGAAGACCGTTCGTTCAGAAGTTTTTCTTGGGAATTCGCATACGATAGCCGTTCAGCAATGAATGAGCGCTGAAGGTCTCCCTTTTCAGCTTTGAGAGGGTCCCTTTCTGTCAGAGCTACACTCTTCTCAGTTTTTAAGACGTCAACCTCATCATGAAGAGAATCCCGTTCGGTCTTCAGGGAATCCCGTTCAGCTCTGAGGTAATCCCTCTCGTTTGCCAGACTGTCTTTCTCTGCCTTTAGGTCAGCAACTTCCTTCTCTGAGTCCCTAAGCTTTGACTCCAGCTCAGGAACTCTGGCCTCAAGAAGAGTCTCTGCTTCAACAGACCTTTTAAGGCCCACAGAGAGAGACTTAAGTTTTTTATTCAGAGTTTCAATTGTTTTCTGAAAGGTGAACATCCCGAACAGAGTTTGCATGAAGAAAAAGAAATTCAGGTCAGACTAAGTACAAAGAATCATAACTGAAAAGGAACACAGTTCAGTGGAAGAAGGGTCACCTCCATAGCAGCGGCTGGGAACCGTTGGAACATCTCACCAAATGATAGTTTGTTATGGATTTCAAGGTCTTTGGGGGTCCAGAAGCCCTTATAGAAAGCAAACGAGGTGAGGGGGTCTTTATATATTGAGTCAGTGGGACCAATGGTTGATCCATCTTCACGGCTGAGCAAAGGTCGCCATGGAAGAACGGATGGAATTGGACCAGAGGTTCTGGCTGACTCACCTTCAGGAATGAAGAACCGGGCAGGGGGCGATGGTTCAGTAACCCTGAAGGAAGCCATCCTTATCCTTCGGGTCGGAGGGATATCACTCTGATCATGACCGCCCTCAGGCATTGGCCTTTTTCCCAAACTCTTTTCCAACAGAGCAGCATTGGCTGGTGTAATACCCCTAATTTTAAAAAGGATATTCCTGGTATTTAATGGTATTTAATTTATTATTTAAGTGCATTTTATTTGATTATGTGTCATTATTTTTTTTATTAGGTGCTTAATTGTTTTCTTTTGTGGTGATTTAATTTATTTTAATGATATTTATTTTTAGTGATTTGATTGGAATTACTTGTTAGTGTTTTAATTATTTAATTGGTATTAATGGTCCAAGTGTAATTGGTTTAGTTATTTGATTGGAATTACTTGTTAGTGTTTTAATTATTTAATTGGCATTAATGGTTTAAGTGTAATTGGTTTAATTATTCTATGTGTGTCTTATTTTATGTGTGTCTTATTTGGTTTAATTGGGTTTACTAATTATTATTTTGTTCAATTAGATTATTTGTTAAGTATTTAATGGTGAATATGGTAAATAGGTAAATACATCTAACTAGGGTTTTAATTACAGTATAAATTAGGGTTTTATATTATAGCCGTCGTAGGTTTCTACGTTAATTGGATGGGCCGGTTAGGATTGTGAGTTGGACTTAAATGAACCTAGGGTTTAGGAAAACTCTATAAGTATAAGGTAGACGTCTGTGTAGGGTTTTTTTTAAAAAAAGTACACGTTTTGTGGAAGTGGAAAAGGAAAAACGCAGTTTTTTACATTCTACCAAGGTTTGATCAAAGCTCCGATCCCGCTTCGTCCGTGGTCCGATCGAGCTGAATTTTGGAAGAAAGGTTCATGACTCAGTGATGCACAATATGTACGGTGGAGATCAGAGTTTGACCTCGGGAACAGTGATTCGTACTCGTGAACAGTAACCGGGTCGCACATGTTTTTTCCATTCTGCCCAAATTTCATCAAACATCCGATCCCGCTTCGTCCGTGGTCCGATCGAGCTGAAATTTGGAGGAGAGGTTCATGGCTTAGTGATGCACAATGTGAACGGTGGAGATCAGAATTTGACCTCAGGAACAGTGATTCGTACTCGTAAACAGTAACCGGGTCGCACAGGTTTTTTTCCATTCTGCCAGATTTCATCAAACATCCGATCCACTTCGTCCGTGGTCCGATCGAGCTGAAATTTGGAGGATAGGTTGATGACTCAGTGTTGCACAATCTAAACGGTGGAGATTAGATTTTGAGTTCAGGAATAGTGTTTCGTACCCGTGAACAGTAACCGGGTTTTGGAACTCGCCGGGATTTTTTAAGAAGACGACGTTGAAACTTTGAACAAAAGTTTCTGAGGCAAGATTCTATCCTTACTCTTTCCCTTAGGCTTCATACTCTTTGCACTCTTAAATGATTTCAGGATTAATGAAGATTAAACCAAACTAAAATGATATCTGTTTTGCTATGAAACTGGTAGTTACAGTAGTGTTGTATGCTTGTTCAACCTAGACTAAGCATGTTTGTGGATGCATTGTGGTTCTGTGGTTCACGTTTTTCATTAACACTGCTAGTATAAATTATTGGAAGGATGGGTCTAGATGATAGCTATCTTAACTTCTGTAATAGCAACTGTTGGAACTTAAATACTAGGAGGATTTGAGTTTAACACTAGATCGGTTTTGTGGAACACTATAATTTGAGCATATCTACATACATACTGTGAATATTATTTTGATACTTACATTATCACAGTTAGTATCAACTGTGGAGGTTAGGATTTTATGATACATACCCTACATATCTGTATGTCATTTGTAAGGTGTTAAATGGAAGTTTTAATTAATTCTGTCTTTATATCAGACTAAAGGGAACAATTTAAATTGGGCATGTATATGTTGTTGTTGTGACCCTGTTTATCAATGCTTATTTTATCACTGCTAACATTGAATGTTGGATGTTGGAATTTAGTTGATATATACTTGATTTATTGGTATTATTGACTACTGAAGGATTGGAAAGTAGGCACCGGTATGGGACGGTGGCATACTAAGGATGGGTTTGGTTTTTAAAACAATACCATTACCCACCTACTTGGAATAAGGATGGGATTAACTAAAAGTTAAGTCCCGTGGATTTGTATTGTCATGGCAACTACTTGTTGAGCGGCAATACCAGGGATTTTGGATGGATTTTATATATGTACTGTTATGGTGCCTCGGTATGAGCTTGAGCCTCAGGACCGATGGCTAGGGAGCGTATATGCATCGAGATGTGTAGCTGGCTACGATGGTTGGAGGTGTACCCTGTTTAGGTATAGGAACATATGCCCACTTCGTGTGCGTTTTAGCATGTTACCTCTATTCAGGTTGAGACCGGCTTGTAGTCCAATGAGAGTCCTTTAGTGTGACTATATATATATATTTACGGACTATTAGCTATTGTTGAATTGTTTAGGATGTACATGTGTATCGGGCCTCTGTTTGGATTGTAGTAGTATAGAACATGCGCGTGGGCCTGACCCACTTCTATTTTTCAGGTACACGACAGTTCCAGGCTTAGACGTGTTCGTGCTGAGCAGAGGTCTCTATTCACTCTTCCGACGATGTAGGGCTCTCTCTATAGTTTTATTTCTGGACGTTTATTACAGTTGTTCTATCTTCCGTTTGGATGTTTAATAGGGGTCCACTAGAGATGGATTCCCAGGTTGTAAACTGATGGAGTTTTGGAGTTTGGGTTTGATGGATTTTAATAATTATAATATTTTGCGGATTCTATTTTTAGTTCCTTCCAGTTTTAATTTCATTTCTTAATTTATTTTGTATTCCGTGTTCATTATAAAATATTAATTGTTTGATATTCCCTCGGGTTTGGGCCTGGGCCTGGGCCTGATCAACCCGTGTCTCGGATCCGAGGGGTATCTCAGCTGGCCCCCCATTGTCCTCAGAATTTCCTGCATCTTGAGTGCTTTCTGAAGAAGTGTCGGACGAAATATTTGATGGCATAATGACGGGGACAGCAGGACGGACTTCAGCAGTGTGGCCCACAACAGGGTTCTCAGCATGGGTGAGCTCCAAGGGCGCATCAGCAGAACGGGTTGAGACTTGAGTTGCAGCTGGGGCAACCACAACTTGCTCTGGGGCAGAGACAGCAGGAAGAGATGATGTGGAAGCAGGTGTAGGTGATGGAATAACGGCAGGAGCGTTAGAAGGGGTGGGAGCAAGACGCCTCCTCCTGCTGAACGATGGGATCTGAATGTTCTCCATTGTAGACCCTAAAAGAGAGATGTCAGAAAGATTATCAGATGTAAGCAAATCAGTAGCTGAAGGGACATCGTTCAGCACGTTTTCTTGCAAGGTATCTAGCCTAGCCCTGCAGACGCTATAAACTAGTTCATCATGGGGAATTTGAAGGCATCTACAAAGAAAAGTGCAAAAACGGGGAAGACAACTTTCACAGTGGCATTCAGAAGAATGTGTTTTCAGTTTTTTGTAGCCAGAGACAGAACAGGCTCCAAAGGAAGAAGGGATAGGGAAGGAATGGCCGAGCGGAGTCCGCCAATTCCCACCAACCACAATTAAATTCCGCCTCCAACCCTTTTCAAATGAGCTTTTATCAGTGCAGATCGACCGTTTGTCAATAGGAAAGAAGTGATAGTACAAGTCGTTTTGTGAAATCTTGTTAATCCGATAACAGAGGATAAAGTCAATAATGTCAAGATTGAGACCCCTGTCACGATTCAAGAGCAGGAGGACTGAAATTACCCTAAGAAAGTTTGGGTTAACTTGCAGGGGGCAAAGCCCCAATTTGTTGAAAGCGTAACAAAAGAATGGGTGTATGGGGAACCTAATGATGTTCAGGTGAATGGCAGAGAACAAAACTTCCCCAGTAAGAAGACCCTCACCGGATCTCTCGTCTAAGTTTGTTGGGTAGACTCTGAGAGAAACGTCGCGAGGGATACAATTCTTGGATCGAATAGTGTTTAGGTTAAGGGAAGCCATGAAAAAGGGGAAGAGTTCTAGGCAGTAAAGGCGTCTTTTAAGGAGAGGTTTTTTTTTTTAAAAAAAGAAGGAAACTAACCTTGAAAGTTTGTGATGAACTCAGCAACGGCATAGTAGCTAAAAATCGAAAAGGAAGGACTTGCCGAAAGAACTTGCCGTAGAAATTAAAAAGGATCGCCGGAATGTGCAGGAAAGTAACAGGGAGTAGAAGCAAGAGGTAAGAGAGAGGGTGAAGGAGAGAAAGATCAGAATTTATAAAGAGGAGAAGTAAAAGCGACATGGAACTCCAAAGGTCAAGGCAAAAAGTGGCGCTGCAGATCTCGAAACCTGGGTTCTTGTGCCAGCCGTTCGATTCCTCAAGTTATTGCTCCAAGCCGTCAGACCAAGATCGTGTCCTCTCAATAATCTCACCCTCATTAATGAGGAAAGAGATTATTGGGGGCAGATGAGGATACCAAAACGACCCGGGTTTAGAGTGATCCACATTGCACAGGATGGGTCGGGTGTGGACAAACAGGATGAAGCCAGTTCGCGCCATATGGGCCCAGGTCCATAAAGCCATTTCAGAAGCCCATGATAGAATGAGAGAAATCGAGTCCAGCCAAAGGAGAGCAGGATAGGACCAGCTCAATGGAGGTTGTAACCGTCTATAAATAGAAGGGATTGAGAGGGAAAATGTGTTGAAAAAATCATTGAGAGTGTAAAGTTTCTCTCTCTACAATTAGGGAAAAATTCTTTATACTTTCATGTTTTATTTAATTATTTGCTTAATGGCTTTATTTGTTTAATTAGTCATGTTATGATGTAATTGTGATACCCCTCGGATCCGAGACGCGGGTTGATCAGGCCTAGGCCCAAACCCGAGGGAATATCAAACAATTAAAGTATTTTAAAGCGAACACAGATGACAAAATGAAACAAAAGTGATGGAATAAAACTGAAAGTAACATTAATTATAAAATCCTCCATGTATAACTGAAAATTGAAAATCCAATCCTCCAAAACTTCAAGGTTACAACTTGGGAATCCACTGATGGACCCCTAACCAAAAGTTCAACTGAAACTGAAAACTGAAAATAGATAATGCTAGAAATATCGAGAGAAGTCCTACGTAATCAGATGAAGGTGAGACTGTCCTCAACAAGCACGATCAAGCTCTAAGGTTGGAACCGTCCTGTACCTGAAAATAATAATAAAGGAGTGGGTCAGACCCACGAGCAAGTTCTAATCTAACTGTAATCCATACAGTGACTCGATACGCAGATACACCGTAGACACCTCACAATATCTATCTAGTCCATACGTATAAATATATCCACACTAAGGGACATTCACCAGTCTATAATAGGGGTCTCAACCTGAATAAAAGGCAACATGCGAATACGCACCCAAAGGTGGGCATGAGTACCTAGACCTAACAGGGTACACCTCAACCTATTATAACCAGCTACGCATCCACTGCATATATGCACCCTAACCAACGAGTCTGAGACTCAAGCTCAACTCGTGGTACCATAACCATATATATAAAGTCCGTCCAAATCCAGGGTATGCAGTTCAACTATTTATTAAACTGTCATACAATAAACCAACTAGTTAGTCATTCGACTTATTCAGTTGATATGACTTAACTACCATCCGTTAATCCAGGAAGTCATCCAACTTGTTTACAGCTGATCTGACTTAGTCACAATTAGGATTCGATATCTTTCAATCCATTCCATTAATCCATTAGGTTAGGTTTATGCGTTTTGAGCTAAACCGTCCCTAGTATGTCACCGTCCCATACCGGTACATACCATCCTCCATATCCATGTAAATTACAACATATATAACAGTTCAGTAATTTACATACCAAAAACTACCATCCAAACAATTGCAATATTTAAAGCTTCAGCAATTTAAATCCAAGCATTTAACCATATAGTTGCAGGAGACGATTTAACAAATCAACAACATCCAGAGCATACATAGACCAAATTTAATATGTCAGGGACTCCATCATGCATGTGAATAGGTTAAATAATCCTATTATTAACCAATAAATTGCTAAAACAATTCAGAAGATTGTTTAAATATTTCAGCAGTTTAAATCCAAGCATTAACCATATAGTTGCAGTAAACAATTTAATAATTCAGCAACTAGCCTCCTAAGCATGCATAGATCAAAATTAATAATCAAATGACCTTATCATGCACTTGAATGCATTCTAAAACAAGTTTTATAAACACATTATGTTCCATCAAATTGCTGAATTTTAATTCAACAATTAATTCAACTTCCATTTGTTAAGTGCCTTAATTTTTACACTGTTTGTCCCGACAACTTAGAATTAAGCTTTACTCAATTTAGGGTCTTAATAACACTCAAAATTCATTCCTTGATCCCTCTGTAAAGTTCCAAATTCATTCACACAGTCTCCATGCTCCAACAGTGAACATAGTATGTAGAAAATTAAAAAAAATCGTAAAATAAATCAAAAATAACAAGGGAGCCTGCTCCAGAATTTGGAGCAGGCTCTTTTCCAGCCTAGAGCCGGCTCTAGGACTCCCTAGAGCCGGCTCCACTTTGTTGTGGGAGCCGGCTCCCACTTCCATGGAGCCGGCTCTCACCTCCTTTGAGAGCCTTCGTCCCCGGTGCGTGTTTCAGCTCTTGTGCTCCTTCTCCGGCTTATTCCTAACCCTCTGTTAGCTTTTAAAACCAAACTTAGGTGTCATATTAATACCCAGTAGCATCCCAATGGCTTGATAACAACAATTAAAAACAATTACAGAGACTAAATTTGCTACCGAACTAACCTGCGTTAGGAACAAAACTGAAATTATAATTCTATTCCAACCTCTCTGTTTCTCTTCACAAACTGATCTTAGGAGTCTTTTAACATCCCATTAACATCCCTAGGGTTTGTTTACAGAAGATAGAGGCAAGAATCATAACCAAAACTCAACAGATTTTTAATATGCTTTAATGAACAGAACAGGAAGCAATAATGCACGAACTATAAACAGATTTGGATTCAATGCAAACAAATCATCAACAAGCATACATTGAACCTGTAAGTTTCATTTACTAATTAGTTAATCCCTAGAGACTATCTAGGTGCACAGAACACGAGCCAAAGGGAAGGAGAAAGAGAAGAACTTGCCTGTGATTTCAATTATGAAATCCCTATGTCGTCTCTAAGTTTTCCTGCAATTCTGAACGTCGCCAAGCTTCCTATAACTCTGTCTCTAATCCTTACTCAACCTCCTTGGTCCTCTCTATACAAATCCTCTTAAGCCTCACTCTGTTTTCCCACCACTGCTCTCTCTCTGTATCTCACGGTCTCTGTTGTTTTTACAGAAATTACGTTTAATTATTCTCAAACCCTAAACCACCGTGACACACATACTTATAGGCTTAGTGATTAAACCCTAATCCATGTAACCTTAAAGCCAGAGCCCATCTCGGCCCATAAACCGACCTAAGATAAATACCTACGTCGGCCACCTATGTAATTGCAACCCTAAATTTAACTGTAACTTAAAACAGAATTAAATGAAAAATAATAATAAATTGAATTAAATCCACTTAACTAATTAATTCCAATTAAATAACCCAATTAAATAATTAAAAACACTTAAACAATAAAATGCCAATTAAAGAATAAAATATAACTTAATTCAATTTAAAACACATGACACATAGGTAAACAATTACATCAAAACAATAAATAAAATTAATTAATCCAAATAATCATGCAAAAATACAATAAAAATAATAAATAATTGCCGAGACTATCCTTTTAAAATTAGGGGTATTATATTCTTCCCCCCTAACAAAAGGAATTCCGTCCTCGGAATTCACCCTTACTTTCTTCCAATATTTCAGGAAACTGCGAGCGAATGACATCCTCCCCTTCCCAAGTGGACTCGACCTCATTGTGATGGCTCCACTGCACACGAACCAAAGGGATAACCTTATTGCGAAGGATTTGATCCCGACGGTCAACAATACGACATGGTGGCTCCAAATAAGTTGCATCCGGCTGTAACTCAATCTCCCCAACATCGATATGTTGATACCGATCCTCATCACGCAGAAATTTCCGCAACATGGACACATGGAATACGTTGTGTACGCGGTCCAAATTATCCGAAAATGCCAACCGATAAGCGACTGCTCTAACTCGATCCGTAATCATGAATGGACCGACAAACCGCGGAGACAACTTCCCTTTCTTTCCAAAGCGCATAACACCCTTCATAGGAGATACTTTGAGAAGAACCTGATCCCCAACCCGAAACTCCAAAGCACGAGTGCGACGATCAGCATAGCTCTTCTGCCTACTTTGGGCAGTACGCATGCGATCTCGAATAAGAGCAATCTTTTCAGAAGTATCCTTGATGAACTCAGGACCTAAAAATCGATTCTCTCCAACCTCCATCCAACAAACAGGTGATCGACACGATCGACCGTATAACGCCTCAAAAGGTGCCATCCCAATAGTCTTCTGGAAACTATTGTTATAAGCAAACTCCACAAGTGGCAAATATTCCTCCCAGTGGCCCTTGAAATCCAGGACACACGACCGAAGCATATCTTCCATAATCTGATTCACCCTCTCAGTCTGTCCGTCAGTCTGAGGATGATAAGCAGTACTAAGGTGTAACTCCGTACCTAAAGCCTGCTGAAAACTCTTCCAAAATCCAGATACAAAGCTCGAATCCCTGTCCGATATAATAGACAATGGAATGCCATGTAGCTTCACAATCTCTGAAATGTAAAGCCTCGCCAACTGCTCCGAAGTGTAGTCAGTGCAAATAGGCAAGAAATGAGCTGACTTGGTCAACCTATCCACAATGACCCATATGGAATTATGCCCCTTGAAAGAATTTGGCAACCCTTCCATAAAATCCATAGATATGCTCTCCCATTTCCATTCCGGAATTGGTAGTGACTGTAGAGCTCCTGGCGGCCTCTGATGATCAATCTTAACCATCTGACAAGTACTGCACTGAGAAACAAAAAGAGCAATGTCCCTCTTCATACCTGCCCACCAAAACTGCCGTTTCATATCCTGATACATCTTATCGCCTCCTGGATGAACAGAGAACTCAGAGTGGTGAGTCTCAGTCATCACATCCTTCCTCAAATTATCAGCAGAAGGTACAACTAACCGTCTCTTGTACCTTAAACCTCCATCAGGCCCAACATAGTAGAATGGAACCTCTCCGGAAGCTATCTCTGCGACCTTGTCGACACACTGCTGATCGGTGAGTTGTGCTTGTAAAACCTTGCGAATGATGGAAGGTGTAACCACCATGCAAGCCATAAAAGCGTCTGACAACTCATCTACATTCTTTAAAGCACTCCACTCAATAGCGAATAGAGCAGAAAGACTACCAACAGGTCGGCGACTGAGTGCATCCGCCACCACATTCGCTTTCCCCGGATGGTACTGTATAGAAAAATGATAGTCTTTTACAAACTCCAACCACCTGCGCTGTCTCATATTCAGCTCCCGCTGAGTGAACAAGTACTGCAGACTCTTGTGATCATTGAATAATCTGAAGGACTCACCCAACAGATAATGCCTCTAAATACGCAAGGCAAAAACCACAGCTGCCAACTCCAAATCATGTGTTGGATAATTAAGCTCATGAGGCTTAAGTTTCCGAGATCCATAAGAAATCGGTCACTCCTCCTGCATCAATACACATCCAAGACCCTGCAATGAAGCATCCGTGTAAACAAGATACTCTATCCCGCTCTGCGGAGTAGCCAGAACCGGTGCAGAAGTCAGCTTCCTTTTCAGCTCATCAAAAGCTCGCTGACAATGTTCATCCCACACGAACTGTACACCCTTCTTGGTCAGATGAGTGAGTGGTCCTGCTATCTTAGAGAACCCCTGGATGAATCTCCTGTAATATCCGGCCAGACCGAGAAAACTCCGAATCTCAGTAGGTGATGTAGGCTGTCCCCACTCAACCACCGCTGAAACCTTGGCCGGATCCACTGCTATCCCCTTTTTTGACACCACGTGACCCAGAAATTTCACCTCCCGCTGCCAAAATTCACACTTCCCGAACTTGGCATATAACTGGTGTTCACGAAGCGTCTGCAAGACTATGCAAAGATGTCTAGCATGATCGTCCTCCGACCGAGAATAGATCAAGATGTCATCAATAAAGACAATAACAAACTGATCCAAATAAGCTTGGAAGACTCTATTCATTAAGTCCATGAACACTGCAGGTGCATTAGTCGTCCCAAACGGCATAACACGAAACTCTAAAGAACCATATCTCGTGAGAAACGCTGTCTTAGGAACATCCTGCTCCCTAACCCTCAGCTGATGATACCCAGAACGCAAATCAATCTTGGAGAAGTATGGGGCTCCCCTTAACTGATCAAACAAGTCATCAATCCTGGGCAAAGGATACTTGTTACGAATCGTAACCTTATTCAACTCCCTGTAATCTATACACAGACGAAGCGAACCATCCTTCTTCTTCACAAACAGAACCGGTGCTCCCGAAGGTGATGTACTCCTACGAATAAAACCCTGGCTGAGTAACTGCTGAATCTGATCCCTAGCTCTCTCATCTCTACCGGTGCCATCCTATAGGGTGCGCTAGCAATAGGCGCTGTGCCTGGAGCTAAGTCTATCACAAAACCAATCTCGCGACTAGGTGGCAACCCTGGAATCTCCTGAAATACATCCGGGAAATCCTGTACAATTGGTATGTTATCCAATGATACAGTAATCCCCTTATCCTTTTCCTCCTCCACATGGAACAAATAGGTGCTACCGCCTCCTTTAGAACGTGGCATAGCTACTATATACATATCCTGACCAGGTATGGTAAAAATAATAGATCTATCAAAACAATCAACTTGGGCATGGTAGTGAGACAACCAATCCATCCTAAGTATCACATCATAAGTGTGCATGTCCAGGACCAGTAGATTGGCTAGAAACCTGAGTCTACCAATATCTAGTGTCACAGGCCCATCACTCTCATGTATAATAGCTGTATCACCCAATGGTGTAGAAATACCCTGAGGTCTAGTGCATACCCTCGTCCTCATCCCAGATAAAGCAACAAAAGTCCTAGCTACAAATGAGTGTGTAGCACCCGTATCAAATAAAATACGTCCAGGTAAACCATGAATAGGAAACTTACCCTCAATAGTCTGAGGTGCCTGAACATCCTGTGGCTTGGGGTTATACACCCTGCCATAATGCAACTGCTGTGGTGCCTGTCCCTGAGTCTGCGGCGGTGCCGGTAAAGCCAGATGTGTTTGTCCCTGAATCCGTGGAACCTGTGGAGCTGGTAGAGGCACTGGCGCCCTCTGTCCCTGCTGCACATACTGTCCCTGTCCCTGTCCTACTTTAGGACACTGCCTGGTGGTATGACCATACTCTCCACAAGTGTAACAACTACCTGGAAAGTACCAAATGGCCTCCTCTGTCGGTTAGCCTGTGGCTGACCCTGTCCTGCCTGTGGTCCTCCATTCTGTTGCCTCTGAATAGGTGCCCCATTCCGGTGAGCATCTGAACCACCCTTGTGCTTCTTCCAAGGCTGTTGCCCTTGGAACTTGCCTTTGTCATTCTGCCGATGACCATTGCCATTCCCCTTTTCAGCTGACTGATTAGCAGAGTCTTTATCACCCCGCTTCTCACCACGAGCCTGCCTGATGTCCACAGTCAACTGATACTGTTGTAGCGCGGCGTCTACCACCTGAGCATAGGTAGTATAGGCTGGACTACCTGTAATAGCTCTTTTGATAGACCACATCAGTCCCTTGACGAAACTGTTACGCTTCTTCTCCTCTGTATCCACCTCATCCGGTGCAAAGAGAGACAAGCGTGTAAACTGCTGCTCATACTCTGCCACTGTCATGTTTCCCTGCTGCAGACTTAGAAACTCGATCTTCATAGCTGCCCTGACTGCATAGGGAAAATATTTCTCGTCAAAGCGAACACTGAACTCATCATAAGACAATGTCATCCTCTCCTCTGGGGTGGTAACTGACTCCCACCACTGTAGTGCATCCCCAACTAGCTTGAAAGTAGCAAGCATCTGCTTTTGAACCTCCGTGCACTGAACCAAACGAAGATGACGCTCAATGGCTTGTTTCCACTGGTGAGCTGTTCTCGCATCGGTGGAGCCTGAGAACACAGGTGGACTCCCCTTTGTGAAAGAGCTCCTTGCCTTTCCCCAAGAATCCGTCTGAACCACTGGTGCTGGTACAGGTGCTTGCTGAACCTGTGGCTGGTTCCGGAGTGCAGCTGTTACCCCAGCCTCTATAGCCCGAGCAACAAGGTCATTGAGGTGTGGAGGAATCTCTGAATCTCTGTCCCGACCCTGAGTCTGTTGAACTTCCTCCTGCTCCTCCTGAAACCCTGGCATTTGCTGCTCTTCTTCCATTTGTTGACATTGTAGACGTTTCTGCTGTCTACGTGCCGCTCTCCTCTGTCGACTGTTCATGTTCTGTCCTCTTCCAGTGTTAACCATGCTGTTAACATAGAAAGACAGACATCAGTACGAGTTTAAACGAACCGTGAAAGAATTCAACGAATCCTAAACGTAAGCTCTATATAAAAAAAAACGCTACGCGAAAGTCTTAATACGAAACGTCCTAGAGACACTTGAACCTGGAGTGCTCTGATACCAACTGTGATACCCCTCGAATCCGAGACACGGGTTGATCAGGCCCAGGCCCAAACCCGAGGGAATATCAAACAATTAAAGTATTTTAAAGCGAACACAGATGACAAAATGAAACAAAAGTGATGGAATAAAACTGAAAGTAACATTAATTATAAAATCCTCCATGTATAACTGAAAATTGAAAATCCAATCCTCCAAAACTTCAAGGTTACAACTTGGGAATCCACTGATGGACCCCTAACCAAAAGTTCAACTGAAACTGAAAACTGAAAATAGATAATGCTAGAAATATCGAGAGAAGTCCTACGTAATCAGATGAAGGTGAGACTGTCCTCAACAAGCACGATCAAGCTCTAAGGTTGGAACCGTCTTGTACCTGAAAAGAATAATAAAGGAGTGGGTCAGACCCACGAGCAAGTTCTAATCTAAATTCAATCCATACAGTGACCCGATACGCAGATACACCGTAAACACCTCACAATATCTATCTAGTCCATACGTATAAATATATCCACACTAAGGGACATTCACCAGTCTATAATAGGGGTCTCAACCTGAATAGAAGGCAACATGCGAATACGCACCCAAAGGTGGGCATGAGTACCTAGACCTAACAGGGTACACCTCAACCTATTATAACCAGCTACGCATCCACTGCATATACGCACCCTAACCAACGAGTCTGAGACTCAAGCTCAACTCGTGGTACCATAACCATATATATAAAGTCCGTCCAAATCCAGGGTATGCAGTTCAACTATTTATTAAACTGTCATACAATAAACCAACTAGTTAGTCATTCGACTTATTCAGTTGATATGACTTAACTACCATCCGTTAATCCAGGAAGTCATCCAACTTGTTTACAGCTGATCTGACTTAGTCACAATTAGGATTCGATATCTTTCAATCCATTCCATTAATCCATTAGGTTAGGTTTATGCGTTTTGAGCTAAACCGTCCCTAGTATGTCACCGTCCCATACCGGTACATACCATCCTCCATATCCATGTAAATTACAACATATATAACAGTTCAGTAATTTACAGACCAAAAACTACCATCCAAACAATTGCAATATTTAAAGCTTTAGCAATTTAAATCCAAGCATTTAACCATATAGTTGCAGGAGACGATTTAACAAATCAACAACTAACATCCAGAGCATGCATAGACCAAATTTAATATGTCAGGGACTCCATCATGCATGTGAATAGGTTAAATAATCATATTATTAACCAATAAATTGCTAAAACAATTCAGAAGATTGTTTAAATATTTCAGCAGTTTAAATCCAAGCATTAACCATATAGTTGCAGTAAACAATTTAATAATTCAGCAACTAGCCTCCTAAGCATGCATAGATCAAAATCAATAATTAAATGACCTTATCATACACTTGAATGCATTCTAAAACAAGTTTTATAAACACATTATGTTCCATCAAATTGCTGAATTTTAATTCAACAATTAATTTAACTTCCATTTGTTAAGTGCCTTAATTTTTACACTGTTTGTCCCGACAACTTAGAATTAAACTTTACTCAATTTAAGGTCTTAATAACACTCAAAATTCATTCCTTGATCCTTCTGTAAAGTTCCAAATTCATTCAAACAGTCTCCATGCTCCAACAGTGAACATAGTATGTAGAAAATTAAAAAAAATCATAAAATAAATCAAAAATAACAAGGGAGCCTGCTCCAGAATTTGGAGCAGGCTCTTTTCCAGCCTAGAGCCGGCTCTAGGAGTCCCTAGAGCCGGCTCCACTTTGTTGTGGGAGCCGGCTCCCACTTCCATGGAGCCAGCTCTCACCTCCTTTGAGAGCCTTCGTCCCCGGTGCGTGTTTCAGCTCTTGTGCTCCTTCTCCGGCTTATTCCTAACCCTCTGTTAGTTTTTAAAACCAAACTTAGGTGTCATATTAATACCCAGTAGCATCCCAATGGCTTGATAACAACAATTAAAAACAATTACAGAGACTAAATTTGCTACCGAACTAACCTGCGTTATGAACAAAACTGAAATTATAATTCTATTCCAACCTCTCTGTTTCTCTTCACAAACTGATCTTAGGAGTCTTTTAACATCCCATTAACATCCCTAGGGTTTGTTTACAGAAGATAGAGGCAAGAATCATAACCAAAACTCAACAGATTTTTAATATGCTCTAATGAACAGAACAGGAAGCAATAATACACGAACTATAAACAGATTTGGATTCAATGCAAACAAATCATCAACAAGCATACATTGAACCCATAAGTTTCATTTACTAATTAGTTAATCCCTAGAGACTATCTAGGTGCACAGAACACGAGCCAAAGGGAAGGAGAAAGAGAAGAACTTGCTTGTGATTTCAATTATGAAATCCCTGTGTCGTCTCTAAGTTTTCCTGCAATTCTGAATGCCGCCAAGCTTCCTATAACTCTGTCTCTAATCCTTACTCAACCTCCTTGGTCCTCTCTATACAAATCCTCTTAAGCCTCACTCTGTTTTCCTCTCTCTGTATCTCACGGTCTTTGTTGTTTTTACAGAAATTACGTTTAATTATTCTCAAACCCTAAACCACCGTAACACACATACTTATAGGCTTAGTGATTAAACCCTAATCCATGTAATCTTAAAGCCAGAGCCCATCTCGGCCCATAAACCGACCTAAGATAAATACCTACGTCGGCCACCTATGTAATTGCAACCCTAAATTTAACTATAACTTAAAACAGAATTAAATGAAAAAAAATAATAAATTGAATTAAATCCACTTAACTAATTAATTCCAATTAAATAACCCAATTAAATAATTAAAAACACTTAAACAATAAAATGCCAATTAAAGAATAAAAGATAACTTAATTCAATTTAAAACACATGACACATAGGTAAACAATTACATCAAAACAATAAATAAAAATAATTAATCCAAATAATCATGCAAGAATACAATAAAAATAATAAATAAATGCCGAGACTATCCTTTTAAAATTAGGGGTATTACAGAGCAAGATAGGACCAGCTCAATGAAGATTGTAACCGTCTATAAATAGAAGGGATTGAGAGGGAAAATGTGTTGAAAAAATCATTGAGAGTGTAAAGTTTCTCTCTCTACAATAAGGGAAAAATTCTTTATACTTTCATGTTTTATTTAATTATTTGCTTAATGGTTTTATTTGTTTAATTAGTCATGTTATGTAATTATTTGCTTTATTGTTTTTATTTAATTGGATCTAGTTAATTGATTTTATTTAATGGAATTTTAAATTTAATGGTTCTGATTTACACATGTCTATTATTGCTATTACACATACGTATAGTTTCATTAGGTTTAAGATTCACATGGGTGGCCGACGTAGGTATATATTATAGGTTGGTTTATGGGCCGAGATGGGCTCTGGCTCTAAGGCTACAAGGTTTAGGGTTCAGGGTTAAGCTTATAAATATATCACATGCGGTAAGCCTAGGGTTTTTAATTCATAGCAGTTAGCTCGTAGACGTGAATTGAGTTTTGTAAAAACATAGAAACTATGAGGTACAGAGGGAGAACAGAGAGAGATAGGAGAGGAAGGCTAGGTGGGAGCAAGGAGGAAGGAACGTGGTTTATGGAACAGCTGTGGAGTGTTGAACGGATAATACAGAAACTGAGAATTAGAGTTTCAAGTCTGAAACTCAAAGGCAAGTTCTTTTACTTTCTCCTTCCATTTGGATCGTGTTCTATGCACCTAGGTAGTCTCTATGGTTAAATAAATCATAAACTGGAACTTACATGTTTATTGTATGATTTATTGATGCTCTGTTTGTGTTGTAATCAAATCTGTTACAAATTCATGCCTGATTGTTTCAAGTTTTGTTTCTTAAAGCATA
Source organism: Cornus florida (assembly GCF_030987335.1). Classification (NCBI taxonomy): domain Eukaryota; kingdom Viridiplantae; phylum Streptophyta; class Magnoliopsida; order Cornales; family Cornaceae; genus Cornus; species Cornus florida. The sequence continues at coordinate 17,179,657 of NW_026775578.1, read as the reverse complement.
TTAATCCGGTTGTAAGTTTAGTTATTATACTTGCTTGCAACTGCTGTAAATAAGTTATGGGGATGTTTCTCGGCTTACATAAGGTTCCTAGATTAGTTTTAAAAAAAACCCAAACAGAAAGGTTGCAACTGGCCGGAGTGGGAGCAGAGGGCAAAAACGAAGCTGGAACGGAGAGAAGGCTTACAAGGGGGAAGAAAGCCGGCTCTGGAATGCCAAGAGCCAGCTCCCACTTGATTAGAGCCGGCTTCAAGGTTGTATGGAGCCGGCTCTAGGCTGATTTAGAGCCTGCTCTAATTTTTCCAAAAGCAGGTTCTTCCCAATTTGATGCGTACTATAATCTTTCAGCTACTGTTTGGGCACTTGGGGTTTCTGAACAGTTTTAAAACTTTAATGGGGTTTTCAATAATTAATTTAACATGTAATCAAGGTCTTGAATTTCATAAATTACCCCCTTTGTTTTAATAGAATTAACAGTGCGCTAATTAACGACTTTACATGCGGTTAACGGCTGGAAGGAAATTTATTGTCTAATTTTAATTTGACAATTGAAAGTGCTATAACATGATTCAAAATTAAGTTTTAAATACATGGTGAAGTCTTTTAATTAATGAATTGGACTTGCGGCATAGTGCATGGCTCTGTGCTAAAAGATAAAATAGAATACAAGTATACAACTTAGTACGCTGTTACCGGATGGAAAGAACTAAATTGCTTAAATTAATTTAGCAATTTATTTTACTATAGTATGATTATAGAATTTATTTTGAATGCATGAATGAGTCATTGATATAATAGATTTGATCCATGCATGTTTTGGATGCTAGTTGTGGAACTATTAAACCATTTCCTGCAATTACTGTAATACCCCTAATTTTAAAAGGATAGTCTCGGTATTTATTTATTTGTTTTAATTGTATTTTTTAATTATTTGACTAATTGCTTATGTATTTAATTAAATTAGTTATTACTTGATTATTTGATTATGTGTCTATGTATTATTTGTATTTGTCTTTGTGTTAATTGTTTAATTAGATTATGTGCTTAAATGGTGTTTTGATTAATTGTAAATTAAATGCTTTCTTTTCTTTTCTTTTTTATTTTATTTTTCTTTTATGGTTATGGTTAGTAGTAATGGGCCAACCAATTGGGTCCCATGGACTACTTGGATAGGAGGTTGGATGTGTATGGATTATTACCCATGGATAATATATGTATATATATAGATATATATTATATACATATATAAAAAGGAAAGTAATTTATTAATTATTTTTATGGTAACTTGGTTAGTAATATTTAATCTGATGTATATGTTTTATATTTAAATAATAAAAATATACATAGATTTGATACGTGTTATGTTTTAAGTTACTTTATAATATTATGGTAACTTAAGTATTATTGGATAATCCATTAATAAATAATGGAATGTGTATAATTTATTTATTTAATAAACATATACATAAATTATATACGTAACATATTTTACTTACCTTTTCAATATATATATAAAAGAGAAAGTAATTTATTAATTACTTTTATGGTAATTTGGATAGTAATATTTAGTTTGATGTATATGTTTATTTAAATAATAAAAATATACATAGATTTGATACATGTTATGTTTTAAGTTACTTTATAATATTATGGTAACTTAAATATTATTAGATAATCAATTAATAAATAATGGAATGTGTATAATTTATTTATTTAAGAAACATATACATAAATTATATACGTAACATATTTTGCTTACCTTTTTAATATTTTTATTTTCATTTTTTTTTTAAGTTGACTTGAATTAGGAAAAGGGTTAGGGTTATTTTATTTAGCCTATAAATATATAGCTATAGGTTGTAAAAGGGGGTTAGAAATATTCACGTGATATATACTGGAGAGATAGTGTTAGAGAGGGAAGGAGGAAAATGAAGGAATGATGAGAAAAACCCTGTAGAGAGAAGATCAAGGAAGAAGAAGTTTAAATTTCGATCCGAAAGTTTAAAGCAAGTTCTTCTTCTATCTCTTTCCCTTTGATTCGTGTTTCTGTACATGCCTAGGAAATTTCAGGATTTATTAAACACATAAAATTAAATAATTATGCATGTTTAATTGGGTTAGAATATATGTTTTATGAAATTGGTTCGTATCTGTTCTTGTGTTATGAATTGATAAAATGCATGATTTTGATTTGATTTCTTATGTGAATTTTTACACGTTTAAATTACGTATTTTTCATATCTGTGGAATGATGGAACGTAGAAACATGCCTAGGATTCCTAATCATTAAATAGGGACTAGGTTTGGGTTTTAATAAATTTAAATAGACTCAATCATAATGATGCTTGCTATTTGAATGTTTTAAACAAACGAATGGATTTAATCTTTTAAAATATTTTAGCAATTGAGATTAAATGTGTAGGATGAATTGGATATAGAGAATCCTTATTTAACGGTATAATAAAATATCATCATGTATAAGATTCAGTTTGTATAGGACATATGATATAGGAAGTTTAAAGAAATAATAAGTCATTCATATTATGTGATAACTTGATATCATATTTATCATAGTTATTTATGGAATGTTTGATGTATTTCCTTAATTGTTACATCAATTGTTGGATTGTGTAGTTTAATGCACCGGTATGGGACGGTGGCATTCTAGGAATGGATTAACTTATCAGTTATGTCCTACCTATTTTATATAAGGGAATGGATTAACTAAAATGTTAAGTCCTACTTATATTTAAGTCAGGTCAGCTGAACAAGTTGAATGACTTATGGAGGATTAATTTATTATATAAGGGAATGGATTAACTAAAATGTTAAGTCCTACTTATATTCAAGTCAGGTCAGCTGAACAAGTTGAATGACTTATGGAGGATTAATTTATACTGGATAGGATGGTTACTAGATTATATATATATAAGTATGGTGCCATGATATGAGCTTGAGTCTCAGGATTAATGGTTAGGGCGCGTATCGCCAGGGATGTGTAGCTAGATATAGTGTAATTGTGTACCCTGGTAGGTCTAGGTACTCATGCCCACTATATGTGCGTTTTGCATGTTGCCTACTATTCAGGTTGAGACAACTCTATAGTCTAGTGAGGTTCCTTTAGTGTGTATATATATATATACGGACTACTAGTTACTGTTGGATTGACTAGGATGTATACGTGTATCGGATCTCTGCTTGGACTATAGTAGAGTAGAACTTGTTTGTGGGCCTGACCCACTATTATTTTTCAGGTGTTCCTCACGAATAGAGGTTGTTCGTGTTGAGCGGGAATCAGTCTACTTCATTCTTCCGATGCTACATAAAAGTTCCTTTATGATTCAGTTTCCTGTTTTAGATTACTGTCATTTGTTTAGTTTGGATTTTCTAGGGGTCCACACAGTATGGATTCCCGAGTTGTATTTTGGAGGATCAGTTGTATCAGAAGAGTTTATTAATTAATGAAAATATATTATGAGGTTTATTATTAGATTATCATTTTAGTTTCTTGTCAGCATTTTATTTATTCTTCTTTATTCTTTTGTACTCTATGTTCGTTTATTATCAATTTGTTTTGATATTCTCGGGTATTCGGGCATGGGCCTGGCCAACCCGCATTCGGAAATTCGGGGGTATCACAATTACAAAGTTTAACTCTTGGATTTAAATTGTTGAAACTTTAAACACTTTTCTGCAATGATTTGGATATTGGTTTTGGACTGTAAATTATTAGCTTATTATTTATGTGTCGTAATTTACATGGATATGGAGGATTGTATGCACCAGTATGGGACGGTAACATATTAGGGATGGTTTAGCTCAAAACGCTTAAACCTAACCTATCGGATTAAAGGAATAGATTGAAAAATATTGAATCCTAACTGTGACTAAGTCAGATCAACTATGATTAAGTTGAATGGCTTCCTGGATTAATTGGTTGTAGTTAAGTCATGTCAACTGAATAAGTTAAGTGACTAACTACGTTGTATATTGTATGTCAGCTTAATAAATAAGCAAACGATATACCCTGGTTTTGGACGGATTTTAGATATATAATTATGGTACCACGATATGAGCTTGAGTCTCAGAGTCGTTGGTTATGATGCGTATATGCAATGGATGCGTAGCTGGATATAGTAGGTAGGTGTACCCTGTTAGGTCTAGGTACTCATGCCCACCCTTAGGTGCGTTTCGCATGTTGCCTTCTATTCAGGTTGAGACCCCTACGGTAGTCCAGTGAATGTCCCTTAGTGTGGATATATATATATGTATGGACTGGATAGATATTGTGAGGTATCTACGGTGTATCTGCGTATCGGGTTACTGTATGGATTACAGATAGATTAGAACTTGCTCGTGGGCCTGACCCATTCTTCTATTATTCTTTTCAGGTACAGGACGATTCCAGCCTTAGAGTTTGATCGTACTGTTCGAGGACAGTTTCCGTTCGTCAGATTACGTAGGACTTCTCACGATATTTCAGTTTTATTTACTTTCAGTTTTCAGTTCAGTTGGGATTTTATTTAGGGGTCCACTAGATGGATTCCCGAGTTGTAATCATGGAGGTTTTAGATGTTGGATTTTATAAGTTTTATCAGTTGAGGATTCTATATTAGTATTCATTTCAGCTTTTAATATTTATTCTTATTTCATTTTGTCATCTGTGTTCGTTTTAAAATACTTTAATTGTTTGATATTTCCCTCGGGTTTGGGCCTGGGCCTGATCAACCCGTGTCTCGGATCCGAGGGGTATCACACTATGCCCATACCTTTTCAATTCAATTGTTCTCCCTCATTCAGCATTAAATACCATTGAGTCGACGCATTCCAATATTATGCACCAGCTTTTTGAATGTTGTAGTTGGAAGCGCTTTAGTGAATAAATCTGCTAAATTATCACTCAAGCGTATCTGTTGAACATCAATATCACGACTCTTCTGGAGCTCGTGTATGAAAAATAATTTTGCCGAAATATGCTTGGTTGAGTCACTTTTTATGTAGCCTCATCTTACCAATGCAAGACATGTTGTATTATCTTCATATAATATTGTTGGACTATCTTTGATTGAGGAGAGTCCACATGATTCCCGAATATGTTGTACCACAGATCTCAACCAAACACACTCTCTACCTGCTTCATGAATTGCTAGTATCAGAAAGTGATTTGAGGAAGTTGCAGTCATGGTTTATTTTATAGATCGCCATGATATAGCAGTATCACCACAAATAAACAAGTACCCTGTTTGTGATCGGGCTGTATGTGGATAAAAAAGATAACATGTATCTGCATATCTGATCAACTGGAGCTTTGATTTTCTTAAATAAAACAACTCCATATCAGTTATTCCCCGAAGGTAACGCAGAATGTGTTTGACCCCATTCCAATGTCTCCGAGTTGGTGCAGAATTATACCGTGCTAATAAGTTGACTGCAAATGTTATATTAGGTCTGGTGTAATTCGCAAGGTACATAAGAGCACCGATTGCACTAAAATATGGTACTTTAGGACTAAGAATTTCTTCGTCTTCTTCTTGAGGATGAAAATGATATTTCTTAACATCAAGTGACCAGACAATCATTGGAGAACTCAAAGGGTGAGTTTTATCTGTAAAAACACTTCAGGACTTTTTCAGTGTATGCTGACTGATGGACAAGAATTCCACTTGGTAAATACTCCATTTGCAGGCCGAGACAAAATTTTGTTTTACCAAGATCTTTCATTTCGAATTATTTCTTTAAATAATCAATAGTCGTGGTGAGCTCTTCAGGAGTTCCCACAAGATTTAGATCGTCAACATATACAGCTATAATGACAAATCTAGATTATGATTTCTTGATGAAAATGCATAGACAAACTGGGTTATTCACATATATTTCTTTTAGTAAATACTCACTGAGATAACTGTACCACATGCGTCTGGATTGCTTTAATTCGTATAAGGATCGTCGTAGCTTGATCGAATACATGGTACGTGATTTCAAGCTATTTACTTCAGGCATTTTAAATCCTTCGGGAATTTTCATATATATGTCACTATGTAGTGATCCATATAAATAAGCTATAACCACGTCTATCAGACGCATATCCAGTCATTCTGAGACTTTCAAACTGATCAAAAAGCAAAATGTGATTGCATCCATCACAGGAAAGTATTTCTCCTCATAATCAATACCAGGTCTTTACGAGAAACCTTGAACTACAAGTCGGGCTTTATATCTTACAATTTCATTTTTCTCATTATGTTTCCGGACAAATACCCATTTGTACCTTACAAACATGACATCTTCAGGTGTTTGGACTACAGGTATAAATACTTCACGTTTTGCTAATGACTTTAGTTTTGTCTGTATTACTTCTTTCCATTTTGGCCAATCATTTATACGTCGACACTCTTTGACGTTTTAAGCTTCAGGATCCTTATTATCAACTGCAATATTAAGAGCAACTGCAAAAGAGAATATATCGTTAATAATAGCTGTATTTCTATCCCACAATTTTCCATAGTTTATTGAGATCTCGTTATTTTCAGGCACTAGTGCCTCTTCAGGGGTTTGTGCCACTTTCGGGGCATGTGCCACGTCTGGGGCATGCGCCACTTCCGTGGTATGCCTCTTCTGGGGTTTATGCCACTTCCGAGGCTTACTTCTTCTGGGGCTATTTGTTTATAAAATTTAGATTAATCAATCATTTTGTTATTCCTTTTACAAGTGTGGCCTCTTCAGGATCGCCAATTTATTTATTTGATTTCTCTTGTACTTTCATCTTCCGGGGAACAATATTTTTTACACCAATAGGCTTACCACGCTTCTGGCGCGTTTTAGATACGTCAGTTGCAGTACTGATGGGTTGTCTTTCAGGGACATCAATTCGGGCTGAAATATTTGCAGTCGGTATATGGGACTTTACCACTTTCAGTGAATGCATCTAGTAATTGATTTGCAATATGTACCTTGCAAATGAATTATCCTCTGAACTTCTAGTTCACATTGATTTATTCGATGATCAAAATGAGATAAAACTGAGACATTCCAATTAATCTCATACTGCTCTGTTGGTTGTTTATTTTTTCCCCCTAATTGTGGGAAGACAGTATCGTCAAAATGACAGTCAATAAATCGTGCCTTAAAGACGTCACTTATCATAGGTTCAAGATATCTAATGATAGATGGAGAATCAAAACCTACATAAATCCCAAGTCGTCGTTAAAGACCCATTTTAGTGCGTTGTGGTGATTCAATAGGAACATACATAGCGCAACCAAAAACTCATAAGTGAGAAATATTTGGTTGTTGATCAACTACAAGTTGTAAAGGTGAAAAACTATGGTATATAGTTGGTCTTGTGTGAACTAAGGATGCAGCATGTAATATGGCATGTCCCCAAGCAGATATAGGGAGCTTTATTCTCATAAGTAATGATCTAACAATTAACTGAAGTCGTTTAATGAAAGATTCTGCAAGACCATTTTGGATATGAGTGTGTGGAACAGAATGTTTAACATCAATGTCAATTAACATGCAATAGTCATCAAATGGTCGAGACGTGAATTCACCGACATTATCAAGACAGATTATCTTGATTGGATAGTCCAGGAATTGTGCTCATAATTGAATTATTTGAGTAAGAAGTCGAGCAAATACAACATTATGAATAAAAAGTAAACTTACGTGTGACCACCATGTTGATGCATCAATTAAGACCATACAAATCAAAATGGTCCACATGCTGGATGAATTGGTCCACATGTATCCTCTTGAATTTGTTATAAAAACATTAGGGATTCAACGATGACTTTTGAGGGTGACTATTTGACAATCAATTTACCTAGTGAGCAGGAGGTACATGGATAATCATTTAACAAAAGAATCTTCATGTTCTTTAGTGGATGCCCATACGAATTTTCAATGATTCGGCGCATCATTGTTGACCCAGGATGGCTAAGACGATCATGCCAAAGTATAGAAATCTTTGGGTCATAACACTTCTGGTGCATTATAACACTTCGGGTGCCTGCATTTCTGGTGTTTTGCACTTCTGTTACATTATAACACTTCTGGTGCATTACTACATGTGATTCAATTGCTCTTATAGTTGTGGAATACATCCCAGAAGAGAGAGTGAGGAGTTTTTCTAATACATAATTCGGACATGAAATAATAGATGTGATGCAAAGGTAGTCAACACAACCTTCATTTATAGTTTCAATATGATATCTATTATGATGTATATCTTTAAAACTCAGCAGATTTCTTTTAGATCTGGTTGTGTACAAAGCATCATCAATGTATAATTTTGTTCCACATGGTAATTACAGCTATTCCGGAGCCTTTAATCATGTACGTAGCACCTGATATTGTATTTACACTAGCTTCAGCTAATGTTATATGAGAGAAATATTTTCTATCTCGAAAAATAGTGTGCGTTGTTGCACTGTCTGCTAAACAGATATCCTCACCAGATTTCTTGGACTTAGTTGTCAGATCCATGCCTTTTTATATATGCAAATTTATAATTGATTACTTTAAAAAATAAATATGAAAAATAGATAAAATATAGGGTTTAAATCTAAAAACTCACACTACTTTCAAAAAATGATCATTAAACCCCCACCAGTTTTAAAAAACCCCCACAATATTATAACGTTGTCATTTTACCCCAATTCTGTCAATAAACCGTTAAGGGTATGTGAAATGACTAAATTATCCTTATAATATTCCATTTTATTTTAAAAATAAAAAATAAAAATCATATTTTTCAAATTACAATATTATCCTCTAGCACAAAACGACCGCGTTTAGTGCCAACATAGTTAGACATCAAAACCCCATCGTTTTATTCAAGACAACAGTTGTATTGGACATAAACGACAGCGTTTGATTCATTGCACTAGTCGTATCTATATATATTGTTACACCGGTCGTAATTGTAGTCTTGTCAGTGTCGACCCTCTTCACCGACACGATCAGCCGACTATCCATTACTGCCTTATACGTCGTCCCCATCGTACCTCTCCCGAGCGGCTTTGCTAAAGCCCTCATCAGCTGGTCCAGAGTGTACATCTATGTTTCGCCGCTACAAAACATCAAATACCCATTGTTTTCATGGTGTTATTGAACACTCTGAATCTGAATCTGGGTTACATTCTTTTTAACTTCTGATTCATTCTCTACAGCAATCAATGTGTTGTTATTTGTACCATCAGTATTTGCATTCTCAGGACTAGGCATTGTTGATTTTGACGATGACATTTGGTGCCGTCGCTTTTTTATCAACACAAAGCAACACAGAACAACTACGATAAGGATTAGAATTGCGATGACCAAAAGTGTAATCGCGTCGATTCTCTTGTGCTTTTTCGGCGACGGCGACGATATAACCACTCCTTGTGCATTCTGGAGAAGAGATGTAGGAGGCGAGGCAGCTGCGCCGGAGCAGGAGTTGAAGAACGAGGAAGTATTGGAACTGCATGCTTTGTCGATGATCTCCCCGCAGAGGCTAGGGTTCCATTAATCATGCTCTTACACCCTCACTTGGTTTTGAAGGGGAAAAAATACAATAATACTTTCTCACTTTTTTTTTTTTTCATAATTAATTACAAAAAAAAAAATTCAGATTTTATTACTATTAATTAAGTAGCCAATACCATCCACTCTCACAACTTCTCTCACCTTGATGTTATTGTTATGATTATATATAGACATCTTCAATTAAAGATTTATTATAATTAATAATTAAAATTAATTTGTAATAACTTTTTTTTTTCACCATAACTATCTTTCCGGCGAACATTCCGCGACCTTCGATGTACCCATCTTCTCCGGCAAAGCCATCGTTATCTCTTTAAAATACTACCTGAAACAAAGACCCACTTCAATTTGGACTCGTAGATCCAGCTCTCGCCTTTGGAGACCCATTTCAATTGTTCTCTCTCTACTGTTTGGTTAAAAGGAAAAGGAAAGTTGATAAATAAAAGTTGAATAAATTTTTTCGGTTTAAAGCTTCTATTTTTTTTTTTTTGTGTTCATTGATCACTCTCTTGGCCCGTTAAGATAGAGAGAAATATTGAATTTAAAATGATTGAAACCAAAATTGGTTGCATTTTAGAGAGAGAAAGTATCTCTGTATATAAACGTAATGTGGCTGTGGGTTTTAACTGTGATAAGCTTGGGGGTATTTTCAAAATAACACATATAAATATATATCACTTGTTTGACACATGTTATTATAGGGGTATTTTGGTCACAAAATTCACTTTAGCAAAGCAATTGTTAACCACGCGCTACGTTAATGGTTCCATTTGACAGAATTCGGGTAAAATGATAACGTTGTAATATTGTTGGGGATTTTTAAAACTGGTGGGAGTTTAATGATCTTTTTTTTAAAAGTAGTGGGGCATGATACCCTCGATTCTAGAGCCATGGGTGATCAAGTCCGAGCACAAATTCGAGGGATACCAGACAATTAATATGTAAACAAACAAGAATACAAAAAGAATTTAAGAATAAAATAATAAAGGCTGAAAGAATTCTAAATATTAAATTAAAATTAATATAACCTAAACTTTTCAACATCCGTACAACTCGGGAATCCATCTAGTGGACCCCTAATAAAACCCAATGGAAAGTAAAATACCCAAACCAAATCCAAAACTAAAACATGAAAAGTAATCCTACGTAGTCGGAGGAGTGGGTGACTGTATCTGCTCAGCACGATCAAGCTCTAAGCCTGAAACTGACGGAACACCTGAAAAATAAGAGTGGGTCAGACCCACTAGCAAGTTCTATCCTACTACATCCATACAGAAACTCGATACGCAAATACATCCTAGATAACTCAGCAATAACTAAAATAGTCCATATATGTATAAATACACACTATAGGACACTCACTAGCCTATAGTTATGTCTCAGCCTGAATAGAAGGTAACATGCAAATCGCACATCACGGTGGGCATGTATACCTAGACCTACTAGGGTACAAAACTACGTCCAGTTATCCATCCTAGGCAATATACGTACCCTAACTATGATCATGAGACTCAAGCTTATATCACGGTACCATAAGTATATATATAATATCCTTCCTAATGCAGAATAAAAAAATAAACAAACATCCAATATGTCATTTAACTGTTTTAGTTGACCTAACATGAATTCATGTAGGATTGAACTATTTTAGTTAATCCATTCCGTATGTATGAATAGGTAGGAATTAACGTTTTGATCTAATCCATCCCTAATATGCCACCGTCCCATACCGGTACATATATTCCACAAAATTCAATAAATGATGCAACAATTTATATAAACATCAAATACATCCAGAGATAAGCATAATAAAAGTCAGATATATACAAGATCCTATTATGCAACCAATATATGATTATAATCATATATCTTCCGTTTAAATTGCTAGAGTGAAGGTAAACAATTTAAATCATCCATATCCAATACTTGATAGAATAAAATAAAGTAATTCATCAATTAACCTCCAGAGAAATAATAAAAATCAGATACTTAACTAAGTATATCATACCGTAATTCACAATAGTAAATTTATATCCCTCCATTTAATTTGTTAATATAACGACACGTAACTAAAATCCTTCCAAGCCATTAACAACATGCAAATTTAATTTTAATTCTCATGATGTTCAAGTTCCTAACATGGATTAATCATTATTGGATATTATCATGCTTAATTAAATCATTTAAAACTATCCATACAAATTCAAAACTACATCGGAGCCCCCGAAATCCCAAAACCCATCAAAAATACACTTACTGTGTATTTACAAAAGGGGAGCCGGCTCCAATTTAAGGTAGAGCTGGCTCCACTCCCAAATGAGCCGCCTCTATACCATATGAAGCCGACTCCACTTCAATGGAGCCGCCTCCATTGAAGGGGGAGCTGCTTCCACTCCTCCCAGCCTCCATCTTCTTCGTCTCCAACTGTTGTCTGACCCTCCAATTGCCCTTATTAAGGTTCCTAACCCTCTGTTCTAGATTCTAGATAGTCCCAACAAATTATAAGAAGTATTTATGCATCAATTACATGAATCAAAACAAGTTTACATTCAAAGAAAATCAAGAATTAAAATGAAAGCATATATTAACTAACAACAATTTTAATTCGATTCAATTCCATTCAATTTCATTCAATTCAAGCATGATTAATAGATCAATTTTAAATATCCGTTTAAATCTTGGAAACTACCTAGGCATGCACAGAACACAAGTCTAAAGGAAAAAGTTAGAATAAAACTTGCTTTCGGTTTCAGTTATGAAACTTTAAACCGTCGTCTTTAGTAATTCCGGCGACCTTAATTGCTTCCACTGACCTCTGTTGCTCCTGGTTCAACCCACGAGCAAGTTGTAATTTCCCCTCCTTGGTTCAACCCTTGTCCCTAGCCAAACCCCTAACTTTCCTCTCTGTTTTTCTCTCAAAACTCTCTCTCTCTGTTCGTGAAACTGAATAGGGTTTTCTTAACCTTAGGCAGATGTATACTGTTATATTTATAGGTTTCAATCCAAAAACCTAATTCTAATTATAATACGAACCGAAAACTTAAATAATCGGCCACCACGTGATATCATAAAAAAAATACAAAATACAAAACCCTAAACTATAATACAAATATAATGAAAATAATACTAATTCAATTTAAACCTTAAAACAATTCTACATCAGCATATAATTAAATTTAAAACAATTAAATTAATACAATTAAACAAATAAACAACCATTTAAACAAATAGGCAAATAATTCAATTAATCAACTAGAAATGCAATAAAACCATTAATTCAAATGCCAATACTATCCTTTTAAAATTAGGGGTATTACATTCTTCCCCCCTGGCAAAAGGAATTCCGTCATCGGAATTCGCTCTTACCTTCTTCTAGTATTTCAGGAAACTGTGAGCGAATGACATCCTCCCGTTCCTAAATAGACTAAGCCTCATTGTAGTGACTCCACTGAACACGCACCAAAGGGATAACCTTATTACGAAGAATTTGATCCTGACGGTCGACAATATGACACAGTGGCTCCAAATATGTTGCATCTAGCTGCAACTCAAACTTCCCAACATTGATATGCTGATACCGATCCTCATCTCGTAGAAATTTTTGCAACATGGAAACATGGAACACATAGTGCACGCGATCCAAATGATCCAGAAGTGTCAATCGATAAACTACAAACTCGATCCGTAATCATAAATGAACTGACAAACAGCGGTGACAACTTCCCTTTCTTCCCAAAACACATTACTCCTTTCATATGAGACACTTTGAGGAGAACTTGATTTCCAACCCGAAACTCCAAGGCACGAGTACGACGATCAGCATAACTCGTCTGCCTATTCTGGGCAGTACGCATGCGATCCAGAGCGATTTTTTCAGAAATATCCTTAATAAACGCAGGACCCAAGAATCTGCTCTCGCCAACCTCCATCCAACAAACAAGAGATCGACATGGTCGGCCATACAATGCCTCAAATAGTGCCATACCAATAGTCTTCTGGAAACTATTGTTATACGTAAATTCGATTAGTGGCAAATAATCCTCCCAATGGCCCTTGAAATCAATAACATACGAACGAAGCATATCCTCTATGATATGATTAACCCTCTCGGTCTGTCCATCAGTCTAAGGATAATAAGCAGTACTAAGATGTAACTCTATACCCAAAGCCTGTTGAAAACTCTTCCAAAATCCTGACACAAAGCTTGAGTCCCTGTCCGATAAAATAGACAACGGAATGCCATGCAGCTTCACAATGTCTGTAATGTAAAGTCTCGCCAACTGCGTTGAATTAAAGTCGGTGCGAATAGGCAAGAAATGAGCTGATTTAGTCAAACTATCCACGATGACCCAAATGGAATTGCGATCCTTAAACGAATTAGGCAACCCGTCCACGAAATCCATAGAAATGCTCTCACATTTCTACTCCGATATCGGTAGTGGTTGTAGAGCTCCTGGCAGCCACTAATGATCAATTTTTTTGACCATCTGACAAGTACTACACCGAGAAACAAAAATAGCAATGTCCTTTTTCATACCTGCCTACCCAAAACTGCCGCTTCATATCCTGATACATCTTGTCTCCTCCTAGATGAACAGAAAACTCAGAATGACGAGTCTCAGTCATCACATCATTTCTTAAATCGTCAGCTGAAGGTACCACTAAACGTCCCTTGTACCTCAAACCTCCATCAGTCCTGACATAGTAAAATGGAACCTCCCCAGAAGTTATCTCTGCAATTTTGTCAATGCACTGCTGATCTGTGAGTTGCGCCTTCAAAACTTTGTAAATGATATAAGGTGTAACTACTATGCAAGCCATAAAAGCATCAGACAACTCATCAACTATCTTCAAAGCATTCCACTCAGTGGTGAATAAAGTAGAAAGACTCGCATAGGGTCAACAACTGAGTGCATCTGCCACTACATTTGGTTTCCCTGGATGGTACTGTATTGAGAAATGATAGTCTTTTACAAACTCTAACCATCTGCGCTGTCTCATATTCAGCTCCCGCTGAGTGAACAAATACTGCAGACTCTTGTGATCACTAAATAATCTGAAGGACTCTCCCAATAGATAATACCTCCAAATACATAAAACAAAGACCACAGTTGCCAACTCCAAATCATGTGTTGGATAATTAAGCTCATGAAGCTTAAGCTTACGAGATCCATATGAAATCGATCGCTCCTCCTGCATCAAAACACATCCAAGACCTTGCAAAGAAGCATCTGTGTAGACAAGATACTCTATCCCACTCTGTGGAGTAGATAGAATCGGCGCAGAAGTCAACCTAGTCTTTTGCTCATCAAAAACTTTCTGTCAGTGTTCATCCCATACAACCCGTACACCTTTCTTAGTCAAATGAGTGAGTGGTCTCATTATCTTCGAGAACCCCTAAATAAACCTCCGATAATATCCTCCCAACTCGAGGAAACTCTGAATCTCGGTAGGTGAAGTAGGTTGTCCCCACTCTACTACTACTGAAACTGTGGTTGGATCTACCGCTACTCCCCTTTCTGACACCATATGACCCAGAAACTTCACTTCCCGCTGCCAAAATTCACACTCCTCGAACTTGGCATATAACTGGTGTTCACGAAGTGTCTGTAACACTATGCGAAGATGTCTGGCATGATCGTCCTCTGACTTCGAATAAATCAAAATATCATCTATAAAGACGATGACAAATTGATCCAAGTAAGCCCTGAAGACTCTATTCATTAAATCCATGAAGACTACTGATGTGTTAGGCAACCCGAACGGCATAACACGAAACTCATAAGATTGATATCTAGTGAGAAACGCTGTCCTTGGAACATCTTGCTCCCTAACCCGAAGTTCATGATATCTAAAACGCAGATCAATCTTAGAGAAGTATGTAGCTCCCTTCAAATGATCAAAAAGATCATCAATCCTGGGCAAAGGGTACTTATTACGAATAGTAATCTTGTTCAACTCCCTGTAATCTATATACAGGCGAAGTGAACCATCCTTCTTCTTCATAAACAAAACCAGTGCTCCCAAGGGTGCAGTACTCCTACGAATAAAACCCTGGCTGTGTAATTGCTGAATCTGATCCCTCAGCTCTCGTATCTCCACTGGTGCCATCCTGTATGGTGCCCTAGCAATAGGCATAGTGCCAGGAGCTAAGTCACTCACAAAATCTATCTCTCGACTAGGTGGCAATCCTGGAACCTCCTGAAAAACATCTGAAAATTCCTGTACAATTGGTATGCTATCCAATGACACAGTAATCTCTTCCTCCGTTTCCTCCTCCACATAGAACAAATATGTGCTAGTGACTCGTTTAAAACGTGGCATAGCGAAGACGTACATATCCTGACCAGGTATGGTGAAAACAATAGACCTATCATAACAATTAACTTGGGCATGGTAGTAAGATAACCAATCCATCCCAAGTATCACATCATAAGTGTGCATGTCCAGGACCACTAGATTGGCTAGAAACCTGAGTCTACCAATATCTAGTGTCACAGACACATCACTCTTAAGTAAAATTGCAGTATCGCCTAAAGGTGTAGAAATACCATGAGGTCTATTGCATACTAATGTAACCAATTAAACTATAAAACCCCAAAATTTCTAAATACTCCGTAGATCAAAACACATATAGTACACAATACTCCGATATCTAGTCATATTTAGAGTATCGCTCTATCTTGGGCATTTTTCTTTTGAAATCAAACTTACTGTATTGATTTACAAAAGTTCTTTTATAAACTCCTTGGTAATCGTCCCGTCTCAACACAACGTACTTACAAGCAAATACTTGTTTGCCTGTCCAAAAACCAATCACTCCACTGTGATATTCCTTTAGCATTACAACAAACACATTTAAATATAGTTTGATAAAACCAGTTATATAAATGTCTCAAAAACTCTTATGAAACACAATTGAGATGCCAAAACTACCAGTTTACTTTATTAAGAACTTTTTTAAACCATATACTTCCAAAAGAATAATAGTCATATATTCTTTAAAAAAATAATACTAATGTACTTGATTTAACCAGTACTACACTTCTAATAATATCTCCATCATTACTAGTAATATAAATCACTCCTAAAAGAGTCATCCTCCTTGTGATTCGGTACCCTCCTGCTTGGATGGCCCGATATTTCCTTGTTTAGGACACTGCTGGGTAATGTGGCCATACTCTCCACAAGTATAGCAAGTACCTTTGTGATACCTCTCGAATCCGAGACATGTGTTGATCAGGCTCAAGCCCAAACCCGAGGGAATATCAAACAATTAATATTTAAGTGAACACAAATTTTAAAATGAAATAAGAATAAAATAATAAGCTGAAAAGAATTCTAATTATGAAATCCTCAATCTTTAATATTTTTAAAATCCAATAATCCAAAAGCCTTCATTAATTTAACAACTCGGAAATCCATTAAGTGGACCACTAATAAAATCCCAATTGGAAAGGAAACAACGGAAACAAAATATAAAGCTAAACATGGAAAGTAATCCTACGTCGTCGGAGGAATGAGTGTCTGTATCTGCTCTGCACAACCAAGCTCTAACCCTGGAACTGACGAACAACTGAAAAATAAAAGAGTGGGTCAGGCCCACATGCAAGTCATATCCTACTATGATCCATACAGAAACCCGACACGCAAATACATCCTATATAGCTCAACAATAACTAAAATAATCCATATATGTATAAGTACACACTATAGGATGCTCACTAGCACAATAGGTCTGTCTCAGCCTGAGTAGAGATACCATGCAAATCGCACATAACGTGGTCATGTGTACCTAGACCTACCAGAAAACATCAACTACTGTCCAGTTATCCATCCTAGGCGATATACGCACCCTAACCATGGTCCTGAGACTCAAGCTCATACCATGGCACCATAACATCAATATATAAAGTCCGCATAAGCCTAATATAAAATATCATCCATCTGGTATAATGGCCTGATATATGTATAACAATTCATCCAGAAACCAAAGTAGGTTATTCAATTATTTTATTGACATGACACCAATATGAGTAGGGTTTAACCTTTATAGTTAATCCATACCTCAATCTTGCTTAGGTAGGACTTAGTATTTGAACTAATCCATCCCTAGTATGTCACCGTCCCATACCGGTGCATACAATCCTCCAATTAGCATAATTGATAAAACAGCACTAGGTATTCATCAACCATTCTCCCGAATATGCATCAATATAGATTAATACATACATAACGATATTAGGCATTCATTATAGAACCTAAAAATCATGTTCCAACTATTTAAATTGCTGAAATAAGTCAAAACATTTAAATCCTCCAAATCATCCATAAATTGATACAGTTAAAGGCAAGTTAAATACCAATTTAATCCAAACCAAGCATAGTTAATTTCAAGTAATTTAGTATACTTATCACTCTGTTTAAATATAATTAAATAGTATCAAATTATATATAAGAATCTCCAGTTTCCTGTAATTAACTTAAATAACCAAACAGGCTACAACATGTAGATTTTTCTCTAAGTTCACATTACTCCATTCTTTAATCCATTTACCAATTAATGCTTCCCTATATTTTTATAGGTCCTTAGCAATTACCTACACCATTTAGTGCAATTTAAATGGATTACACAGACCAGGGATAGCCCAAAACACTGCCTAAAAATCAATAATATGTAATTCTGGGCCAGAGCAGGCTCTCACAAATTGAGAGCCTGCTCCATTAACATGGGAGCCGGCTCCCTACCCTTAGGAGCTGGCTCTATGGAGCTAGGATCCGGCTCCACACTCCTTCGAGCCGGCTCCATTGATAAGGGAGCTGGCTCCCTCCTTTTGGGAGCATGCTCTCTCACTCCCTGAAGTCGTTCTGCTTTTCTGCTTCGTCTTCCTCACCTCCGGTGATACTCAGGGCCTCTATAATTCTTTTAATACTTGTTCTAGTGTTTAATTAATGCCCCATATTATTTATAAGACATCATTATGCATTAACAATATCAATTACACAAAGCTTACAATCAAGGACAGAAAGATTCAGTTTGAAAACTTAAAGAATTATCAAACCAGTTTATTTCAACGAAGCTAATTACAGTTTAAACATGCAACAGAGATATGTTTTAGCATTATGTAAACCCCCGAAGTTTACCTAGGCATGCACAGAACAGAGGTTTAAGTGAAAGAGTTAGAATAGAAACTTGCCTCTGATTTCAGTTTAGAAATCTTAAACCGTCTTCTCTAGCAACTCCGGCGACCATAATTGTTTCTACTGACCTCTGTTGCTCCTAGTTCAACCCAGGAGCATGCGCCAAATACTCCTCCTTGGTTCCGTCCTTGACCCTTACCAAACCCTAACTTTTCTCTCTCTGTTCTCTCTGCTTCTACTGTTCGTGAAAAGGGTTCTAAAAACCCTTAGCAGACTATACAAGTATTTACAAAGGCTAATACAAAACTCTAGTCCATTTAAAACTGGAGATAGAAAACCCTAATTAAATTCTAGTCGGCCACAATGTGAATCATAAAAGAAATAAAACCCTAATTTAATCCAATTAACTAAACAATTACTCAATTAAAGAAAACAATAATATAATCCATTCAATTAAAGAAAAAAAAAACACAATTAATCAATTAATTCAAATAACCCCAATTAAATAAAATAATTCATTTAAATATAACAATTCATCAATTAAGGGTTTGGTACTCTTAAGGGTTTACCCTTAATTTTAAAAGGATAGTCCTGGTATTTAATTAATTGTTTAAATTACATTTTTAATTGTTTAATTGTTTGTTTGTCTATTTATTTGACTTAATTAATTGTTTAATTAATTGTTTAAATTACATTTTTAATTGGTTAGACTGTGGTTGATCCTGTTCTGCCTGTGGTCCCCCATTCTGCTCTTTCTGAGCTAACCCAGGACATTGGTTGGATATATGCCCATAATCGTCGCAGGTAAAATAATGAATTTTAAACACATTATGTACCATTGGTACTACCTCTAGTGTCTGCTGAACGTGTGGCTGACTCTGAAATGCAGTTGCTACGCCTGCCGCTATAGCCTGAGCAATGATGTAAACTAACTGAGGAGAAAACGCTAGATACCTGCCTTGATTGTAGCCCCGATCCTGACACTCCTAAGTCTGCTGTACATCCTCCTGCTCGATGTGCAACCGACCATCTTCCTCTTGCTCCTCCTCTTGAAACCTAGGCAGTTGCTGTTCTTCCTCAATTTGCTGACGCCGCATGCGATCTTGCTGTCTACGTGCCGCTCTCCTTTGTCGACAATTTCCTTGTATGTTCTATCCTCTTCTAGCGTTAATCATACTGTTAACATAAATAGACAGATATCAGTACGATTTTAAACGGACTGTAAAGGAATACAACGAATCCAAAACTTAAACTCTAAACAAGATAATACGCTACGCGGAAGTTTTAGTCCGAGCATAGATCCGAGGAATACCAGGCAATTAATATGTAAAC
The DNA here is from genome assembly GCF_030987335.1 of Cornus florida. Lineage (NCBI taxonomy): Eukaryota > Viridiplantae > Streptophyta > Magnoliopsida > Cornales > Cornaceae > Cornus > Cornus florida. The sequence goes on along the minus strand of NW_026775578.1, from coordinate 17,159,659 downwards.
AAGCAGGAATACAAAAAGAATTTAAGAATAAAATAATAAAGGCTGAAAGAATTCTAAATATTAAATTAAAATTAATATAACCCAAACTTTCCAACATCCATACAACTCGGGAATCCATCTAGTAGACCCCTAATAAAACCCAATGGAAAGTAAAATACCCAAACGAAATCCAAAACTAAAACATGAAAAGCAATCCTACGTAGCTGGAGGAGTGAGTGACTGTATCTGCTCAGCACGATCAAGCTCTAAGTCTGAAACGGACGAACACCTGAAAAATAAGAGTGGGTCAGACCCACTAGTAAGTTATATCCTACTACAATCCATACATAAACCCGATACGCAGATACATCCTAGATAGCTCAGCAATAACTAAAATAGTCCATATATGTATAAATAAACACTATGGGACACTTACTAGCCTATAGTTCTGTTTCAGGCTGAATAGAAGGTAACATGCAAATCGCACATCACGGTGGGCATGTATACCTAGACCTACTAGGGTACAAAACTACGTTCAGTTATCCATCATAGGGAATATACGCACCCTAACCATGATCCTGAGACTCAAGCTCATATCACGGTACCATAAGTATATATATAATATCCTTCCTAATGCAGAATAAAAAATAAAAAATAAAAATAAATAAAAAACATCCAATATGTCATTCAACTGTTTTAGTTGACCTAACATGAATTCATGTAGGATTTAACTATTTTAGTTAATCCATTCCATATGTATGAATAGGTAGGAATTAACGTTTTGATCTAATCCATTCCTAATATGCCACCGTCCCATACCGATACATATATTACACCAAATCCAATAAATAATGCAACAATTTATATGAACATCAAATACATCTAAAGATAAGCATAATAGAAGTCAGATATATAAAAGATCCTATTATGCAACCAATATATGATTATAATCATATAACCTCCGTTTAAATTGCTAGAGTGAAAGTAAATAATTTAAATCATCCATATCCAATAATTGATAGAATAAAATAAAGTAATTCATCAATTAACCTCCAGAGAAGAGTATAATAAAAATCAAATACTTAACTGAGTATATCATACCTGTGATACTCCTCGGATCCGAGACACGGGTTGATCAGGCCCGGGCCCAAACCCGAGGGAAATATCAAACAATTAATATGTAACCGAACACAGAATACAAGATGAAATAAATAATAATAATAAGCTGGAAGAATACTAATTGAAATCCTCAAAATATAATTAATGAAATCTGTTAAATCTAAACTCCAAAACTTCATAAGTTACAACTCGGAAATCCATCTAGTGGACCCCTTATTATTAAAAATCCCAATTGAAACTAAAATATCTTAAATAGAAACTTAAGGTAAACATAGAAAAGATTCCTACGTAGTCGGAGGAATGAATGTCTGTATCTGCTCTGCACGTCCAAGCTCTAACCCTGGAACTGACGAACACCTGAAAAATAAGAGAGTGGGTCAGGCCTACATGCAAGTCCTATTCTACTATGATCCAAACAGTAATTTGATACGCAGATACATCCTAGGAAGACTCAACAATATCTAGAGTAGTCCAAATGCATATATATAGTACACACTATAGGATGCTTACTAGTCCAATAGGTCTGTCTCAGCCTGAATAGAGATACCATGCAAATCGCACAATAATATGGTCATGTGTACCTAGACCTACCAGGGAACAACACCTATGTCCAGTTATCCATCCTAGGCGATATACGCGCCCTAACCATGGTCCTGAGACTCAAGATCATACCATGGTACCATATAATAAATATATAAAGTCCGTACTCCTCCTAATACAAAATACCATCCATCTGTGTAGTGGTCTAGTATATGTATAATCATCCGTCCTGAAACCATATTAAGTCATTCAACTATTTTGTTGACATGACACAAGTAGATAATGGACTTAACCTATATGGTTAATCCATACCTTAATCCAAATTAGGTAGGACTTAGGGTTTGATCCAGTCCATACCTAGTATGTCACCGTCCCATACCGGTACATACAATCCTCCAGTTTACACAGTTGACCAAACAATGATAAATGCATATCAGTTATACTCCAAAATAAGCACACATACCAATCTAATAAGTGTAAGATCAAACTATATATCCGGTATATGATCTAGAAGTCACATTCTAGTCCTTTAAAATGTTAGAGTAAAATACAACATCTAATTCCTCTAAAACAGTACCATAACTTGATGCAATAAATAGTATAGTTAAACATCAATTAATTTCCATTTAAGCATACCTATATTTTTTCCAGAATATATAATATATGCTTATACAACAGTTGAACCATGAACAACAGTTTAAAATTATGCTAGAAACCAAAGTGCTTTATAGAAACAGTACACAATGTCAAGTTATAATTCAACCTTCCATATGCAGTGTATTAATTAACTGTAGATTATTTCATACTTCAAAATTAATACTAACATGCTTCCCAATCCTTTTACATCTCTAGAATAAATTTTATAAACCATCCACAGCCCTTGGAACCACTCAGAAACCTTCCTACAGGCTAAACTGAACCCAAAACCACGTAGAAACCAAAAACAGAAGTTGAAGCCACCTCCCTCCACATTGGAGCCACCTCCACTGCATGTGGAGCCAGCTTAACCTCTTGTGGAGGCGGCTCCACCCTTGGGGTGAGCCGGCTCTACTCCACTGTGAGCCGTTGCGTGTAATCTGATCATCTTCTTCGCCTCCGGTGAAGTTCAGAGGCTCTGTACAATTTTTATAACTTATTCTAGAGTTCAATTGATGTTCCAGAGTTAATTATAAGCATGGTCACATCCCACATACATGGAAGATTTTCAGGTTTAAACATTAACGAAAACAGACTTTCAAGTGAGAACTATTTCTAACCAACGACAAAATTATGCAATGATTTAAAAATTGATACCAACATAATTACAAGATGAATTATAATATTTATTTAATCCATTTTAACGTTGGTTTAATCCCTGGAGTCATCCAAACATGCACAGATCACGAACTAAAGGGAAAGAGAAGAATAATGACTTGCCTTGAGTTTCAATTTTGAAACTCTAAACCACTGTCTTTGAAACTTCTGTCCATGTCTGAGACTCCTGTTCTACACCTCAGGTGCTCTTGGTTTAACCCAGAAGCACTCCGTCTAGTGTATCCTTGAACCTCTCCGATAACGTCCTAGTTTCCACTCTCTGTATCTCTCTATCTCACGGTATAAGTATCAGTGAATAGGGTTTTGTTTTGTAACCCTAAACCAACGTATAATACTGTATTTATAGGCTTCAACACAACCCTAATTCTAATACAAAACCAACCCTAAGTCGGCTACATCCGTGTAAATAAAACCCTAATATAACTATATGTGTGCCTCCATACAGTCACGTTAAAACAATTAAATTTAATTAACTTAATTCAATTAAAACAAGTAAATAATTAAAGACCATTAAATCACCACAATGAAAACAATTACAATAAACACATGATCACGTCAACAATTAATACAAATAGAAACAAAAGGCCAATTAAATAAATAATTTTAAAAAAAAAACAAATAAACAATTAAATAAAAATAAATGCAATTTAAACAATTTAATAAATACCAGGTTTATCCTTTTGAAATCAGGGGTATTACAATACCGTAATTCACAATAGTAAATTTATATCCCTCCATTTAATTTGCTAACACAACGACAAACAACTTAAATCATTCCAAGCCATTAACAGCATGCAAATTTAATTTTAATTCTCATGATGTTCAAGTTCCTAGCATGGATTAATCATTCTTGGGTATTATCATGCTTAATTAAATCATTTAAAACCATTCATACAAATTTAAAACTACATCAGAGCCCCCAAAATCCCAAAAACCATCAAAAATACACTTACTGTGTATTTACAAAAGGGGAGCCGGCTCCAATTTAAGGTAGAGCCGGCTCCACTCCCAAAGGAGCCGCCTCTACACCATGTGGAGCCAGCTCCACTTCAATGGAGCCGTCTCCACTCCTCCTAGCTTCCATCTTCTTCATCTCCGGCTGTTGTCTGACCCTCCGATTGCCCTTATTAAGGTTCCTAACCCTCTGTTCTAGGTTCCAGACAGTCCCAACAAATTATAAGAAGTATTTATGAATCAATTACATAAATCAAAACAAGTTTACATTTAAAGAAAATCAAGAATTAAATCGAAAGCATATATTAACTAACAACAGTTTTAATTCGATTCAATTCCATTCAATTTCATTCAATTCAAGTATGATTAATAGATCAATTTTAAATGTCCATTTAAATCTTGGAGACTACCTAGGCATGCACAAAACACAAGTCTAAGGGAAAGAGTTAGAATAAAACTTGCCTTCGGTTTCAGTTATGAAACCTTAAACCGTCGTCTTTAGTAATTCCGGGGACTTTAATTGCTTCCACCGATCTCTGTTGCTCCTGGTTCAACCCACGAGCAAGCTATAATTTCCCTTCCTTGGTTCAGCCCTTGTCCCTAGCCAAACCCCTAACTTTTCTCTCTGTTTTCCTCTCAAAACTCTCTCTCTCTGTTCGTGAAACTGAATAGGGTTTTCTTAACCCTAGGCAGACGTATACTGTTATATTTATAGGTTTCAATCCAAAAACCTAATTCAAATTATAATACGAACTGGAAACTCAAATAGTCGGCCACCACTTGATATCATAAAAAAAATACAAAACCCTAAACTATAATACATATATAATGAAAATAATACTAATTCAATTTAAACCTTAAAACAATTCCACATCAGCATATAATTAAATTTAAAATAATTAAATTAATACAATTAAACAAATAAACAACCAATTAAACAAATAGGCAAATAATTCAGTTAATCAACTAGAAATGCAATAAAATCATTAATTGAAATGCCGATGCTATCCTTTCAAAATTAGGGTTATTACATGGGGGTTTTTAGATTTAAACCCTAAAATATAAGTATACTGAGACATGAATAAAATCACACTGAAACAGATATAACAAATTATACTTAAAAAGTTACAATACAACAACTATCTTACAATACAACTATAATATGGTCAGTTGCAAATATCATAGAGGAAAACAGGATAACATAGCTGCAGTATGGGTAGTTGCAAATATCATACACAAAATGAACACATTAACTGGTATAGGCATCACCAATGAGATGGTCAATTTTACGAGTGGGATCCTCAAATAAATCCAAGACATCCAGGTGAATGATGTCTACTGGCTCATCATCATCAATAAAATTCATTTCAATATTTTTTCCCTTTTTCATTTACTAAGGCTTGGTAAAGGTCGGCCAGATGTCTGAACGTACGACAGGCACGCAACCAGTGCCCTTTCATGCCACACCGATAACAAGCTAGGCTTCTCTGCATAATTCTGAGGGATTTTGTTTTACAAACCCTTTTCTTTTGCCTGCTTGGTCACATTTGTATTCCACTTCTGGTGGAACGGTGTGGGGTTCCTTCTGAGAACCTGTGAGGGATTCTGACCACCATAGTTGTGATAATTGTTTTTACCATAAGCATCCCAATGATCACGGCCAAGACCACGACCACAACCACGTCTACGAAGATGATATATGGGTGCATTCGTGTTGTTCCGGTCGGACGGGACTGATGATTTTTCAACAAAAGCTAATTATTTTGTTCAGCTACTAGTAAGCAAGAAATCAGCTCAGAGTATTTGGTAAATCGACGCTCTCGATACTGCTGCTGCAAGTGCAAATTTGAGGCATGAAATGTGGAGAATGTTTTTTCTAACATATCATCGTCAATGATTTTTTCTCCACATAAAATTAATTGTGAGCTAATTTTGAAAAGAGTTTAATTATACTCACTTATGGTTTAAAAATCCTGCAATCATAGATGTATCCTGTCAAAATGAGCTTTTGGAAGAAAAACAGTTTTCTAATGCTCATATCGTTCTTTTAAATTATTCCATAAGATGAGTGGGTCTTTAACCGTTAGGTACTCAATTTTTAATTCTTCATGGAAATGATAGCAAAGAAAAATCATTACTTTTGCACGGTCCTACAGGGACGCTTCATTATTTGCTTTAATTGTTTGCCCAAGATACATGGCATCGAGATGAATCTCGCCATCAAGGATCCATGATAGGTAGTTTTTGCCCGAAATATCAAGAGCAACAAATTCAAGCTTGGTAAGATTCGACATTATCAGGGAACTATAAATGATAAAATAACATAGTTAGAATTATTTCATTATAATCGAACTGAGATAAGCATCATAATAAAAATAATAATCAATTTAAAATTATTAAAATACCACAGTCACTATAATATGATTTTCATAGTGGTGATACCATATATATAAATAACAGTTAATTTATATTCACAACAGAACGAGTGGTTTAGTGGCTCGTTAACTCAACTTGCGCATTAAAGGGCCACAATTCGAATCTTGTTGTACTTTTTTTTTTTTTTTTTTGGCACATTTTTCATATATGTATCATATCTTAAAAGTCATAATCTTACGTATAAGGAATTGTCAAAAGTGCAATAAAAGTTAAACATACAAAAAGTCAAAATGTGAACATGTGTGCGTGTGTGTGTGTGTGTGTATAATATGTGTGTGTGTGTGATCATAGACACGAATGTAGTGTTCTGATTTTTCCCATTTTCCATTTTCGGGAATTTTTTGATTTTTCAGGATTTTGTTCGTACCTCATTTTGCGTACCGACACCGTGGGGTGTACCGGGTAAGTCCCGAGAGTTGGTTTGGGTATTTCTTTGAGTTTAAGACTTTTAGAAATGTATTGTCGGCCATTTTGGCATTTTTTAATTTTTCGGGCCGGGAGGTCTCGGGCGAGACCCGCAACCGGTGTTGTTGTGCACAGGATTATTTTTCAGTGTCATTGCACTTCATATTTATTTAATTGGTGCATATTTTGGTGGCTATGTACCAAGAGGTGTGCTTGTCACATGTACATATGTGTGCGTGTGTGTGTGTGTGTGTGTGTGTGTATATTAAGGCAAGAAAGATATTTTGTGGTCACGTGGACCGGCTTGATCATTTTATGGCCAAAAAGGGCCAAAGCCCCTTATTTTATTTAGTCATTTCCTACACCAGCCGCTGCTTTCTCTCTTGCCTTCATTTTACTTTTCTTTTCTTTTAAAGTTTCAATCTTTCTTTTCATTTTTCGTCAATCGATCGTGTTTTCGGTCTTGGCTCCTTGACTGAAAATATTCTTCTCGTCGTTCTCTATCACTTAGTCAAATGATTTAATTTTTGGAGGAGCATGATTATTTTGCGATTTTTTGAAGTTTTTAGATCTAAGACTTTGAGAAGGTTTTGGGCCACTTCGAGACGAATTCCGGAGCCACGCCTTTGGAGCAGTATATGCTCCTCATCGTCGGCTACATTTTCACCGAACAGTTTTCCATTCCACTGCTGTTGACCCGCGTTGACTTTTCTGGCCTGGGATGCATTTTTGCTACTTTTGAGGTTGGGATGTCTAAACCGTCATGTTTTGAGTTTAGTTGAGTTCATTTTTTTATTTCTTGATAAGCATGATTAGAATAATAAAATTTAGGGCTGCAACTCGGGCGGGCCCAACCCGAAATAACCCGAGCCCAGCCCGAAAATTTTTAGGGCTTGGGGGGCAATGTTTTTCTAATTTTAGTTTGGGCCTGCGCTATATATTTTGGGCTGGGTTTGGATTGATATTGATGATGCCCGAAGCCCAACCCGAGCCCAAAAATATTATAAATATTTATAATTATACTTAAGTCACAAGAGTGCAATATCCAAATTGTTAGTTTGCTTGGAATTTATGCTTAAGATTTCAGTTTCAAGTCATGGGTTCAGCATTAATTAATTTATTTTTTACACACAAATTCTTCTCAGGTGGGCTTAGAGCGGACTTAGGCTGGACAAATTATGTATGGGTTGGGCTTGGGCAGTTCAGCTCGGGCTTAAGGCGGGCTCAAATTGGGCTTAGGCTGAAGATTTTCTATATGGGCCTAGCCCGAGATGAGTGCCAAGCCCGCCCAAGTTACAACCTTAATAAAATTTCTTTAGAATTTGAATGTTGACTATGTGCATAAATGTTTATGTGATGAAGCATGATCTAAATGATATTAATTGTATATATGTATGCACATGGTTGCAAAATTGTTTAATAAGCATACCTTACGTTGAATTATTTTCTTGAGGTTACATATATATACATGATGACGATGATGAGTATGTATCGCTAAATTAATATAATTCAACCATGTGTATGTCAATTTCATCCATGCATGATTCCATTCATGACATGAGTATGGTTTGGGAAAAGTGAGTTTGAAATGATTCTTTTAAAGAAATGTGTTTGGAAAGAATTGTGAGAAAAAGTTTTATAAATGGAACCGGGTTTCGCGAGCCCATGGCTAATTCGACCTAGAGGGAGCGCGGTCCGGTGTAGAGTATGAAAAAGTTGATGCTAAGTCCGAAATGGTTGCCACATTTGGAACCGGGAATAGCTATCAATCTCGCCTTAGTAAAGTCGGTTAGCGGTTTTTGGTGTGTGTTATGTTGGGCCAGAACTTTGGTCAGGAAAACATTGCATTTTATGGCATTTTGGCACCTATGATTATGACTAATTATGGGATGATAATCTTTCACATTGAATGATGCGGACTATGATTTTGATTATTTCTCATGTATGATCCCGACTTCTCTTTCCTATTCTTTGGTTGTTGGCCCAATGGAGTCCAAAACTGGTGTTTTAGGTATTACTTACTGAGTTGTTGAGCTCACCCCTTATCTTAACATTTTTAGGAAACCGGAAGAGTATGGACGTATGACTTGCATTCGCGAACTTAAACGACGCTAGAATTCCCCATAATGTGATGATGTTGTATTTACGGCCATGACGACCTCATTTATGTATTTAAATTCCTTGTAATCCTGTAATGACAAATTTGTATGTTTCTGGCATTGTATCTTTAGTTATGCTCCTCGAACATATATAAGTGTATTTGAGAGATGTATGCTATGGGTAGAAATTCAGTTTTGTTCTAAGGTTATGTATGTAAAGAAGCATATTGACATTTATAATCGATGAGATGGATGTTGCCCAAGAATAGACTCTAGAGGGGGGTGAATAGAGTCCTTGTCTAATAATGGTATATTTAAAAACTAAGTGGATGTCCAAGATGCAATATTTATTTAACAACTATGAGCTAAACAAAATCAACATATAAATGTAGAAGCTAGCAGTGGCTGATTTTAAGTTTATAGAACTCCAATTTTCAGCAAGTATCTTATAGCAATTGTGCAACAATAGATATATGAATTCAACAATAAAATGGCACAATTATAAGAGATATAGGGGAAGAGAAATTACAAACATAGACACGATAATTTTAGCAAGGTTCGAAAACTCCTACTTCGCGGCTCAAGACCCCTTTTGAAATTTCCTAATCCACTATAGCTCCTCCTTACGGGTGGAGAGCAAACCTTGATTAGAAGCAACTCCTTGCTAAGAGACACCCTCTCTTAATCTTCCTTTAGGCCAAACCAGTCTTTACAATATCCTTGCCAATAGACCCCTTCTTAGTTTTACATAGACCACACCAGCCCTTACAATAACTTTGTTAAGAGAACTCATTCTCTTAGGCTTACAACATAAATGAATAAGTGTTATAAGTTTCTCTCTCTCAACACTGGTTTACAGATTATAGCTCACTCTAGAGAATCAATGAATACAAATGAGCTCTCTCTTTCTAAGTGATGAATGTGAGAGGATGAAGAACAGAACAGTAGCTCTATATTAATGTGAATATCTCAGAACAAAAGCTCTAAATGATGATAGAGCAAAAGCTCTAATAGACTCACGAAATTGGCTCTCTTAGCTCTATATTTTACAACTTTCTTCAACTGAATATATTAGCCTTCCTTAGTCAATTAGCCGTTGGAAATCTTCTCCATGATTGGGACACATCAAGAGTTTTTGAACATAATATCGGTGCATTTGGCAAATTTCAAAGTTACAAATATGTGTAATGCATATGTCCCTTTCAAAGACAATATAGCTGTTGTAAAACCTTTCCATGATTGAGACACATGAAGACTTAATTTGGCAGAGGAACCTCGTTAGGTAGAAAAGCTCTGTGTATTGGTCAAACATATAACTTGGAATGTTGTGTAATGCATATGTCTCTTTCAAAGACAATATGGTTGTTGACTTTAAGACAAAATAATTTAAGATAGCCAGACAACATATTAGTAAGCACATGGGTGAGAATCTGCAGAAGCATAGAATAAGATATGTACTAGAAGTCATAAAAATAAATCTGCAGATTCGACAAGAACCGGTCGACGTCTTCTCAAATCTGTCGGCGTCAACACACAATCCAGTCGACATCTTTTAAACCGGTTGACGCTTGTAGCTATTCGATCGATGTGAAATGTGTTGCCCTTTGAGTTTAGCTACTGGAATGAACCAACTGACGTTTCCTCTGCTTATAAACATTTAAGTAAATGTCTTTACAGTATTTATATGTCCATTTACTTTAAGTTTACAATGTAAATAAGGAAGTACCCCCCATTTGGATTCAATAAAAAATATAAGAAAATTAAAATCCAACTAAATCAAAATGTAGAAAATTAGTTTTAGTTCAATTGGGGTTCCCAACAGTTTTAGTACTACTTGATCCTTCATGTAGGCTTATGTAGAATTGATGAAAAAATCCCATAAAATCAGTTTAGGTTATTTGAAGTATAAGGAGTTATTATCGGAAAAAATTATTTTGAAATAACCATTATTTTAAAATTTTATTTTTCACACTTAGCCAAAAATACAGTTTTTCATGACGTGCATTATGGGGTCCTAATGTCCGTTAGCAACTTATTTTAATGAAGGCTTCATATGCCTTAATCTTTGACCAATATGAATCATGTAATTGATGTGCATGGTCTTATCATTTCTAGCACAAGTGATGAGTTATTTCAAAGCTTAAGTAGGCTTGGACTAACTTATTCTTTAGCAAAAACTTCATGTCTCAATATATGAATGGAGTGTATAATCTATTGCTAATAGATATAGGAGCATATGAATGATGAATGATATGCATGGTCCTATATAGATGAGCTTCAAATAGATTCATAAATACCTTAACAATGAATCATAAACACTCACCAACCTATCTACCCCTTTCTTCATACTTTTAAGATTTTTCATTCGTGGATCGTTGTTTAAAAGGAGTTGAATTATGAGTCCTGCATTAATTAAGGACATATTTATGGAGATTACTCTTATTAGAGATCTTTTGTGTGTTACCAGAATAGGCAAAATAGTTAGGTTATCTTAAACTCGTCTAATAAAGTTCGAAAATGGGAAGCGGGTTATTACATAAAGCATTTTTCCGTGACGAATATAACTTGGTTTAGCAATAAAGAGGAGGTTATTATCTCATTATGTGGGCTATTCATATTTTGTTTGATTAGGCAATAGCCTATTGTTAACGATATTATATATTTCCAGTCATGTGTGTAAAGGAGTTTTTATTTGTTTTGATGCAAGAAAATACATTAATGGGGATAATTCTCAACGCATGTAAGTTGGTAAAGTTAGGTTGCAAATAAATGCAACAAGTATGGATTAGTTTAGCATCGTTTTAATAAATTACGAGATATGTCTACTAATTATGAGTAGGTGTGGATTGGTTAATTCTACACGGATAAAGGAATAATGAAAATTTAGTTTAAATAAGCAGAGTTTCATATCATGAATTCGTGAATTCCGATGACGAAATTTCTTTTGTTAGGGGGGAAGAATGTAATACCCTAATATTTTAAAAGATTTATTAATTGAAATTAATTATTTTATTTTATTTTTAAATAATTTGTTTAATTTATTTGGGTTTAATTGCTTTTATTTTTATTTTTTTTAATAATTTATTTTATTTAATTGAGTGCTAGATTAATTGTCTTATTTTAATTAAGTTATATTTCGTGATTATGTATGATGATTGATTGTTTGTGTACTTAATTATTGATTGAATTGTTGGCGTGTTGATTTTATTGATATGATGTGACTTAGTTCTAAATTCTTGTTTATTTATATGCTTCATGTAATTAGTTATTTTAATTGAAGTGTTTATTTAATTATTTTATTTATTTAAATTAATTAGATTTGACTTAAGGAAAATTGGACCAAAAGATATGGTCTTGGGCTTGAATGAAGCCTTATTGGGTTAATTAATAAAGGCCCTATGGTTTTGTGATTATTTAAATAATCATTTTTGTATAATTATAAATATAAATTTAATTATATATAAATATAATTAATTAATAAGTGTTATGGAAGAATATATATATAGATATGTATTTATGGATATATATAGGCATATATTATTTAATTAATTAATAGCTAATTATGGAAGGTAATATGCAAATATATATATATATTATATAAAATATATGTGTCTATATATATATATTAGTTAATGATTATTATGATTCCTTTTATTTAGCAGTCATTATTGGTATAGGATTAGGTATTAATGTGTATAAATATATACTTAAGGTTTTATCGATAAAAGTTTGTCACGTTTGTAAAATAAGAGAGAGAGAAGAAGAGAATGAGACAAGGAGGACGCCGGATCTGAGAAAGAGGACGCCGGAATTGGAAGAGACAGTCAAAGCTTGAAGCGTCGGTTTTGTTTCGAAACCTTCAGGTATGTTCTTTTCTAACTCTCCTCTTATGATCCATACATTTATCACCTTGAGCATCAATGTTTAGATTAAATTTATTTATTTAATATCATGGTTAGATCGGAATAAATGAAAGAATAAATTACATATTTTTTTAGGTTTGGATTATTGGATTTTAATTGTATAAACAGATGTTGTATATATATTTTAAAATAAATTTATATGTGGATCTGTAACCCAAGAGGATTAATTAGTTTCTAAATTTTTTGGAATTTTGCTGAATTTTTTGGGATTTTCTGTAATTTTTTTGAAATTGTTTTATATTTTCTAATATTTTTTTTAGAATTGTTTTTATTAAATACTGGGCAAAATATATACAGTTTTATTTATATATATTAGGCTTCTGTAAATTGGCTTGTCTTAAGGGAGGGGGGATTCGGTGCGGCGCGACTCACAGAGCCTTGGTGTACCCAATTCAGGACCATAGAATGATCCTGATGATATGAAGTTGATCTGGTGCGAGCGTGTACGTAGGATAATGGTAAGCACACTGATTTGGGCCGTGGGTTGAGTTGGTGGATTGTGGATTGATCTGATGTGGTGCAGCGCATGGAGATGTGGTGCGCATGGACATTTGGACCGTTAATCTGGTCTGGTAACCAGAAGAAAGATTCGGTGCAATGCGACTCATAAGACTGCAGTTAAATAACCAATCAGCAGCTGCCAACACGCGCCGAGAGTGGATCAGGCGCGTGGCAGCACGTGGACGCGCTTGCCAATTAGTAGAAACGCGTAGAGGCGCGTGCAACAATTGGAGGAGCGTGTGGTGGCGCGTGCAAATGTGTTTGAGGTCCCGAAATGATTCTGTGGGGTTTGGTGACGTTCCAGAATTTATTTCAAGCTTGTTAGGGTTGAAATCAACCTTTAGATGATGTGTTCTTGGTGTTCTAAGAGTTGCAGAGTGTTACTAAGATATTTAGTAGCCTTTAATTTGCGCAAATATAATAAATTAAAGATTTATTATAGAAGGTAGTGTGTGTATATATATATATATTTAATTATATGTGTGTATATATGGTTTATTTAATTTGTGATTAGTATGAAATGGAGTATATATATATATATATATATATATTATGGAAGGTATTATACACATATATATTATAATATATAATATATATGTGTATATGTATATATTATTTAAGATAATTAGTATAGGATAACCTGATACCTATGCTTCCCTGTCTCTGTATTAACTAAAGTTAATTGGAAATACCGATTAAGATAATTAATATATTTATTTTGACTGGGTGATTCTCATTCTCAATAATCCATTCATTGGGTAGTGAAATATCTTTCCAAGCAATAGTTTTCTTTATTTGAATATTAGCGTCAGGGGTACTACTTTCAATTAGTAGGGTATGACCTTTTATATATTTCTTAATGGCTTTGACATTAAGATTAGTTTTCCTTGTTTTATAATAAATCCTATAGATCAAACCTAAAGGTTGTGATCTTGGAAGCATAGGATAACCTGATGTTTTAACATTAAGGGTTAAGGCTTTCAACAGATGAGGGTCACTTAAACTAAGAGTTAGATCTGAGTAACAATTAAAATGAACTAGGCCGTTACAAAGACTAGTTTCAACTACTCCTAAGAGACTAGTTTCATAATCAATAAACCTAGCATCTCGAAGGGCTAAAAATACAGAGGCATTAAGTCCTGTATTGGTAAATGGTTTGGCTGCTACTTGAACTAGTCCTATATGGATAAAGTTGTATCCACGATCTCTATGACTTTGGATTGACTTAGCTGTGAGTAACTGACATTTTTCATGTTCTCTAGACATGGAATAAATTTGTTCAACTGTCTTGACTGTGTAATCACTAAGAAAGGTAGACTTAAAGAAACTGGTTTTGTAGAATTCTCTAGTTGGAACTCTAAGAATATTCCAATCAGTAAAGTCTAAATTAGTATCTTCAATTTGATACTCTTCTTCATTGACTATGTTTGGAATTGGAGGAGGTAAACTAGTACTAGTTCTAGATCTAGAGCTTACTGAAGAGGAAGATCTAAATAACCTATTCATTATTGATGGACTTAAACTAATCTTGTTGGCTGGTTAAAACATACTATGGTCATGATTCTCTCAAAGTGGTATCTATATCATATCCACGCGCTCATCCGCTTATGTCGCACCGCTCAGGCCCTTCCTAGGGTCTTACTGTTTGAATCTAGGACTTACTGTTTGGATCTGGACTCACAGGAAGAAGATAGAGTACTACAAGATGAGAATCAATTAATAAGATGCTGTAACTGAGACAAACAGATTAGAAAGAGTTAAGGAATATAAATAGATTAACTAGATCAACTACACACAAATGGCTCTGATACCATTAGGGGATAACCCTAATCCAAATCCAAACAGTTCTGTTACTCACAGCTAAGTAAAGTCTATTTATGGAAGCATAGATGTCAGGTTAACCCTAAAGAAAAATGCAGCACTATTTGTTAATACAGAGACAGGGTATCAGGTATATATTATTTAAGATATATGTGTATATGTATATATTATTTAAGATAATTAATATTAATTATTCTTATTTAATCGGTATATCTGGATAGGTTGGTTTTTAAATTAATGTTATGCGTATGATATGCATGAGATGTCTGTGTGATTTAGTTCATCGTTAAGTTTAAAATTGGTACATGGTTGAATTATAGGCATGGATGAGTTGTCAAAGGCTTAAATATAATGTCTAAGTATTTGTATAAATAAAATACATACAGAGGAAATAATGAGCGCTGAATATTGTATATTCGAGCCCCTAAATACGCATATGTTATGACCTAAAGTGATATATCTATCATGTTTTATACTGATTTATGTTTATTTCGTGTTTTTAGGTGTTTTCTCAAAGAACCAGTTAAAACCAGGATTTTATGGAAAAAAGAATGATAATGAAGTTTACCGCATCGTTGCTAGTCATCCGAAGCAAGCCGATAATCAAAATGGTGAATTTTGTAAGAGTTTAAGTTCAGAAGCTCGAGCCTCAGTTTTAAGGCTCGAGCACAAAACAAGAAATTCCACCAAGGTAAGAAAGTTCGAGCTTTGAACTTAAAGCTCAAGCCTAACTCAAGGGTGCTCGAGCCTTGACCCTAAAGCTCGAGCACAAGGCGTCGGAATTTGAAAAATTGATTTCCAAACTCCCAGACCTCGTGCCAAGCCTCAGGGATAGAGCACTGACACCTAAAGCTCGAGCCCATAACCCCAAAGCTCGAGCCCAACACCTTAGGATCGAGCACCATGAAGGAGATTTCGAGCACCAACACTTCGGGCTCGAGCATGGCTGAAAACTCTAAACCCACTTTAGTATTTTGGCCATAACTTTTGACTCAGAACTCAAAATTGAGCAAACTCAGTAGCTCTGGAAATAAGACTCGAAGCCCGATATTTTTGTCTCTAATAGCCATCTTCAAATTCTCACTCTAAATGGGTCAAAATTGTGTTACAAAGTCGGAACAAGTTGCTGGCAGGTGATGCTCGAGCCTGAACCTCAAAGCTCGAGCCTGGGACTCTAAGGCTGGAGCCTGGACATCCTAGAAGTCGAAAATACATGCGGGAATTACCAAAAATCATATTTCTTTATTTCCTTATGGGCCCAATTGTTACTAAAAGTTAAAAAACCAATCCAAAGGGGATTGGGACTTGTTCTCCACTATAAAAGAATAGGAGAAGGCCACAGAAAATCCATCTGTTGTCTCATATCTCTCTCCTACGGCGGCTTTTAGGGTTTTGAAGAAGAAGATCCGAAAGAAATTTTGCCAGTCCATGACGATGAAGACCACAACAGTACAGATGATATCTTTCGTCGTTATTAGTAGTTAATTCCTCTCTTAGGGCATTGATGTAGCCCGAATCTGAATACTATGGTTTGATTGTTCTATTCTTTGGGAATTTAATATATTATATATTTTGATTTCATGATTATAGGCAATTGAGCTAACTCAATTGATGTTTAATGAATTAATAGTTTTTTATTAGTTATTACCTTGTCTTAGATATAACTGCTCATAAATTATTCTCAACCCATTCTTATTGGACGATATCTGGTGGAGCCCTATCGGACATAAGAATAGAAACTATGCAATGGTGTTTGAACATTTTTCATGAATGAATATTTTCATAGTCTATGCTTAGGGAAGATGAGTTATACTGCAAAATTAGTTAGAAATATGTAGGTAGATAATACGTGCCAACCGAAAATAGGTTATAGCTAATTGAAATTCATGGAATATCTTTCTTTAAATCTGAATTAAATGAATGTTATTGAGTTTAATTCCATATGATATATAATTATTGAAATCTCAAGATTGAATAGTTGACCATAGTATGAGGTTCGTGGTGAAGTCAATCCATAAGTATTTTTTCTCTTGATCTCAATCATTCTATTCGTTTATTTTCTTTTATGTTATTGAATTGCAACACAACACACAAAATCAAATCCTCTTTCTAAATTAAAATAGTATTAATTGAAGACTTGATAAACCACCGCAGTCCTTGATGTTCAACACCCTCAACATAGCCCTATCCTACAAGGATTCGTTCTATTGCGAGTGTTATTTTATTATTGATAAATACAAACACACATCAATTTTTGGTGCCGTTTCCAGGAATGAGTCGCTAATTTAAATGAATAAATAAATATACTTAAGGAGGCATGATTGAGTTGCCAATATATAAATAAAAATATTTTTAATGGCATGGTTGATTTGTCAATATATAAATAAATATACTTAAGGAGGCATGGTTGAGTTGCCAATATATAAATAAATATATTCATAATGGCATGATTGAATTGCTAAAGCATAATTAAATTGCTATGTGTATTAGATGATTAAAATTCATCTATGGATACTGTATGTATAAGTTATATTAGGATTATATATTCTTAAATTAGAATAACCTAGTAGTTACATGTTAGTGTACTATTTTATATATATTAATAAAATAATATTGGTAGAGACATAGATAATTTGTCAAAGCCTAGATATTGGGTGTATGATTTAAAAAATTAAATTCATTATTGGCTTTTGGATTAAATATAATTTTTCTTCAATTATATTTTATTATTTAAATGATTAAATAATTATTTAAAATGGAGTTAAGGTTAAAGAGGTTTCTATTTAAAAGAGAAAGAGTTTGGAATTCGTTTAGGTATGATTATGTTTTAATCATGGTTTAATGGTTTTGAAAACTAATAAAACTATTAATGGATGTGAAGGTTATACTGTATATAATTATTTATACATATGAGTATCATTGTTTATTAAGCTTAAAACTTTATTAGGTTTGGTTTTGATCAGAGATGATCTGCTTATTGGTTTTCAGAGCAGTGGTAGAGAGAATTTGCTCGTAGGGTTTAACCCACGATTTATTTTTCAGGTTATTAAAAGTTCAAATCTCAAGGTTGAGGATCCGCAGATAGAGGACTTATACATTCTTTCATTTTTTTATTATTTAAAAAAAGTAGGATATTATTATTATTTTTATTTGAGGTTAGTATTTAATAATAAACTTCTGCATAGTGGATTTTGGTTAAGGGGTCCTTGAGTTAAAGGATTCCAGAGTTATAATTGTTGGAGAATTATTAATTAATGAAATATTTATTTATTAGTTTTCTTCAGCGGTTTATTTATTATTTATTATCAATCTTTGTATTCTGTAGTTGTTTAAATAATTTAATTGTTTTGATATCCCCTGATTTTGTGCGCGGATTTGACTAACCCATGTTATGAAATCAGGGGTATCACAGTTGGTATCAGAACACTTTAGGTTCAAGTGTCCCTAGGGTGTCTTTCATTGTGTGACTTCCGAGTTGTGTATTCTTTTACGTAAAGCTTAATGTTAAGATTCGTTGTATTTTATATTCGGTACGTTAGTGCATCCTAAAGTAGAATCGTATAGTCTTATCAGCAAATGGTAAGATACCGATTTGGAAGGTCTTGGAGGAGGCAAGAGCGTAGGTGCCAGAATCGTATGCTAAATCAGTATGTAGAAAGACAATATCTATTGTGGAAACTGATTGAATAGCATAGACTACGAAGGTCGATAGTTTATGTTCATATAGTAAACACAGGTGCGAGATAGAGTAGATAACTGAATTGTGAGAAGTTATTACTTTCTACACTCAGTATTGTTCAGGGAGGATGAACGTAGTTGTAGATATTCTCAAACGTCATCAAGATACAAAATGGTTAGTTTGTTGACAAATTACCTAGTTTAGGTATAGTGGGAATACTGATACACCAGTGATTACTCACAAAGAACTATAGGTTAACTTGGAAATAAGGAGTTGGCTTTCGGAGATTTTTTTTATTTTTATTTTTCCTAAGTGGAATTGGACAAGGTATGGGTCATAGATGATAGTTTGCCCAATATCGATTGAGAGCATTCAATAAAGCTTGCGGGGTTGCCTGTTGGTATGGCATTACTTAAGGATTTATATGAACGATCTTTTAAGATTTTCCATTCGTGGATCGTTGTTTAAAATGAGTTGAATTATGAGTTCTACATTAATTAAGAATATATTTATGGAGATTACTCTTATTAGATAACTTTTGTGTGTTGCCAGAATAGGCGAAATAGTTAGGTTATCATAAACTCATTTAATAAAGTTTGAAAATGGGAAGCGGTTTGTTACCTAAAGCATTTTTCCGTGACGGATATAACTTGGTTTAGCAATAAAAAAAAGATAATTACCTCAATATGTGGGTTATTCATATTTTGTTTGATTAGGCAATAGTCTATTGTTAGCGATATTATATATTTCTAGTCATGTGTGTAAATGGGTTTTTATTTGTTTTACTGCAAGAAAATACATTAATGGGGATAATTCCCAACGCATGTAAATTAGTGAGGTTAGGTTACAAATAAATGCAACAAGTATGGATTAGATTAGCATCATCTTAATAAATTACGAGATATGTCTGTTAATTATGAGTAGGTGTGGATTGGTTAATTCCACACGGATAAATGAAGAATGAAAATTTGGATTAAATAACCAAAGTTTCATATCATGGATTCGTAAATTCCGATGACATAATTCCTTTTGTTATGGGGGAAGAATGTAATACCCTGATATTTTAAAGGATTTATTAATTAGAATTAATTACTTTTATTTTATTTTTAAATGATTTGTTTGATTTATTTGAGATTAATTGCTTTTATTTATTTATTTATTTCAATAATTTATTTTATTTAATTGAGTGCTAAATTAATTGTCTTATTTTAATTAAGTTATATTTTGTGATTATGTATGATGATTGATTATTTGTGTACTTAATTGTTGATTGAATTGTTGGCGTGTTGATTTTATTGGTATGGTGTGACTTAGTTCTAAATTTTTGTTTATTTATATACTTCATGTAATTAGTTATTTTAATTGAAGTGTTTATTTAATTATTTTATTTATTTAAATTAATTGAATTTGGCTTAAGAAAAGTTGGACCAAAGGATATGGTATTGGGCTTGAATGAAGCCTTATTGGGTTAATTAATAAAGGCCCATGGTTTTGTAATTATTTAAATAACCATTTTTGTATAATTATAAATATATATTTAATTATATATAAATATTATTAATTAATAAGTGTTATGGAATAATATATATATATATGTGTATTTATGGATATATATATAGGTTTATATGATTTAATTAATTAATAGTTAATTATGGAAGGTAATGTGCATATATATATATATATATATATATATATATATATATATATATTATATTCGTGTCTATATATATATATTAGTTAATGATTATTATGATTTATTTTATTTAGTAGTCATTATTGGAATAGGATTAGGTATTAATGTGTATAAATATACACTTACGCTTTGTTTGGAATCAATTATTTTAGGATTTGGAAAAGGAATCTGAATTGGAATAGAAATTGGAATTAAAATGAAATTCTATTTACTTGTTCGGAACAAATTGGATTTAAAATGGGATTTCGAATAAAATAATATAATACCATTTTTGCCCTTATTTAAATAATAAATAAATATTTATTTTATTGTAAAATATACTCCAAAGTTACATCAAGAAAGACAAACAACGGAAATGATTACATGATGGAACTCTGAAACATGAAATTTATTATAATAAAAAAACAATTATTTATTATTTTTATATATAAAAAAAAAAAATACAAGAATACAAAAATGTAAATTCTGCTCCATTCAAGAATACAAGAATACATTTTTTGCACATAAATGCTGATATGACTCTTCGTTTAAATTTTTTAAGTACATAAAATACAAAAGTGGTGGTGGATATTAAAGTATTGGATTCCATGATTTTTGGTTATAAAATTCTGCTCCATTCGTGTAAAATTTTGAAGTACAAATGTACAAATGTAAATTTTTCAAAGTAAAAAAATACAAAAATGGTGGTGGATCAATCTCTTAAATGCAGTTTAAGATATTGGAGTATACCAAACAAAATGGTGTGAATTATGGAGGATTGGAGCATGATTTTGGTTATACAATTCTATATTATAGATTTTTCAAATACAAGAATACAAAAGCGGTAGTAGATCAATCAGTTAAACACTTTTGGTAATTTTGAGAAATGGATATCTTACTCCATAACTTTGAGATTTGAGGATAAATTTGTAAGTACACAAAATACAAAAGTGGTGGCGGATACTAAAGTATTGGATTTCATGACTTTTGGTTATAAAATTCTCCTCCATACGTACTTAAATAAAATTTCAGATTAAGACGAATAAATATAAAAAAAATTAAAATCCAAATACACAAAAGACTTGAATATGACATTTATTACTAACCTGGATATGCTCAACACTCAAAGAAAAAAAATATATGCTTAACACTCAGAGGAAAAATATATATCTATAGATTAAAGACAATGGTATTATTGTATAAAGAACAAAGTAGCATGGATTTAGTTAAATAAGATAATAGGAATGTGATACCCCTCGGATCCGAGACATGGGTTGATTAAGCCCATACCCAAACCCGAGGGAAATCAAAGAATTAAAGTATTTTAAAACGAACACAGATGAAAAAATGAAATAAGTATTAAAAGCTGAACAGAATACTAATATAAAATCCTCAATAGCCTGATAAAACTTAATAAAATCCAACTTCCAAAACTTCCATGAATTACAACTCGGGAATCCACCTAGTGGACCCCTAAATAAAAATCTCAACTGAAACGTAAACAACTGACATAAAACCAAATACTAAAATATGGAAGGACATTCTACGTCGTCGGTGGAATGAATGATAATCCCTGCACAGCACGATCAAGCCTAAGACTGGAACCGTCCGATACCTGAAAAATAAGAGTGGGTCAGGCCCACGAACAAGTTCTAATCTAACTGCAATCCATACAGTGACCCGATACGCAGATACACCTAAATACCTCACAATATCTATCTAGTCCATACATAAATATATCCACACTAGAGGACCTTCACTGGACTATAATGGGGTCTCAACCTGAGTAGAAGGCAACATGCAAAAACGCACCCAAAGGTGGGTATGAATACCTAGACTTAACAGGGTACACCTCAACCATCATATCCAGCTATGCATCCCAATGCATATACGCTCCTTAACCAACGACTCTGAGACTCATGCCCATATCGTGGTGCCATAACATATATATAAAGTCCGTCTAACCCAAGGTATGCCATTTTATTGTTTGTTGAATTGACATAAGAATTTTAATCCAGTTTAGTCATTCAACTTAATCAGTCGATCTGACTTAAACACAACCAACATTTAATCCAGGTAGTCATTCAACTTAATCAGTCGATCCGACTACACACAAACACAATTAATCCAGATAGTCTTTCAACTTAATCAGTCGATCTGACTAAACAAGGTTTAGGATTCAATATTTTACAATCCATCCCTTTCATCCGATAGGTTAGGTATTAGCATTTTGAGCTAAACCGTCCCTAGTATGCCACCGTCCCGTACCGGTGCATACAATCCTCCATAACCATATAATTGACAGAATATATTAATTCAGCAATTAAAATTCCACATATATATAATCCAAAACCAATATCCAAGTAATTGCAGGAAAACAGTTAGAGTTCCAGCAATTAAATCCAAGCATTAAACCATATAGTTGCAGATTGTGATTTCATAACTCAACAATTAACATCCAGATATGCATAGATCAAATCTAATATATCATTGACTCTATCACGTATTTAAAATCAATTCTATAATCATATTATAGCCCAGTAAATTGTTAAAATTAATTTAAGCAATTTATTTCCTTCCATCCGGTAACAGCGTACTGAGTTGTATACTTGTACTCTGTTTTATCTTTAGCACAGAGCCCTAGCCTATCCATAAGTTTAATTCATCAATTAAAAGACTTCTCCGTGTATCTAAAATTTAATTTAGAATCCTATTTTAGCACCATAAATTAGCAAATTAGAACTAGACAATGAATTACCTTCCAGCCGTTAACCGCACGCAAAGTGATTAATTTGCGCACTGTTAATTCCATTAATAAAAAGAGGGTATTTTATGCAATCCAAGACTTTGATTTCATGTTAAAATATTTGTTTAAAACCCCCATTAAAGTTTCAAAACTTTTCCTGAACCCCAAGTGCCCAAACAGTAGCTGAAAACCCACTGAACGCATCAACTGGAAAGAGCCTGCTCTTTTAAAACATTGAACAGGCTCCAAAATGGAGTTGAGCCGGCTCCTTTAAACCATGGAGCCAGCTCCATTGGGTTAGAGCCGGCTCTATGTAACCTAGAGCTGGCTTCATTGTAGGAGGGAGCCGGCTCCTTCTCCATGGAGCCGGCTCTCTCCCTCTGTGAGAGCCCTTTCCCCCGTCTGAAGTTTCTGCAACCTTCTGCCTCGTCTTCGGCCAGTTGCAACCTGTCTAATTGGGTTTAAACTTTTCTTAGGAGTCCTAATTATGTTCAGTATAGTCCCCAAGACGTACTTATAGAAATTAAAAACAAATACAGAGTCTACAAGTTATACAGATTCTTCATGCTTTGAGAACATAACTAAAACAAATATGGACGAACCATCAATAACAGATTTCCAACACATCTAGGTTATCAACATAGCATCTAAGATACATGTAAAATTCAGTCCAGTATAGTCCCAAGATGTGTTTACAGAAGTTACAAACAAATTACAAATCAACAAGTTCCACAGACCACGCATGCTTATAACATAAGTACTGTAATGAACTTTCAGAAACCCATCATCGAATTAATTCACGGCAAAGATTAGGTTAATTTGACATATAAAACATGCTTGATTCAATTATTATTCCATTAAAACCCTAGAGTATATCTAGGTGCACAAAACACAAGCCAAAGGGAAGGAGAAAGAGAAGAACTTGCCTGTTCAGCCCTTGCTTGTTCTGGCAACACAACCCTCTATCCAACCTTCTTCTAGTTCTAGGTAGTCCACCACCTCTACACCTCCTTGGTCCTCCCTATTCTTCCCTTGACAAACCTTACAATGCTCTGTCCCTACAAAATCCCTCTCTGTTTTCACTCTGTAACTTTGAGACGTGACAGAGCTTTTGGTAATTTTAAAACCCTAGGCTAAGACACAACAGAGTATTTATAGGCTTACCATTAAAACCCTAATCCGTGTATAATTATAGATAGAGCCCTAATGTAGTCAGCCCATAACAACACCTACGTTTTAAAACAGTGTCGGCTATATACGTGAATTCCATTATACAATTAAAACTATACCCTAATTTAATAACTAAAATCTTTAACTTAATTTCCTTAAATAAATAAAAGCCAAATAAAAATACAACTAAATAATTAAAGACAGAAAATACATATCATAAAAAAAAAAAATTACCAAATAAATCAACTAAAATAACAAAATCCAATTAGGTCAAATAAATCAAACAAAATAAGCAATTAAACAATTAATTTAATAAAAATGCACACAAATAATTTAAATTAACAGCAATCAATCAATTAATCAAATAAAACACAATTTAAACAATTAATTAAATTAAAATACTATTTAAACAATTAATTTAAATTCCCGGATTGTCCTTTTAAAATTAGGGGTATTACAAGGAATGATTTAATTAAATAAGAGAATATGAAGGAAAACGTTAGAGGTTGAGATATGGTATTAGATATTTATGATAGGGTTTAATAAGAATAAGAGTTTAATAACGAGAAGAAGTTGGAAGGTTAATTAAGGAAATGTTTAATTAAAGAGTATATATCCCGTTAAATCCCGTCAAATCCTGGCTTTTTAGACTGGATTTGAAACGCAATTAAAATGGTATTTGAAATCCTATAATTATCAAATCCCTTTTGTAATTCCGTGGTTCCAAACAAGGCAAATCATGTTTTCAAATCCAAATCCCATCAAATCCAACATTCCAAACAAAGTGTTAAGGTTTTATCGATAAAAGTTTGTCACGTTAAAAAAAGAAGAGAGAGAAAAAAAAAAAAGAGGGCTGACAAAGAGGACGCCGGATTTGAGAAAGAGGACGCCGGAATTGGAAGAGACAGTCAAAGCTTGAAGCGTCAGTTTTGTTTCGAAACCTTCAGGCATGTTCTTTTCTAACTCTCCTCTTAGGACCTATAAGTTTATTACCTTGAGTATCAATGTTTAGATTAAATTTATTTGTTTAAAATCATGGTTAGATCGGAATAAATGAAAGAATAAATTATATATATTTTTAGTTTTGGATTATTAGATTTGAATTGTATATACAAATGTTGTATATATATATTTTAAAATAAATTTATAGGTGGATCTGTAACCCAAGAGGATTAATTAGGGTTTCTAAATTTTCTGGAATTTTGCTGAATTTTATGGGATTTTCTGTAATTTTTCTGAAATTGTTTAATATTCTGGATCTTTTTTTTTAGAATTGTTTTTACTAAATACTGGGCAAAATATATACTGTTATATATATATATATATATATATATATATATATTAGGCTTCTGTAAATCGACGTGTCTTAAAGGAGGGGGGATTCGGTGCGGCGCGGCTTACAGAACCTTGGTGCGCACAAATCAGGACCATAGAATGGTCCTAATGATATGAAGTTGATCTGGTACGTGCGTGTACATAGAAGAACGGTGAGCACGCTGATCTGGGCCGTGGGTTGAGTTGGTAGATTGTGGATTGATCTGATGTAGTGCAGCACATGGAGATACGGTGCGCATGGACATATGGATCGTTAATCTGGTTTGGTTAACAGAAGAAAGATCCGGTGCGGTGCGGCTCATGAATCCGCAGTTAAACAACCAATCAGCAGCTGCCAACACGCGCCGAGAGTGGATCAGGCACGTGAGGGCGCGTGGCAGCGCGTGGACACGCCTGCCAATTAGTAAAAGTGCGTGGAGGCGTATGCAGCAATTGGAGGAACGTGTGGTGGCGCATGGAGGCATGTACAAAGGTGTTTGTGGTCCTGGAAAGTTTTTGTGGGGTCGGTTAACGTTCCAGAATTTATTTCAAGCTTGTTAGGGTTGAAATCAACCTTTAGATGAGGTGTTCTTGGTGTTCTAGGAGTTATAGAGTGTTGCTAAGATATTTAGTAGCATTTAATTTGCGTAAATATAATAAATTAATTATTTATTACGGAAGGAAGTGTGTATATATATATATTTAATTTTATATGTGTATATATGGTTTATTTAATTTGTGATTAGTATGAAATGGAGTATTTATATATATATATATATATATATATATATATATATTATGGAAGGTATTATACACGTATATATTATATAATATATATGTATATGCATATATTATTTAAGATAAATAATATTAATTATTCTTATTTAATCGATATATCTGGATAGATTGGTTTTTAAATTAATGTTATGCGTATGATATGCATGAGATGTCTATATGTGATTTAGTTCATCGTTAAGTTTAAAATCAGTACATGGTTGAATTGTAGACATAGATGAGTTGCTAAATGCTTAAATATAATGCCTAAGTATTTGTATGAATAAAATACATACATAGGAAGCAATGAATGAGTCGTTAATTTAAATTAATAAATAAATATACTCAAGGAGGTATGGTTGAGTTACCAATATATAAATAAATATATTTTTAATGGCATGATTGATTTGTCAATGGATAAATAAATATACTTAAGGAAGTATGGTTGAGTTGTCAATATATAAATAAATATATTCATAATGGCATGATTGAATTGCTAAAGTATAATTTAAATGATATGTGTATTAGATGATTAAAATTCATTTATGGATACTGTATGTATAAGTTGGATTAGGATTAGATATTCTTAAATTAGAATAATCTAGTAGTTACATGTTAGTGTATTATTTTATATATATTATTAAAATAATATTAGTAGAGACATGGATGATTTGTCAAAACCTAAGTATTGGTTGTATGATTTAAATAATTAAATTCATTATTGGCTTTTGGATTAAATATAATTTTCATTGAATTATATTTTATTATTTAAATGATTAAATAATTATTTAAAATGGAGTTAAGGTTAAAGTGGTTTTTCTTTAAAAGAGAAGGAGTTTGGAATTGGTTTAGGTATGATTATATTTTAATCATAGTTTAATGGTTTTTAAAACTAATGAAACTATTAATAGATGCATAGATTATACTGTATATAATTATTTATACACATAAGTATCATTGTTTATTAAGGTTAAAACTTTATTGGGTTTGGTTTTGATCAGAGATGATCTGTTTATTAGTTTTCAGATAAATGGTAGAAAGAACTTGCTCGTTAGGTTTAACCCACGATTTATTTTTCAGGTTATTAGAAGTTCTTGTATCAAGGTTGAGGATCCGCAGGTAGAGGACTTATCCATTCTTTCAGTTTTTTTATTTTTATTTTTAAAGTAGGATATTATTATTATTTTCATTTGAGGTTAGTATTTAATAATGAACTTTTGGATAGTGAATTTTGGTTAAGGGGTTCTT
This sequence comes from Cornus florida, assembly GCF_030987335.1. NCBI lineage: Eukaryota > Viridiplantae > Streptophyta > Magnoliopsida > Cornales > Cornaceae > Cornus > Cornus florida. Next base: position 17,131,965 of record NW_026775578.1, on the reverse strand, counting down.
GAGTTACAGAATTCCCGAGTTATAATTGTTAGAGAATTATTAATTAATTAAATATTTATTTATTAATTTTCTTCAACGGTTTATTTATTCTTTGTTATTCACCTTTGTATTCTGTACTTGTTTAAATAATTTAATTATTTTGATATCCCCTAGTTTTGTGCGTGAACTTGATCAACACGTGTTCTAAAATCAGGGGGTATCACAGTTGGTATCAGAGTACTCCAGGTTCAAGTGTTCCTAGGGTGTCTTTCGTTATGTGACTTTCGCGTTGTGTATTCTTTTACTTAGTGCTTAAGGTTAAGATTCATAGTATTCTATATTCGGTCCGTTAGTGCGTCGTAAAGTTAAATCATATAATTTTATCAGCAAATAGTAGGACACCGATTTAGAAGGTATTGGAGGAGGCAAGAGCGTAGGTGCCAGGATCGTATGTTAAATCAGTATGTAGGGAGACAATATCTATTGTGGAAACTGATTGAATATCATAAACTACGAAGGTCGATAGTTTATGTTCATATAGTAAATACAGGTGCGAGATAGAGTAAATAACTAAATTGTGAGAAGATATTCTCAAACGTCAACAAGATACAAAAAAATGGTTAGTTTGCTGATAAGTTATCTAGTTTAGGTATAATGAGAATGCTGATACACTAGTGATTACTCATAAAGAGTTGACTTTCGGAGAATTTTATTTTCCTCAATGGAATCCAACAGGGTATGGGTCATAGAAGATAGTTTACTCAAGATCGATTGAGAGCATTCAATAAAGCTTGCGGAGTTGCCTGTTGGTACGGCATTACTTAAGGATTTGTATGGACAATCTTTTAAGATTTTCCATTCGTGGATTGTTATTTAAAAGGATTTGAATTACGAGTCCTACATTAATTAAGGACATATTTATGGAAAACGGGTTATTACCTAAAGCATTTTTTCGTGACGGATATGACTTGGTTTAGCAATAAATAGGAGGTTATTACCTCATTATGTGGGTTATTCATATTTTGTTTGATTAGGCAATAGCCTATTGTTTGCGATATTTTATATTTTCAGTCATATGTGTAAATGGGTTTTTATTTGTTTTGCTGCAAGAAAATACATTAATTGGGATAATTCCTAACGCATGTAAGTTGGTGGGGTTAGATTACAATTAAATACAACAAGTATGGATTAGCTTAGCATCGTCTTAATAAATTACGAGATATGTCTGCTAATTATGAGTATGTGTGGATTGGTTAATTCCACACGGATAAAGGAATAATGGAAATTTGGATTAAAAAACCAGAGTTTCATATTATGGATTCGTGAATTCCGATAACATAATTCTTTTTGTTAGGGGGGAAAAATGTAATACTCTAACATTCTAAATGATTTATTAATTGGAATTAATTACTTTTATTTTATTTTTAAATGATTTGTTTTATTTATTTGGGTTTAATTGCTTTTATTTATATATATTTTTTAAATGATTCGTTTTATTTAATTGAGTGTTAGATTAATTGTCTTATCTTAATTAAGTTATATTTTGTGATTATGTATAATGATTGATTGTTTGTGCACTTAATTATTGATTGAATTGTTGCCGTGTTGATTTTATTGGTATGGTGTGACTTGGTTGTAAATTCTTATTTATTTATATGATTTTTGTAATTAGTTATTTTAATTGAAGTGTTTATTTAATTATTTTATTTATTTAAATTAATTGGATTTAGCTTAAAGAAAGTTGGACCAAAAGATATGGTCTTGGACTTGAATGAAGCCTTATTGAGATTAATAATGGCCATGGTTTTGTGATTATTTAAATAATCATTTCTGTATAATTATAAATATATATTTAATTATATATAATTATAATTAATTAGTAAGTGTTATGGAATAATGTATATATAGATATATATTTATGGATATAAATAGGTATATATGATTTAATTAATTAATAGTTAATTATGGAAGGTAATATGCATATATATATTATACAAAATATGTGTGTCTATATATATATATATATATATATATATATATATATTAGTTAATGATTATTATGATTCATTTTATTTAGTAGTCATTATTGGAATAGGATTAGGTATTAATATGTATAAATATACACCTGAGGTTTTATCAATAAAAGTTTGTCACGTTAGAAAAATAAGAAAGAGAGAAGAAGAGATGACTGATAAGGAAAAGGCCGGATCTGAGAAAGAGGACGCCAGAATTAGAAGAGACAATCAAAGGTTGAAACGTCAGTTTTGTTTCGAAACCTTCAGGCAAGTTTTTTTCTAACTCTCCTCTTAGGACCCATAAGTTTATCACCTTGAGTATTAATGTTTAGATTAAATTTATTTGTTTAAAATCAAGGTTAGATCAGAATAAATGAATGAATAAATTATATATTTTTTTAGTTTTGGATTATTGGATTTTAATTGTATATACAAATGTTGTATATATATTTTAAAATAAATTTATAGGTGGATCTATAACCCAAGAGGATTAATTAGGGTTTCTAAATTTTCTGGAATTTTGCTGAGTTTTCTGGGATTTTCTGTAATTTTTTTGAAATTGTTTTATATTTTCTGATATTTTTTTTAGAATTGTTTTTATTAAATACTAGGCAAAATATACACTGTTTTATATATATATTAGGCTTCTGTAAATCGGCATGTCTTAAGGGAGGGGGGATTCGGTGCGGCATGGCTTACAGAGCCTTGGTGCACCCAAATCAGGACCATTCTATAGTCCTAATGATATGAAGTCTATCTGGTACGGGCATGTACATAGGAGAACGGTGAGCACGCTGATCTGGGCCGTGGGTTGAGTTGGTGGATTATGGATTGATCTGATGTGGTGCAGCGCACAGAGATATGGTACGCATGGGAATCTGGACCGTTAATCTGGTCTGGTCAACAGAAGAAAGATTTGGTGCGGTGCGGCTCATGAGACCACAACTAAACGACCATTCAGTAGTTGCCAACACATGCCGAGAGTGGATCAGGCGCGTGGCAGCGCGTGGAGGTGCGTGCAACAACTGGAATAGCATATGGTGGCGCGTTGAGGTGTGTGCAAATGTGTTTGAGGTCCTGAAAAGTTTCTGTGGGGTCCGGTGACGTTCCATAATTTATTTCAAGCTTGTTAGGATTGAAATCAACCTTTAGATGAGGTGTTCTAAGAGTTATAGAGTGTTACTAATATATTTAGTAGCCTTTAATTTGCGTAAATATAATAAATTAAAGATTTATTACGGAAGGACGTGTATATATATGGTTTATTTAATTTGTGATTAGTATGAAATGAAGTTTATATATATATATATATATATATATTATGGAATGTATTATACACATATATATTATACAATATATGTGTATATGTATACATTATTTAAGATAATTAATATTAATTATTCTTATTTAATTGGTATATCTGGATAGGTTGGTTTTTAAATTGATGTTATGCGTATGATATGCATGAGATGTCTATGTGTGATTTAGTTCATTATTAAGTTTAAAATCGGTACATGGTTGAATTGTATGCATGGATGAGTTTCCAAAAGTTTAAATATAATATCTAAGAATTTGTATGAATAAAATACATATATAGGAAGCAATGGATGAGTCGCTAATTTAAATGAATAAATAAATATACTTAAGGAGGTATGGTTGAGTTGCCAATATATAAATAAATATATTTATAATAGCATGGTTGAATTGCTAAAGTATAATTTAATTGCTTTGTGTATTAGATGATTAAAATTCATCTATAGATACTGTATGTATAAATTGGATTAGGATTAAATATTCTTAAATTAGAATAATCTAGTAGTTACATATTAGTGTATTATTTTATATATATTAATAAAATAATATTGGTAGAGACATGAATGATTTGTCAAAGCCTAGGTATTGGCTGTATGATTTAAATAATTAAATTCATTATTGGCTTTTGAATTAAATACAATTTTCATTGAATTATATTTTATTATTTAAATGATTAAAAATTTATTTAAAATGGAATTAAGGTTAAAGGGAATTCTCTTTAAAAGATAAGGAGTTTGGAATTAGTTTAGGTATGATTATGTTTTAATTATGGTTTAATGGTTTTGAAAATTAACGAAACTATTAATGGATGTAAATGTTATACGGTATATAATTATTTATACCATATGCGTATCATTGTTTAGTAAGGTTAAAACTTTATCAGGTTTGGTTTTGATCAGATATGATCTGCTTATTGGTTTTCAGATGACTGGTAGAGATAACTTGCTCGTAGAGTTTAACCCACGATTTATTTTTCAAGTTATTAGAAGTTCAAGTATCAAGGTTGAGGATCCGGAGCTGGGGATGACTTATCCATTCTTTCGGTATTTATTTATTTATTTTTTTAAGTAGGATATTATTATTATTTTCATTTGAGGTTAGTATTTAATAATGAACTTCTGGATAGTGAATTTTGGTTAAGGGGTCCTTAAGTTACAGGATTCATGAGTTGTAATTGTTGGAGAATTATTAATTAATGAAATATTTATTTATTAGTTTTCTTCAACGATTTATTTATTCTTTGTTATTCATCTTTGTATTATGTCTTTGTTTAAACACTTTAATTGTTTTGATATCCCCTGATTTTGTGCGCGGACTTGATCAACCCGTATTCCGAAATCAAGGGGATCACAATAACACTCAACATGAACATTAATCATTAAACACCATTAGTGGTTTGTTATCACCAAAACATATAGATTGTCATTTGATGAAATCCTTATGGTCAACAGCGAACGTGAGCTACTTTGAATGCTCATTTTTAATGATGATGATTAAGGAACCTTATATTATATTGTAATGCATTGGGACAAGTTATGACAGCTTTAAGGTCCAATTGAGGCCTATACATTTCCCCTGTTCTTATACTAGTTCGGCAGTAGGATTGTTTCAGCGGAGTCATTCCGGCTGACCGAAATGGCATTTCGGTCGACTGGTATCTATTTTGACCATTTCCAATTGACTTGTTTCGGTCGACCGGTATAGGGCCATTTCGAACGACCGAGGTGCCACTTCGGTCAACCGATTTGTTGCCCCTCCTTACTTCTTGTTTCTTCTTTTGATTTGACCATTCATAAGTCAAATGAAGTTACCTTGGATTACTATAGACTTTATAATGACGTAATAATGATGTATTGACCTTAGATATGATGACATTGTCTTAGATGGCCTCGGGTTCGGGTGATGACCCGGTTAGTAATTCGGACCATCGGGCTCTGGTCGTTACAACGTACTTCTTTAAATAGTACATAATTTATATTTCTACGTTTTGCAAAACTTCAGGTTTGCAAGGATACTCAGTATAAATGACTTAAGATCAATGAACTTCAGGTTCACTTGGACTTCAGGCCAACAAGTTTTGCGAAACTTCAGGATCGCTTGGACTTCAGACCAACAAATTTTGCGAAACCTCGGGTTCGTACAGAGTACCAAATATTCATGAAACTTCAAGCTCATAAAGAGTATATTAATATATGCAAAACTTCGAATTTGCAAAGATTATTAAATATAACTTAGTATTTGTGAGACTTCGGGCCTAACAATTTATTTTTCTGGAAAGAATGAACTAAAATATTATAATATAAATAAATAAATAAGTATTTGTGAAACTTCAGTCTCAACAATTTTAAATATATATAAAGTATGAACAAGAACGGTTTAATATTAATAGTTATTTTTCTTACTATTTGAAGTGAGAAAGAAAAATAAAATTTTATTCTTAATTGGCAGAGTCTCGTACTGATAATGTTTTATAAATATAGAACAAAATATATCTAGAGCAAGAACTGAAGAGCACAAGAGATGAGTATGAAAGTGTGGGTTTTTGTATTACTACTTTATTTCGGGATACACCTTTCATCACAACACGCGCGTATACATAGGTAGTTTTTTTCCCCCACATTTCACTATTCTTTTCCTTCATTTCTTATTCACTTCCCACGTCTATGCACACACTATCCATACATTATTTCTTCTAAAATTAATAAGCCTATATAATTGGTGTAAAATAATGATAAATATGTGGACGCGCATCAACTTTTACAATAACTAAGTTATTCTAAGCATTATATATATATATATACACACATGATAGAACAAGCTACTTTTTAATATGAATATTAATGCTATTATTTTGACGATGGAAAATATGAGTTAAAATTATACTCCAATATTTTAGTATACATCGTCAAACTGATGTAGTTTGCTATTTACAAATGCCTTTCTAGACTTTTCACCAAAAATCACAAAATATATTGAGTTGCCAGCACAATAAACAATTATACATGGGTGGTTAAAAGCTAGTCCCTTGTTTTATTTTACACAGTGTTAAAATATTTTGTGAACAGTGGTACAAAACCAAAATACCAAATTTTTTATTTTTATTTTTATTTTGACAACTGTTTATGACCCAAAATCATATCAGTAGCGTAACACGGGCCAAAAACAGAACGCCTAAAATGTCGTTCTCAAATGTGCTTCCGATTTTTTTTCAAAACATTCCTACATCAAAAACACAGTTTTTTTTTTTTTTTTTTTTTTTTGCCAAAAAATAAAACCCCTAAAACAAAGTGCATGCCAAACGGACTCTTAAAATGACATGTGATGGCCGCTATAATTATTTAAATTAATAAATTTAGTCTTAAGAACATTTAATTGTAGAACACAGCTGGTAATATTAAATTTAGAGATTTAAGTATTGAACTCAACTCAACAAACCACTTTAGATGGTGGTTCATGTAATCCAAAATTGTGCATTATTTACTCTAAGCATTGAAATTTAAGCAATTCAATGTTAGCATTTTTCAAGAGCTATATCAGTCTTTTTGTTAACATTTTGAAATTTTTAAATTTTAGCTATCACATGTGTTCAAATAGTGTGTTTTCACTCTAAGAAAATATTAATATTTAAAAAATGTTTAGTAATTTTTTTTTTAAAACCTTTTTCAAACGCTATTTTTAATTTGATGTATTTATTTACATTGGTGAAAACAAAGGCATATTTTTTTTTAAAAATTGTTTTTTAAAATAAATTTTAATGAAATTTATATTTAGGGGTTTTTAAATTTACTTTAGGTTAAATTTAACAGAAAAGTGGTCAGAGAGGTTTATTTGCATTTTTTTTAAATTTTATAGATTGAAATACACCTTTTAAAAAAAGAGGGATACATTGTGCACATAACCTATAGTACTGGGGGGTTTTGTGCACTTAACTCTAAAAAAAATTTATATTTAGCAGTATGAACACATTTATATTTTTAAGAATGTACACAAAAAAATATTACAGTAAATCTTTTGGCACTGCAGCACATATACAATTTATCAAAAAAAAGATTTATTGGAATTTGGAAAAGAAAACATCCATATTTTTCGGGGGGATCCATGTTTCATTTAGGGTCGGGGTGGTGGGATCTGGAGCACCAAACTATGAACTGTGTGACACGTAGTGAGATCGATGAGTGAGGTCTGCAAAGTCTACTACTAGTACGACCAACTATAAAGTAAACAATCGAAAAATTCCACCAGAACAAAAACGCATAGACTCGAACTTACGGATCATACAATCAACGACCGAACCAACTTCACAACACCCCTAATCTCACCGCTTTATCACACCGAATTAAACAATCCGATCCGATCTCAGCAACGTCCGACGATCGATTGGAGAAGAAGATCTCGAAAATGAGGTCTCAAGGGCTTGATTTGGGAGCTCTGAACTGAAATGCAGTCATCAAATTCACCGCCATTAGCGTTGAGTCCATTCGCATTCAATGGTGATTTGAGCGAGGGCTTCGAGGGCACTAGCGCTTTGTTCTTCGCTTCGTTGCTGTTATTCCAAGGCGGCGGGATGGATTTATCCAAGGTCGGAGAAAAAATTCTCAGTTCAGTTCGCTCCGCCAGATCTCTCGGCCTTCTCCCTTCTACTTCCGATCGTCCCGAGGTAATTGTCCCCTGACTAACTGTGGATACGCATATATATACACACACATCAATATTGCAATTTTTGGGAATTCAGATTGAGTTAGTGAATTAAACACAGAGTAATGGGTTTTGGTTTACATTAGCTTGTTTGATTTGTTACTGTATTGTACTTGGTCTAGAGATTGAGTGAGCTACTGAAACTAAGGTGATGTTTGATAACCCAATTTAACAATTAATTTTGTATCAAATTAAGTGCAACTGATTGCATTTTGAATATCACTTAAAAAATCAGTCGACATTGCGTGTGGTGGTGCATTTGGAAGGAGACGAGTAGCATAATGTTCGAAGGGAAGGAGTCGTCCATGGCGACGCTGAAACTTCAAATTATTCGCTCTCCTTTAAGTTATGTGAGGAGGAGTTCTTGCTCCTCTTCCGATGATTTAATCAATTTTTTGGATTCTTTGGGTCCTTAGATCCCGGTTCCACTTTTGTATAAGGGATGCGTTTCCCTTTTGAACGCCTTTTATTCAATTTTTACTTATCAAAAAAAAAAAAAAAAATCAGTCGGCTAAAAATAAGTACTAAATGATTTTAGGTTTGGTTAAGGTACACCCATATGGATTTCTTAGTTAGTGTGGAATTACTTTATAGTTTCTTGGAATACCTGGATTTAAGAAGAGGTATTGGAGAGTGGAAGAATGTTACATAAATGAAATTGATACAAGTACAAGGAGGTATGTAATGTGCTATGTGACAGGTCCTCCCTATGTCAACCCACCCTGCCAATGAACAATCTTTACCATCTTCGTCACTTATTCCACGCTTAGTCCCTTCCCCGACCTCAAGATATTCCCTCAAAACTATCCCTGCGCCGCTTACCCCAAAATCAGATCATTGTGAGTGGTAACACATAACAAATTTCAAACATGAATGTTGCATGAAACATCAAAGCATCCAATGGGTAGAAGATCGAAGAAGATGGTATCTTGGTTTGGCCCCTCTCCAACATAAGCTCCAGAACAGAAAATAAATATGGCTGGGGAGACAAATATAATGATAATAATGGATTGAGGCATCTCTTACCTAGGTGGATTTATGGCTTCCCAATGATGGCAATGTTAAGGTGAAAACCATCACGACGGCGACAGAGGATGGTGGTGAACATTAGTGTTACGAACCTACGCCTAGGGCCAGTGAATCATTAGCTCAAGGTTAATGGAAACACATAATATATGTATGTCATACAAAGGAGTACAATTGGACATTTTAAAAATAACGTTGCCAAACCAAGACTCCATTACTAAGGAGAAGAAACTGAACTAGACTTGGGTTTTGTTCTCTTAGCCCAAAACCACCACTACCCCAAGTGGCTTATTTTTATAACAGTCCCAATGGGGATGGGGTAGGGCTGATACCTGGTCGGTTGGGTCACTTTGCCATCACTAAGAAGAAGACACTGAAATGCAACCTTTCATTATTATATTAAGGACAATCCTTGAAATTCTTGTTGTAACAAAGGCCCAAAGTGAAGTAAAAAGATGCATCCTATCCAACACTACTCTTTAGAAAGACTCTAACCCTAAAAGAATTCTAGAATCTCTGTAAATCCTAGTAACCCCAAATGACAACCAAGAGACCGCAGTTAAATGATGTATCTCAATTGTAGTAACCCACTAAAATAAAAAAAAAACTCAATTTGACATGCTATATATCTCAATTATTCTTTTCTAAGAATGGTCATGTATGAAATCATTTTTTTCGCTTACTCTAACAATTATATTAATATTAGAATTCTATATTCTAATGTTCAAGATAAGTCAATCTTTAGTTTTTGTTTTTAAAATTTCTCATGTTTCCTCTCTTAGGCTTTTATGCTATGTAAAATTCTTTAAATGAAGGTCTCAATGCCATATGACAAACATAAAGGATTAATGGTTTAGCTTTCAACTAACTTATCAAAAAAAAAAAAAAAAATACGGTTTAGCTTTCAACTAGTTGAATTTCTCAAAAAACAGACTAATTAATTAGAACTTTTTGAGCTACGCCAATTCTCTGAGTTTGATGAGGAGCTGTGATGACTAGGCTTCTGATTCACTATTTCCACAATTTGTCACATCTTTATTGTTTTAAGGAGTGGTGGGGCCATGATACTCTAGTGGGGGTGACATTTGAAAAAATAAATAAATATACATAATATTTTTTCTTGACAAGTTTTATGTTTTGAAAGCATTGCATGATACCTCAACATTAATGCTTTTTACATGTTAACAAAATCCTGTCCTTTTTTTTCAAGATGAAAATTTTATTGTGCAGAAAGAGCAAGATTTGGTGAAGAAAGGGGATTGTGTTTTTTGTGTACCAACTTAGGGTTGAGAAATGATAAATGGAGGCGATGAAGTTGCTTCTGGTTCATGGTAGAGAGAGATGAGAATTTTGAGAGAGAAAAGAGAAGAACTGAGATAAGAAAGGACTGGTTAAGATGTAAAGATTCTGGTAAAGACTAAAGTGTTTTTTTTTTTTTTTTTTAAAGAATAACAAATTTCGGGGCTTTATATTAAAAAATTAAACTTATAAAAGAATTGATTGAGGATCGGAGATAAAATGAGAATAAAGCGGTTAAGATGGTTTGGACATATGCACAGAAGGCCTTTAAGTGCGTTATTTAGGAAGAGAGACATAGTCCACATTGATGTTAATCCTAGTGTAGAAGGAGTCCAAAGTTAATGTGGGTAGAGTTGGTATGGAGGGATATGATAACATGTGGTTTGACCAAGGTCATGTACTTAGATAGAGTGGAATGGAAAAAAAGGATTCATGTAGGCGATCCTAGGCAGTTGGGAAAAATGCTTTAGGTGGTGTTGTGAAAGAATTGATTTGGGGCCCCTGCCCTCATTTGTCTCAGTGTGGCTCTGCCACTGGTTTTAAAGCTTAAAAAGAAAAAAAAAGTTACGTGTAAATGATAGTCTTTTTAAGGCTGTTGTTTGGTGGACCAGTGTTTACTACAATATTTAGTTTTACCTTTTCGACATGTATAAATGCTAATAGGAAGAAAGCTAAAATGAGGGTGATCTCATTGAGCTTGCGCCCTCATTATAGACTTGCTCTTGCTAATAAAGTTTTGTTCTAATTTTACAAATTTGATTTAGATGTTAATTTTTCTTGCAGGTCCCAGCACGAGCTGCCGCTGCAGCAGCCGTTGCTCGTGCTCTTGCTGGATTACCTCCAGATCAAAGCCATGGTCTCCTGTCAAGCTCTGAAGAATTGAGTTCAATACATGGAAGCAGGCCCCACAGTCAAGTAGTGGAGGAGTTGGAGGACGAATTTTACGAAGAGGTTTTACTTGCTTATTATTGTCAAATTGGTTACACTGTGGTGCTTGCTGATGTCCTGTATTTCCAATGATTTAATATAATACAGATCATATTATAACTAAGTTATTCATATGACTGTAATGGTTTAATTGGTGTAAAGAGTGCTAATGTTTTCTATTGTCTGGGACGAGTACTCCTGTAAGTAGTCATAGTTGTATTTCAAAGCATCTCTACTTCTCTAATTAAGAATGTTATTGCTTTAAAATTTCCAAAATTGGGGAAAAGTGCAATCAATCATGAAATTGGTGGAGACTTAAGACTTTGGGCATGAGTTTGGTCTCTTTTAAATATATTCTGATTTGTGCTTACATCTATATTTTGATTTGCACTTAGTTTACTTCTATATCTGATGGTCAATGAGTTCACCATCTTTGGGTTTGAGTTGACTGCTTTTGGTTGAAATGTTCACGATGACCAAGGAATCTGATCAGTTATAGTTTAAGGAAGTGGGCCCTCGTTGTGTTTAAGCAGGGCGCTTGATCCTGTCATTAGATGGCTATGTATGTATACAAATATATTTGGGTTTCATGTCATTAGATTCTAGCGTGAGTTTCGTACCTAGGAAAAAAGTTAGTATGGGTAATTTGGTGGTTTTGATGTTCTAGTTTAGTCATTTTCTTTGTTTTTATCAGTCACTCAATATATATCTAAGCTTAATTTTCTACATAGTGGTTTCTTAGATTTCCTTTATGATTTTGATCATCGATAGACAAACTTCTGAACAAAAAATCATTTTTATTACTACCAAGGCTCTGTGTGTTTCGAAGGAAGTTTCAAATGGAATTGTTTTTGGACAAGAAAATGGAGTTCAGGAGTAAAAAAATACATTTTCCCAAAGCTATTATGAAGACGTACTAATCTCCTTAGCTTCAAAATAATTGAGCCTTATACAGAAGCAAATTGTTTTCAGAAAAGATTTTAATTACACAAGCGCAGATTAGAGAATAAAATGATTTTTTTCTCTTTCTATAGTTTTATTAATTAAAATGAGAAGAAAAGGGGTAAAGCCCATGTTGTTGTGAGGTCTACACCAAAAATTAAATAGGGAGAAAGTTTAATACCTTGAAGGAGTTGTTATACTCCTTTCGGGATGCCCGAGGGAAAATCTCACCTTCAGTGCTTCCAAAGGAAAAACTATCTAGGCCACCATAAAATAGCAAGTAGAGCTCCTAGCTGAACGTCCATCTATTTCCCTTCCTTAAATTGAACTCCCTCAAGCCAAAATCAAATCTAAGGCCATCCTCCTCAACATCATGAGGGTTGATTTTACTGCATTCATCACCAGGTAAGAGAGCTATCTCCGGAAGCGACATTGGCCCAACATCTTTTTTTTTTTTTTTTCCTGAGAATCTAACTTCCCAAATTCTATCAGTTATCAACGTTCGTAGTATTTTTCTTTTCTTCTGAAGTTTAGGTGATTTTGAACTTAGTCATTGAGACAGTTGAGAGGAGATTGAGAGGAGATTAAGTCATTAAGTGGTTAGAAGAAGGTTTTTATATCTGAAGGTTGGAAGCTAACTCTGTTTCCCACCTTATTAGTGAGTTTGCCACATCTTTTCTTTTCTTTCTTTTTTTTTTTTTGGTCTATGCTAAAGATTCTAGCGCCATCATGAGGTTCAAAAAATATTAAAGTTGATCTGTATTGATGTGAATCACAATGCTTTAGGTAAAATACTAATAAAAAATTTCTAAGGACAGAAGAGAAAGGTAGTGATGTGGAGGTATGGAATCAGTAAGAGGTTATTTGGGGGTTGTTAAGGAAACTCAGGATACTCATGGTGTTGGTTTTCTGAAAGCTATAATTAGTAGCTGTGAATGCTTTTTTCTCGGTTGATAGACTCTTGGATATTCAAAGAGCCTTGTCTATTCTATATTTACTACCCAGCAGCATGCTCTTGCTATTATGCAGCTTTCATATTATTTTTGACAAGCAGTTGTTTTTGCATCTGCTTTTTTATATTCAGTAAAATTCTGGGGTAAATGATTGAAGCTGCTTGAACTGCATTTATGTAGGAATTTGATCCTGTAAGACATGTTCTAGAGCATATTCCTGCTGAAGAAAATGAGCTTGCATATTTTGAGGAAAAGGTAGTATTCAATTTCTTATGTCATTCTATTTCTCCATTCTACTAATGGTATTTTTAATTTTAGCGTCTGTACTGGGGCTTTTAGTTGTCCATTGGAAATGGAATTGGCTCTTTATGCTTCAAATGGGCTTTGAAAATTGTCCATTGTGTCTCATTTATCATTTATATATGTTTTTTTCTTCATAATTGTTAAAGATAAGGCATTATGGTATATCCCAAAAGATCGTTATTTTCTTCCCTTTTTAGGTAGTGTGTTGATGAACCCATGCTAAAATCTTACATTGTGTTACTGTTTGATGTATTTGGGGACACATAATATGCATTTAAATCTAAATTTATAAAAAGAGTTCCCGAACTTAGTTTTTTTGGTGCTGTGTAACGCTTATGGATTCTTCAACTGTATCATGACTGGCTTGTGTCCTCTTAATTTGAATGCATGGTCATGAAGTTCAGTGTGCAACAATTGGATGTATGCCTGGAAGTACATCAGTCTAATTCTGCCGGTGTGTGGTATGGCCTAAGGTGGACTGATAGTTTGTTGACTAATAGTTTATGGTCGGTTACCAGCAAAGATTGTCCTCTTGCACTAATTTCATTGTTGCTTTTGCTCATAGTTGGTGATCTCTGCTGGAATATTTTCCATAATTAATACATCTTGTTTATATTTTTATTTCATATGCTTCCTCTTGGATTGTTTCTAATTTATGTGGTGGTAGTTTCATGCTTCAATTTATTACTTGATTTATTGATGTGGATTTTGAAGCATTCGAACTTGGGTCTCTCTCTCTCTCTCTCTCTCTCTCTCTCTCTCTCTCTCTGAGGGTGAGGGGGATCAAACTCTTTATAAGTGGGACCTGGTGCTTCATCATCATAGAGTATATTCTGTTTGAGATCTCTATTTAATTCATTATTTATGGATCAAATTGTATTCCACTCTTTTATAGGCATCTCTTAGATTAGCACAACTGGATATGATCTCAGAACGTTTATCCCACCATGTTATGGAGCATCATGAAGAAATGGGTATGTTTCTTGCTGGAGCCTACATATTTATCATTGGTTGTTTTTAAATATGATTTTTTTTTTTAGCCAATATGTCCACAATTACGATTAATTATATATCTTGCAGATGGTTCTAATACTAATTTTGTATTTCTATGATATTTATCTTCCAATAAAGCAAGTTCTTTATCTTGTTCTGCACGTATCATGATTTTTTTAGCAGTATTGAGCTTGGAAGCACGGACACTTCTCCTAGGGGTGCTGTGGCGGTATCAAACACTTGGACATGTGTGAGACACTGCCTGGACGCGTGTCCGACACAGCTAGAAATGTCCTGAAACCTGAATATATATATATATTCTGATTGGACACGGCTAGAACATGGCAAGGACATGTTCGGAGACACTTTTAAGACACAATGGGGGTAGTTATGTTATTATTTTTCTTAGAAGAATGTGATTCCAATGTAATTTTAAAATATATTATGGGTTAATTAGAAAAATAATATAAAATTTTAGAAAACAAAAATAATAGACATCTAACTCTAAGCTCCAAATTAGCGATTTCATTCATTCAAATTAGCAATCCAAATTGGTGTTTTCTCAGTTGTATATGGGATGCGCTTCTCGTTTGATTGCTTTTCTATGAATTCTTTACTTATATATATTTTTTTATATTTATATATATTATATTATTATTTTTGACGTATTCCTGTTGTATCCGTGTCCTAATTTTGAGATTTTCCGCATCGCTGCGTCCGTATCATGTTGTACCCGCGTTCCATGTCTATCCGTGCTTCCTAGGTTCTGAGTGTGCACATATTATAGTATCCTACAATTATGTCATATAGTGGCATTTTCTTATTCTCACTTTAATAGAATGATTACAAGCATCATGAGTTTTAGTATATTTCTTTACCCCCCCTCTCTTTTTAAATCACTTTGTGAACATTCAGACTTTGTACATGCTCATTAATGTCTATCTATAGTTCTATTCTGTCTGAATGGATTGATATATGTTTGATTATTTTGCAAGGAATGCTGTGCAACTGAAGCACCACTTGATATAAATATATTCTTTGTTGGATGCTTTGCTGGTCTTTCTGCAAGGAGAGGACTAGGCCATTTATAGAATCTGTCTGACTCAGCCATAGTGGAGTTTGACAAAAAGCACCGACCCAAAAGTTCATATTCCAACGAACACTTGATTAAGAAATTATAGAGTTCCTTTTAGTCCAAGTTCAATCCAAATAACTTGTATCAGGGCCAAGAAAACACATTGCCAAGGGACTTCTCAAAAACCAGTACTGGAACCTTCATAGGAAATTTTCAGTAGTGAAAGAAAATTAAAAGGAGTAGCACAATGCATCCCATAAAGTGAGAGATAAGATGAATACAGACATGGCTTGAGGCTTCTTAGTTTTTTCCCCCCCTTATTTTTTATTTTTTCCCTCAAAGAGAATAAATATCTGGGAAGGGCTTTATGGGGCTCTTTCAAGCATCTTGTTATTGTCGGGGTTGATGTGAGCCACTGATTAAAGCAAACACCTTAACTTTTCTGGGTAGCCTAAGTGATCCAACAAGCTAGCCGAGTGAAAGAGAGAGAGGGGGCGAAGGTGTTATTATTGTGATTTAGGGAAACAAAAGTAGGATAATAGTGGAGAGTAAACCACTTCTATCCAAGCTTCAACTTTACTGATTGCTCATCCAGGTTGTGAAGAAAAGACACATCTTCAAGAAGATCAAGAGGAGAGGCAAGTTGTCAATTATTCAATCATATTGGTTTTAAAAGAAGTCAAGATTCCACTGGAATGAAGATTTGAAATGAATCATAAACCCAATGATGGTAGCCCCATGAAGATGTGAAACCCTATTGGGAGGAAAAGAGTTTCCTTGAGTTATTTAAACCCCACTGCAGATTCCCTGAAAAATGAATCGTAGATCATCTCGAGTGAAATATCTAGTGAGGAGAGAAATTGAGGTAACCTTGAGAGACGCCATTCCAGGAGTAGTGATGAGTATCCTGAGAAGCAAGATTAGCATTATAACCATTTTTGGTATCATAGAGGAATGGATTGAATTGTTTTTCAACATTAACCAAGTTTGGTCTATTTTTGTATGACACAAGAAGAAAAGACGAAAGAAGGAAAGGAGAAAGAAGAGAGAAGAGGTGAAGAATTACAGAAAGGAGATGAAGATGGAACAACATGGTACAGTGTGGTGGCTACATTGCGCAGCTTAGAGTGCTACACTCATAACAGTGCCAATCAATTATTTTTCCATGAGAATATTTTTCCAAATTTTGGTGACCGCATTTAAAAAACATCCTGGAATGGGAAGAGATTGGCTTTCTTTGCTCTCTGATGTATTTAACTGATTTCTTTGGAATTATCAATAGAGGACTCTTCCAATTATGGTTTTACGATGGGGAAGAGCTTCTAATTTATATTAAATATGCATTATACCAATGTTTTAATTGATGCTGTTACATTGCTTAGTGTTTGAATTTATATATCAGATTCTTTTTTTTATTAAGTAATATATACCATAGGTTTTTTCATTTACTTGCTTATCAACTAAAGAACAAAAAAGAGAAAAGTATTCTGATGATATGTTCTACTTCCATCCTCCTCAATGCATGCGTTTGATGATATAAATGTTACTTATGCTATTAAAAAGGATAAATTTGAGGGAGTTCTATTTCCTTTTTTTCTCCCCCGCAACCTTTCTTGGTGGTTGGTTATCCATTTTTTTTTTTTTTTTTTTTTTTTTTTCAGTTTATATCTGAATTTAGCAGTCGTTTCTAGTTTCTATAGCTGTGTTAGCAGTCTTCTTTTGTTTTCCAAATTGTATTAACTCTATTTGAGGTGTTGATAGTGGTTAATTGTTATTGGCCAGTGAAGGGGATGCATTTGGTAAGGGAATTGGAGAAAGATTTGAAGGTTGCAAATGTCATATGCATGGTAAGCAGGTGATGCTGTTGCAGTTAGATATCTGAACCCGCTTTAATTGAATCATACTTGTAATTTTAGTTGTTAAAGGCATTTACTAATTTCTTTAATGAGCCATTAATTTAACTTTCGCACATGATTTAATGGTTCTCTGCTGCACACTGATCAAAGTCCTCTTCAGTATGTAAATTAGGAATCCACAGAGGGGCTTTATAATTGAGAGGTGCTCTGGGATCAAAACAGTTGACAAAGAGGCTAAGCTTAAAATGTCCTTGCATTCTCTCTGCTCTAGAAGTCAAAGATGACTTTCCTTTAAAGGCAGATATATATTTCTTGATCTCCTCCCCTCTTCTTCATTAACTACAGAACCCTATTTATCTGACTTATTCGTCCCTCTCTAGAACCACTCTATTTTTTTTTTTTCTTTTTCTCTCTTGTCAGTACACAGTATCAAATCTATTTCTCTGTCCTTTTGAATTAGTACTACACAAATTCCTGCCATGTTTCTCTTCCCCCCTTCTACTTTGTTTATGATACCTCTTCGGGTCTCAATCTTCTACTGTTTTGGATTCTATCGGTAGAGTCTAAGAATTGTTGTAGGATTCTGATTACTGGGTATTACTGCAAGTGGCCCTCTTAATCTCTCTTTTTCTGATTGTTGCAATGGCAGTATCTTCCTCTTTTTTTATTTTATTTTTGGAGGGGCCATAATGTAATTAAAAATTTTACAACATAAGTCTAGGGTGCTCTTATTGGGCTCACATCCTCATAACCATTGGATCAAGAAGCTAACCACATAGTCTTGCAATCTGACAGCTATAAGGTCGCAAGCATAATAATAGCACTATCACGATAGTTTTTTCTTTATTTTTAATACAACATAAAAAATGAGAGGATCTAAATATCAATGATGGGGAACAAGCTTGCAGCAGAAGGACAAACATCTCTTCTCTCTCTCTCTCGTTCATATCGATAATAGATCTTATAATAATAATATATTTATATATACATATATATGAATTGAATATTGATATGTTAACTATCGTAATAATTGATTGCTTTTCTTCACCAGATTTTAACTTTCTAAAGCATGACTTCAAAGGTCCAAACTAAAATTCTTTATGGATTTTGGAGCCAGATGTAATTTTTTTTTCACACTCACCATTAAAGGGACCCGTATGTGAAGGTTTTGAAAAAAGTTTGGGAGGAATGGGGTAGCCCCAATGTAGTTCCTCTTCCTCCCCCTGGCCCTGTGCTTATCTCATGTTATTGATCTTAATAATTATGATAACTGATAAGAGTTATAGGTTCAAAGTCTGGATGATTGTATCCCATTATTGTAAATTTAGAATGATATATATATTTTATATTTTGCGTGTTATTTAGCACATGCACCTCACTTTGCTTATACCTGCCTTGAGTTGCACCTTGCTTATGCCTGCCTAGTCTCCAGGAGACTCTTTGTGCATAGTGTGCCTTGAGCATGAAACTGCTATGCCTGTAATAAACAACTAATTTTATTATAATGAAAAAACTTCAATTGATTATTATTTTTACTGTGATTATATTTATTACTGTCATTATTTTTGATAATGATGAACTTACAATTGCTAGTAAGAGTGAATCTATGGTATTCATTAGATTTATTCATTTGGTATGCGCAGAATGGAAGAAGACACCTTATCTCATCAAGGAATGAGGTATCAAGGGATCTCATTGTTACTACAAATTCCAAAAAGAAACAAGCACTTTTGGTATTTCTCTTTCTGTGGAAAACTTAGCTGTATCAGTCTTATTTTCACCAAGCATTAATTAGTTACTAGGGACATGTTGATATATTGAGGTCCATACGTACTGTGCAACTAATCTGTTAAATATAACTTATTGATTTCCACTTAGGGTCTCCATTTGTTTTGCTGAAAATGGTTCTGGAAGAAATGTTTGGATTGAAAAATTGCATTTCAAATTGTTCTAGGTTTATTTTTTCCTCTTTCTGCTTCTTCTGATATGACTGTATAGAACTTTCAAGCTAATTGAGATTGTCTTGTCTGTTTTAGCCATATCTGTGAAATCTTTGGAGAAGCTTTATGTGCACTAATATTTTGTTAAAACCTCAAAACTGTTATATCTTGCCAAAGTCACATGTAATGTTTTCCTTTTCCAATGGTTTAATATTTTTTGAAAAGCAGTGTTTAGAACCTTGGATGAGCATCCTGGCGAGCTGGTTATTTTCTTTTCTTATAATTATGCTAAATAGTTTCTTTTCCTTCTTGCATCATGTGGAGTTCAGAGAAGAGCTTCTTCTTCTTCTTCTTCTTTTTTTCCCCTTTGGGCAACCTTTAAGTGTTTCCTATGTTAGTAAGTGTTAAGGAAGAACTTTGGTTTTGACAGGAGCAGTTCTCTCAATTTATCTTTAAATGTTGAAAAATAGATTACATAGAAAAGATGCAAGTTGTCTTGAGTTTAAATATCCTTAGCTTCCAAAGAGTCAAATATGGACATTCAATCTGTATAAAAAGTAGTTTTTAGTATTCAAGTTAAGGGGAAAGGTTATGTTTCATTGAACTTGCTTTCTCTTTGTTTCTTCTCAATGTGATATTCTCAGAATTCCTGCATAGTGTTGGTTATGTAATAATAGTCGAGTCATTATGGTTCTGAGTTTAGATTGACTTGAATTTCTGGGAACCTTTTTTGGAATTGATGACATGATAAATTGATATGATCTGATAAATCACACCACCATATAACAAATATTGCAACTTGCAGGACATGCTTCCTATTTTAGCTGAGGTTCGTCATGCATTGGACATGCAAGTGGCACTCGAAAACCATGTTGAGGAAGGAAACTTCTGTAAGGTGAGTTATCTAGTTTTAATATTATTCTCTGTACTATGCATCTTAGTCCCTCAATTCTTTTGTTTTTATTTATTATTTATTATGTGTATATCTCACAAAAAACTTCTGCTAAACACTCACTTCATGTGTTGTGCAGGCGTTCCAAGTCCTATCTGAGTATTTGCAGCTTTTAGATAGCTTGTCAGAGCTTTCAGTCATACAAGAGATGAGCCGTGGTGTGGAGGTGAATATTGACAAACTATTAGTAACCTTTTTAAGTCAAACATGTACCAGATTTCTTTCTCCGTTTTTAGTACATACTTTCAGCATTGCTAAGCCATCTTTTCAGTTCATTTTTAATATTATATGACTGTATTATTAGATTTCTTCACTTCAGAGTAAACATTTTCCCATTTTACTTGTCTGATTGTTCATATACTCTGGGTCTTTTTCTTGACACCCTTGCAGGTTTGGCTGGGAAGAACTCTTCAAAAGCTGGATTCGCTTTTGATAGGAGTTTGTCAAGACTTCAAAGAGGAGTCCTATATAACTGTCAGTGCATCAGCCTTTTACTGTGAAATAAATCAGTATTATTTTTGGAAAGTGGAGTGCATAAGTTAGTTGAATTCTGCTTATTTGATACCCTTCTGATACAGTGACTTTCTCAGTTTGATTTTCTTTTTGTCTGTCTTCAAATTGCTGCTGCTTTGATTTTTTATTTATTCAGTTCCTAAATTTTATATTTCTATTTGTTATTTATCTGTACATGGGCTGATATGACGAAGACTGGGTGATTGCAATTGTATCAACTGGTATTGATATGGATTGGCTGCCAGTCTGCATAACATGTTGTAGAACTGTCAGGATGTTATGGGGCTTATATGATTCGTAAGCATTCTTTATATAAGCCAGCTCCATTCACTGTGTTGTCATGGTTAATTCTTTGGCAAAATGGTCAATGTTCGACTCTTGTTCTGCTTTCGTACTCCACTCAGCACAGATCAGTCATTACTGTTATTAGCTTTGGTTTAAATACGTGCACTATTTTTTTTTTTGCATCAAAACCATGGATTAAGTCAGGCTATGCAAAAATTTTGATTATATTTAGGTTCTTTAGAGTTAGTTTCCCTTTGAAGGTTTTGTTGTTTTGATTGATATTCAGTACCAGTTACGATTTACTCATTTTTCAAAATTTTAGCCAAACTGAATGTTTATTTCCATGCTTAAGTTTCTGCAAAGATAACTGTCTTCCAGGGGCGGTTCAATCACAAGCGACTGATACACTTGACTAAGGCCTCACGGAGATGACACTCCATAAAAAGGTCCCATATAGATAAAGTTCAATAGAAAGAGTCCATATAGATATGGTTAATTAGATTTTCACATAATTTAGTTATAGGTTTCCTTCGTTAATGATAATAATTGATTGAATTCCACATGTGCTTTCTCTCCGATTTTATAGATTGAATTGAACTGGGTAATTATCTGATAGACTTCTTCTCTAACTATCTCTCTTTTCCCACATCTTTTCTTACTCTTCTAAAATTCTTCTCATTTGTTATTATAATATTTTCTTCTTTTTTGGACTCCTTTTAATTGTTTAATTAGAAAAGTTTCTAAAATATATAGACTATTAATATTATTTATGTTAATATACGGAAAATAAAAGAAAATTTTCATTGAATTTATTGCTTTAGGCCTCAATTTGTATCGAGCCGGCCCTGCTGTCTTTTAATACTACTCTACTACAATTTGTTTTTGTATGTTGAATTTATTAATTTATAATTGGAAGTTAACGATTTTTTTGATATGCTGTTTCGCTCTGTGCTTATGTGGACATGCAGCTTAGGTTCTCAAATTTAATTTAATTTATTTTTATTTTATATTTTTCATAAGCAGGTCGTTGTATTAATTGTCAAAAATTTTGCAGTCAGTACAAAGTATATCAGTAGGGGTATACCCCCACAATACAAGCACACCAGTTTTCAATTTATGTACGGTGTCATTATAAAACTTTAATATATTGATAATGATTAGTTATCATGCATTTCCAAGAATAATGGTCGCAAAGAGAAGCAAGCTTCTAGAAGCAACTTTCATGGTACATGAGGAGTCAGTTGTGATTCTTGCATGGGGGTAGAACACAAGTTAGTTGCAAGGATCTTCTATTGTGGATGACACCTTCGGTTTGGAACCATAATCTTAAGCTTTCTTTTCAAGATCTTCAAAGACGTTCTCTTGTGATAAACTGCTGTCGTATCATGCTATAAACAAATAATTCAAGACATTCAAAACTTTAAGAAACTTCTTGTGTTTCATTTTTGTTGCAGTTCATATTGTAAATTTAACATATTAAGGGCATTCTGACTGAGACAATTTGATAACAAGAGCTGGGATGGTTAAAATAAGAATGCATTCTTAGTCAGAAATTTTATTTGAAACAAAAAGCTATTATCTAATAATTTTCGTAGAGTACTTATCTTTTTTTCCTGAATTCGTAGAGTAATTATTGGTAAGTATTAGTATTATATTTGAGTTGAAGTGTATTTTCTTACTATAAATCTTCATTATTCTATTACCAAATTGTAGAATTTTTATTCTTCTGATTAGAACATATGTGCATATGCAATATACAGGTATACATTACCCAAACCTTTGAATGCCTTTGGGACAAGCATATCAAGGACCTGTTCTTTTAGTTACTTCTACTTCTGATTTGTGCTTCCAAGGAACCTGGTAACAAAAAATGGAATACTCTGACATTACCATTGTGAGCTGTGAAATGTTAAACGACAACTGAGACAAGTAAAAAAGAGTGATATATGAAATACGAAATGAGGGGAATATAACATCAGGATACAGGTGCGTAAAGCACATAGAGAAATGGAAGAATGATGAAGTTAAGAACATTTACTTCTTCATTAACTTCAGTTCTGTGATTTAAATATCTGTTGGACACATATTTAACTCATTACTCCATGGTTATTAAAAGAACCCCCAGGTGCAGAAAAGCTCCAGGCTCTTCATAGTCTGCTGAAGCCTCTTAACTTACCATAGGCTAGTCCCCATCAATCAGGTGTGTAGATGAAGGGCTGTGCACTTTTACTGCTCTCTAGACTTGAAAAAAGGTGTCTTTGTTTTTCAATCATTCACTCATATATATATATATATATATATATTATATTAACTTTAGTGTCTGTTAATTGACATGCTCTATATCACATAGATTAATCTTCTCAGATGTATGACAGGATCCATGAGCTAATGTTTGACTGCTTGCATTTGATATGTCTAGAGCTTGATTCCAAATATTTATAAGAACATAATATATATTTAAAATCTATATGATTATAGCCTTTCATTGTTGCAGATTATGCATGTGCATTGTGAAAGTACGTATGCACATTGATATACTCTTCCTTTGATATATAAAATAATGGTAAAATAAAATAATGCCTCTTTCTTTCCTTCGGCCTTACCTGCTGAACCAAACAAAAGGTGGTATGGGCAATTTCCTTTCCCTTGGGATACCTTTTCAATCCCTCATACCAATCAGAGCATCAGAATTTGGCCTTAGTAATACGGGTCTGGTGTTTGTTTTTTCCCCAATAAATCAGCTATAGTGTTTGTTTCTGTCACGGATAGTGGGAATTTTGGGTGTTTATTTGTTATTCTCTTAGAAAATATCTGTTCTTTAGAGATCTTAATGTGGATAATATATATATATATTTAAATGGATGAATTTGGATTCTATACTTAGTTTTGGACAATTTTCTTTTTTACTTTTGTGTTATAACTCGCAGCAGGGAAGTTATATAGAAACCCTACAGTTTGAAGTTTTTTTATTTTAACTTAAACTGTATTGTCAAATTTAGGTACTGTCTTTGAACTTCATTAATTTTCAAGAGTATAGGAATCATCATTAAAATCATTTGCTGTTGTTTGAAGTTAGCTGTTGTTTGCCGTCTAGCAGAAGCAAAAGCTCTTGCTGTTCCTTTTAAATGTTATGGACTGCTTTCATTTAAATGAAGTCAGTAAAGAAATACTCCTATTGCTTAATCTGTTATCATTTTTCTTTATCAATCTTGGTTCTTTGATTTTCTTTTGGGTGCAAACTTGAGGTTGATTTGAAAGAGTTTTGCAATTCACAGGTGGTCGATGCTTATGCATTAATTGGGGATGTTTCTGGTCTTGCTGAAAAGATACAAAGCTTCTTTATGCAGGAGGTTCTTTCTGAAACACATTCTGTTTTGAAGAGTATTGTGCAAGAGGTACGTTGAGGTAATTAATATATTTTTGAAGCAGTAGGAGATAAACATGGGGAAAGAAATGGGATAATTTTCAACATTTTGATGTTAATAGACTGTTTATAAAACTATTATTTTGACTGACCATTTATGAGGGTGAATAAACTTTGTTTTGCTCTTTATTGATACCTTTTATCCATTGCGTTTTGACACACTTCAATTTGTAAGAGTTTTTCACCATCTTCTTTATGGATTATGGGAATACCGTGGAGCCAATTCTTTTTCAATATAAATATATGTGAAACTGAAAATTGAGAAATGATATTCATGCTCCACTTCCTGCCCCTAAAAGAGGAATTGACACAGTAATCCTTCTAAAGCACTCTCACCCTTCACTTTTGTAGTGCGAGTGTACAAAATTGGAGTGCCAACATCATATCCTATTCTGAATATGCATGATTATGTGATAGTTGTGTGTATGCAAGAAATAACAAAGAACAAAACTTTTGTTGACCACTACTTCCAAAAATCCCCCCCCCCCCCCCCCCCCCCAAAATCACTACTTTCAAAAATTGCAACTACAGAAAACTATGAACTAAAAACGTTATTTATTTATTTGTGATGTGGCCCGAATTTGGTGCCGGGTCGTGTTGAGACCCACTTACGACCCGGTGACATGTTGGATGAGTTTTTTTTTTTGGACCCGTTTTTTGCTCATGGGTCGTGAACCCTAATTAGTCTCTTGTAGCCCGATATATAAGGGCGCTTAGGGTCTGGAGTGGTGTAACAGAGAGACTATGAAATTCATACAAAAGTATAGTGGAGCTGAAAACTTGTAATTTCCGATTTTACACTTAGTGAAGACTTTTGCCGGATCCCAACGGTGGACATAGGCTGTTGCTGAACCGAGTATAAATCTTTGTGTTCTTTGTGTAGTATGTTTACTTTTCTGTCGTGATTCTTGGTTCTATCTTGGATTCGTTGCGTTTTTTGTAACATTAATATTAGTAATGGTTCATTGAAGTGCGCTCAAGGGAGGTGCGCATCCCAAAAACATGTTGCAGGGATACTGTTGGCTCAAAACAAGTTGGGACCACCATCGCCTAATACCCCAGAAAGAAATGAAATGAAAAGTTCAATTTGTATCTGTTCCATTCTCTCTGTGCGTGCACACACAAGCACTTTCAGCTTGTTGAATCAAACTGCAATCCCGTATTGATTATATCATTTGTGAATTCATGTTCATGCAACATTTCCTAAGCAATTAAAAAATCCATCACTTCTTTCTTTCTTTCTTCTATAACAACCTTGCTATTAGGTTTTAGACCTTTATTTTAGAGATTATTGCTTGTATTTTCTCGCTTTCTTATTGAATGACATCCTCATTAGATGATTAATTTGATTTGGCAGGATCTGGAAGCTCCCAATACGCAAACTAGTAGGTAAAATTTTTATGCTTGACATCCGTTGTTTGGTTTACATAACAGCTGCCTCCTGTTCTGATTTGATTCTTGATTTATCTCCAATTTCTGGTTCCAGACTTACCTACAGTGATTTATGCCTTCGGATACCTGAATCGAAGTTTAGGCAGTGTTTGTTAACTACACTAGCTGTCCTTTTTAAATTGATGTGTTCATATTATGCAATCATGAGTTTTCAACCAGAGAATAAGGTAATTTTCATCACTGTTACTATTGCATTAGTCATTTGTGTTAATTATTCTGTTTATATTTTTAATTTTGATTACATATTATATTCTGCTGCATTGACTTCAATCTCGTATTATCATCTTCTGATCTTTTTTTTTTTTTTGGCAAGAACCACACACACCCACTAGGCCACAAGGCCCTTGTTTATCACCTCTTGATCTTTTGCTCTCTTTTTTACAAAATCTAATTAATGGTTATGTGCTCTTGGCTAATTAATTCAACTCATTTTTTTTATTCTTATTTATGGCTTTTAAGCCTTTTTTTTATTTTTTATTTTTTATTCCTGAATGGGGTATTTTATATAGAGAGAAAAATTACAAAACAAGGAGGCGGCATACCTCCTTATACAGAAACAGAAATGGAGAAAGCCCATTTCCAGTAGTTGCCAAGAAATGAAAAACAAAAGGAGCACATCATTAGGAACTGAAAGCAGCTACAAGATCCAGAAGACTAATGTTGAGATATGACAGAACATCCCACACAATAGCCTTAGCAAGATTTGAGGCTTGATCCCTAACCCCAGTGTGAAGAGAAGTATTCCTTGCTGACCAACTTTTACATGCTTAAATGTCTAATTCGAGCACTGAACTTAAGCCCTTTTCTCAAGTGACTGGATTGGGCATATGAATCCATGGTGAGCACATTAGCAAGGGGCATTAAGTTTAATTACGACACTTTTTGTACTTGAATATTTACAAGTCATTAAGGGGTATATTGGTACATTGTAAGATTAGTGTTTCTAAGTATTTAGGTTCACTGACATTTAACAATCATTTGGTTAACCCCAAGGGGTTGGCTCAAGTGGGTAAGTTACTTGGCCCTGGTGCCTCAGGAAGTATCAGATCTAAGGTTCTACTCCTCTAGGGTGGAAACAACTCCTTTGGGATTTTTTTTTTTTTTTGGGGGGGGAGGGAGGGGGGGTGTGTGTGTTTGGTTTAGTTCATTTGGTTATAGGAATAGTTAATTCTAATTTGGGACTGAGTGAGTTCTACTATAGAGTTTGAAAAGTCCTTTGTGGTGAAAAGTTTTTGTAGTAAGAAGTTCTAGTTTTCTTTAGGCTTTTTTTTTTTTTGGGGGGGGGGGGGGGGGGGTGGTGTTTGGTTTAGTACCAACTAGGAAAAAAAAAAAAAAACGTTCATTTGGTTATAGGAATAGTTAATTCTAATTTGGGACTGAGTGAGTTCTACTATAGAGTTTGAAAAGTCCTTTGTGGTGAAAAGTTTTTGTAGTAAGAAGTTCTAGTTTTCTTTAGGCTTTTTTTTTTGGGGGGGGGGGGGGGGGGGGGGGGGGGGGGTTGGTTTAGTTTTTCGTGTTTCTACTGGAGAACCGTTATGTAGGTTGAACCGCAGACAATTCCAAAATCACAATGCATTAATCCACATATTTTTCTGACATAAATAATTTAAACAATTGAAGGGAATAGTGCTGAAGTTTTAGCAAGCTGAGTGTTCATTGAAACTTGAAAGACAAATAACTCAGAAATTAGAACATAGCACTCGGTAAAATTTTATGAAATTTCTAAATTAGTGAACGTACACTGCAATTAATGCTTTTACTTGTGGGAATACTAATTCTAATGTGTAAATAATTATTCAGTTTTGTAATGCAGACGACTGTTAATTTTTTAAGAAGTTTAAAACTTGCAGCCTTTTGAGCAGATTCATGAATTGTCCTTTTCAGATTGCTATTCTTTTCGATTTTCATATAATTTTTTTGCTTCTTTAGTGTGTATTTTAATATATTTAACGCATGCTTCCCTTTTTTTTTTTTTTGCGGTGAGTGTATTAATTTATGTATTTTTGCTAGGTTTTTTTGCTTCAATGCCTTTTGCTAGATTTTTGGGATTTTTGTTGGGTTTTGTTGTGTGTAATAGAGTGATGCAATTCGGGTGTTCTTCCTCATTTTGCAGTCATCGATATTATATGGAGCTATTTGTATATCCTTATTACAGGTTCCAGCATGCCAAACACCGCATACGAAGCAGAAGAAAGGTGACATTTCAGGATTATCTGGGGATGTTCAGCATGTTGATTCAGTAGCAAGAAGCTCTTGTAATTTCCAGGCAGATGATGGTTTGCTTTCTGAATCTGTGAACAGAATGCCTGTTTTACCTACTACAGAGGATCCTACGACAACCAACACTTCTTTTGCTGATGATAGTAGAACCAATGGCTCTATGTATATAGATTCTCCTGATTCAGTTGGTGAGGCGAGGAATGGGGGGAGTGCATCAAGTAGTGAATCGCCATGGTTTCAGTTGCGAAAAGATGCTACATCATTTGTTTCACAAACCTTACAGAGAGGCCGCAAGAATCTTTGGCAACTTTTAACAAGCCGAATGTCAGTATTGCTTTCTTCTGCTGCTGTTTGTTCAAGCAGCATGCATCAATTTTTGAGAAATTATGAAGATCTGAATATCTTTATCTTGGCTGGGGAAACTTTTTGTGGAGTTCAAGCAGTTGAGTTCAGGCAAAAAGTGAAGGCCGTTTGTGAAAATTATTTTTTTGCTTTTCATCGGCAAAATATATATGTAAGTTGACTTGATGGCTCTTTTGTAAATAAATGACCAGATGTCTCCACATCATTCTTATTTGTTATTGGTTTGAATTATTTAATTAATAATCTTCTGTTTTTCAGGCACACATTTCTGTTTCTTGTTCTTTATTTTAAGTGCCATTTCGCATATTTCTAATCTTTTGCTCCTTTCATAATTTATTGATTTTATTTATAGTATTATAGAAAACTACATGCACATGCGCATATATATATATATATATATATATATATATATTCCAATAATTTGTGCATTGCCACTCATTTCCCTTTATGTTCCAAGAACTTTATGTTGTGCTGTTAGTTGAAGGCATTGTCTATCTAATATTTCACTTTTAGTTCTTGTAGAGGGTATTCGACACACAAATAACATCATTACGCGTGTGTCATAACACTATCATATTATTTCCCTTCTTCAAAAACATTATTTTTATCTTGTGTTGTCCATGTTTTTGTTAGTTGCATTCTGCAAAAATCTCCAGATTAATATATGGACAAATAAATCGTAGGATTTTGAAAAGTTTCAATATAATAAAATTTCCTTCTTCAAACATTATCGAAACCTACCATCTTTTGAACATAGAGCTTGTATAATCTTTTTGCCTTTAGAGTTCTATCAATTAGAACACCACCACCATATACATACATGCTGCTGCTTGTGTTTTGGAAGTAGAACAGTGGTGAAGATTATGGCGATTTCTGGATTTTATGGACCATTTTTATGGATGTTTCTCACTTGCTAGTTGCTGAATGATTTGGTGTCTCCATTTGCTTTGAGTTGACTGAGACTACCAACAAAAATTGAAAATGATATTTACGGAATGGAATGTACAGCCTGGATATACAATTAACTGTATGGCTCATTATCTGTGTGTATGTACATATATGTGCACCTATTTTTATATGTGGTTTAAAGTCTCGCTTTCAGATACTTTATTGTGTAGTTTATTCAGTTGGTTTCAATTTGGGAATATAGGTGGTGTATAAAATATGCTCATGAAATCACTTTGTCTTACCAAATACAGTTTCGCTTTTGGTGAGTTCTAGCATACTTGGATGAGTATTGTTATGTAATTGTTATATGACTACGTGACTCTGCAGAAGGACTATCACCCTCGCAGAATAAACTTGATGCACTTTCATCATGTATTTATTCCTTCCAATATCAAATTATTGTTATCAGATGATAGTTGAAAACCATGTTAATCTGTAGTATGTATTTATACGTATGTATGTATATATATATATTATGCATATTTACAGATATCAACACATTTTCATCAAGTGTACTGCTATAGGTTATAAATTTTGGACAGCTATAGCAGATGAACTGGCTCTAAGAATCCAGAAAGTCAAATGTTAATGGCTTAATTAGGAGCCTCTTTTGAGAAGCCATACTATCCGATTGTAGTATAATACATGTATAGTATGGCGTCATAAAAAGTATTTGTTCTTTTCCTTGTACTTTAAAAGAAAAGGCTCCATTTGTGATTTTTATTTAATATAGCTTACACACGCATAAAAGATATGTAATGTACATGCACTAACCAACTATGCTCTTTAACAGTTTGTTTGTGAGAGAGGGAGGGAGTGCCTGGCACCTGGTTGCCATCCGTACATAGTTGATTGCTTGTTGATTTTGATCATTCAAATGATTGCTCAAGTAATCTTGACCCTTTTGATAATTGGTGGGGTTTGAGGTTTGAATTAAGTGGTTCCACTTTACTTTCTTTATTTTTTTCTTTGGGGGGTGTGTGCGTGTTGGGGGAGGGGGGCAGGCTTTGGTATCTGTTTATAAGTTACTGTTACAGTGAATCAATATTCTTGGCGCTTAAGTTTAACAGTCCGATTTTCAGTCTATGACTCATGCCATGAATTGTTCTTGCACTGTTTGGGCCATATTTGCAGATCATTTTGTGTCATATCACTATCTGAATGCATTTATAAGATGACCAATATCATCTTTTATTTTTCAGGCACTGAAAATGGTCATGGAAAAGGAGAATTGGCTGAAACTGCCGCCAGACACAATACAAGTGGTAAGTTTTGCTGGCCTTGTTGGTGATGGAGCGGCCCTTATTGTCCCATCTGATCGCATCTCATCTAATGCTGGAGTGCTGCACTCCAGTAAATCAGCAGACTCAATTGAAACTGGCTCTAAGAAAAGTGGATTTTCCCATTGGCTTAGTAATGGAAACCCATTTTCGCAGAGACTAAGCTGTGCTTCCAAAGAATATCATGATTCATTTTTACAAAATGGGTCAGCAACCTCAGGAGAAGCTGATGTTAAAACTGATGATTCTCACAAAGATAAGCTATCTCCGAGGAATAGTGTTGAAAATAATGTGAATGGCAATAATTCTGTTTCAGAAGATGAAAATGAAGATCTTCATGCAGACTTCATTGATGAAGATAGCCAACTCCCGAGTCGGATTTCGAGACCTAATCATTTAAAAAATTACTCTTCACATTGTAATGATGAAGAAACGATAGCACAAACAGGGTCGTCGCTTTGTCTTCTAAGGTGAATTACTCTTTGTTCAGACACTAGGATACTAAATATGTTCGTAGATGCCCTGAGCTGAATTTAGTTTTACGCAATAGGTTGATGGATAAATATGCAAGGCTAATGCAGAAGCTAGAGATAGTTAATGTTGAGTTCTTTAAGGTATGTCCATATCTGATAATTTTCCTCTTATTCATTATTTCTATCTGTTTAGTTTACAATCTTATTGTATCAGTGTTTGTGCCTTTTTCCTGATTTGTCATTTCTTACAGGGAATTTGCCAATTGTTTGAGATTTTTTTCCATTTTGTGTTCGAAGCATTTGGTCAGCAGAACACTTTTCCTAGTGGAAAAGGCTTGAATGACTCTCTCACTTGTAAGATTCACTAGTCCTTGTTCCTCTCTCTCTCTCTCTTTCTCCCTTATAAAAAAGAATACCTTATATATTGATTCTTTTTCTTTGTTTCTTTGTATTGTGATTTTTCATCATATTTCTTGTTCGATCCTTTTCTTAAAGCTAATTATATCTGGTCTGAGATACTTGTTATTTTGAGGGGATCTCTTCATTATAAATTACTTCTTTCTTGTGGTCCTCAGATCGGCTGAAGACAGCCTTATCCAGAATAACACAAGATTGTGATCAGTGGATAAAATTCCAATCTGCATCATTTTCTTCCTCTACATCCACATCTTTGAATGATGTGACACCTACTAGTCCACCCAGTCACTTGCCCAGCACATATTTCGGCCTGAAGGTACTTATTTCCAATTTTCAGGTCACTGGCTTCTTTCTTGCTTGCAGAAATTTTTGTTTCTTGTTGTAATTAAGCAAGTTACTTGGATTCAAGTAGCTTTCCTGAATTTTTGTTTCAAACTACGACTACATAAGATTTGGTGTCTGTTAATATCATGAGCAAAAAAATATTTATGTGTCTTCTAGTTCATTGTTGACTTCTAATTTCGTGTGTGATTTATCAATCTCGGTTCAATTTCTGATAGGTATCAAGACAAACAAAGAGCAAACCGTGTCCTTGTTTTTTACAGTTGTGCCTTATGTTGTTACTTACTCTCTTGGCCTTGTCTGTTAGATAAAGTTTGCATTCATGTTTTATATTCTTATTTTCATTTAATTTTTCTTGGAAACAACATAATTCATTATGAAAATATATTAGAGAAGTCCTATCTGATGGCTGATGCTCTCCTCATTTATTCTTTTTCCTTCTTTCTTACAAACCTGAAGGTCTCAAACACCATTAACAACTTCGTATAAGAGCACCTACCAAAAAATGTTATCTGAACATATCAACATCAAATGGACCTGGAGATTATTTATTTATTTATTTTTGATAAGTAAATTTGACCTGGAGATTATTGGTGCAAAGAACTATCCATGTGGATGACCGGCTCTCTTGTGGACCATATAATTAGGGATCTGAACAATATATGTAGTCTTTATTTACTCAGATTTGAAATACACCAGCTTAGTTGACATGGCGGTATCTGATTAGTCTCTTAACCTAATATGTTAGCTGTTCAATTCCACTTGTTGCCTATAGAAAATGTTTAAAAGAAACAGAACCTTAGGTTGGAATTTCTCCTCTTTTATGGCTTCACATCCCTTATATCTCCTAAGGTATTTAATTGCTTGTGTTATCTCTTTATACGCTGCTTTGGTTATAGTCTATGAAGCATGGAGACGGACAGGGGTACGAATTGACACGGTTAGGGCGATATGACAAATTTCAAAAAAATAGGACACTGACACGACAGTGATATGACAATAAAATAATAAAACAATTTTTTATTATATATAAAAATTTAATTTTTTGCTCAATTTCTAATCTATATTTACAAATATAACCCATTTAACTGACTTTGAAAAACATAAAAGGTTCACATGCCCAAATTCCCTCTCTCTCATCTCCTTGATCTCTTCATCTCACTCTCTTCCTCTCTTTGTTTCATTCACAGCTCCCAGTCTCTGTATTCCAGTGGTTTGTCTCTCATCCCCTCCATATCTTCACATAGTTAGATCCTTATCTCTTATTTTATACATATCTCTTTGAATGAATGCACACACACATATATTTATACAGCATCTTCATCCTGACATAAAAAAAAAAAAAACCTCCGCACAGACATATCCCTGCATTTCTGACAGCATGTCCGATCTTAAAAAAAAATGACACTTCTGCAGAGTGTTGGACGCGTGTCTGACACGGATATAGAACCCCTCCTTGGCATGCCAGTGTTTTAGAGGTTATAGTGAACAGGGTCCTAGGTACTAAAAAAAGGGCTTTAAGTGTGTTTTTTTTTTCCTTTCAACTAGAATTATTCATTTCTGTAGCTAAACCAAAGGATTGTCTGCACAAAAATATCTCATTACGATAAGAAAATAAAAGAATTATTTATCTCTATGGACTTGCTAGCTTTCATTAATATATTTTCTTTTCTTTTTACATATTTTAAATTATCCAATAAGGGGACGAGTACTGGCGAAGAGGAATCTTCTGTTTTCTAGCACCTAAATTTTTGTTATCCTTTTGGTGCTTAACTTTGCTGCATTCTTCCAACCCTATTTTTGCTTGCTCTACTCAGTTGTGATCATTGAAGAAACTATCAAATGCTCTTCATAAATTCGTGTCCTTCTATGCGATACCCTGTAAAAATATCTGATGTCGTGAACTTCCTTTTTTATCTTTTATCCTCAGTGTCTAACGTTTCTTTGCCTCTAGGTATTGTAGAAGCACTCTATCAACATTGGAAGGGCAAGATGTGTGAGAAAGTGGAAGTTTAGGTCGAATTGGGACTAAAAGCTGAAGTAGAAAAATACTAGAGGGATAAAATGGGTATTCACCACGCACTGAAAGTTTGATGGTTTTGTTGTGGGATATGTATTAAGATTGTTGGCCAAGGGCTTTAATCTAATTAGGAAAAAAAAAAAAGTCATGTAAAGTTTGACCGTCTATTTTAGCTGCTTCTGTGGTTGGATATGGATAATGCTCTCCAACATGTATTGTTGGTGGAAGAAGTTTGCATAGCAGATACAAATCAGTCAACAAATCACTCAAACATTCTGAAACAATAGGGTAAGTAAATCGTAAGTCATGTAATTGATGATATCTCTTTGACTTAAATTGTTCCAGTGAAGAAGTTAAAATTTGGATAAATATGTGCAAGGAATTTGAGATTACAGTGGGCCAATTAAGGCACTTAATTGGCATTGAGGTTGTTAGGTCAAAGAAGGTAATTGTTGTCCCACAAAAACCTGATTCCTTAACATCCAAAGTGTGGTCTATTTTCATTTAAAATGCAGCTGTTGAAGAAATAAATCGAGTGGATTTAATGTCAAGTAGGTGACCATGACTAGTTTCTTGACTGAATGGATCTCAAGAATTCTCCGAAGATGATAAAAAACCACTGCTACATTACTCCACTTCCTCTTAAATGCAAGGCATTTTATATTGAAGTTTTGGTTATCTAAAGTGGCAGTCTTTATTGATGCATACCGAACATGACTACTTTGTGATTCACATCTAGTTGTTGCACTTTTCTTGTGGAAAATATGATAATTGGGTAAAAACATAATAAACGGACACTTAAATGATCATTTGGTAAAGTATTGAACAGAAATTTGGGCTATACATGGGGAGTGTGTGAATTTGATTGGGTGAAAACTTGGGTACACAAAAACATATAGAATGATATTCTGACAATAAGGGGACTTAAGTCCATTATAGTTATTTATGTGAAAAAAATAAAATCTGTTTGACTACCAGATTATCCGTGCAAACTCTTAGGCCATGTTTGTTGTGGTTGAATGGAATCAAATCTGAGGGAATGGAATGCTTTTCTTTCCATTCTTGTGTTTGGTGTGGTCTATTAAAGGTGGAATCATCATTCTCCACCATTCTTGGAGAATGGTCATTCCACCAGAATCATTCCTTCTCTTTACCAATGGAATGGGCATTCCATTCCCACATGGAATACGATTAAAAAAATTATTACAAAAAAACCTATTCATCATCCCTTTTCTAAACCAAACCCATCTCTGTTCTCTTCCAACCCATCGACATCTTCCAACCTATTCGTCGTCTCCCTTCGCTGTCTTCCTCCGCCGCCGGAGACAGATTCGTCTTCCTCCATCTTCCTCTCTCACTACCCCTTATCTCACCACCGTTGCCGGAGACCACAACACAACACAACCCAACCCAGCCGTCGGAGACAGATTCTTCTTCAGCAAAGAACACCATCAATTCAGCAACCCCAAATCCAACAGAGAGTTTCTGAGCTTCTTTCTCTATCTAGAAAGCAAAGAATCGAAAAACTTGAACTACCCAATTCGTGAAGTGAGGGGAGAGAGAGTCAGAGAGGGGGAAAAATTGAAGAGAAGAATGACGGAGGAGGAGAGAAGAAAGCATTTCTTTCAACTGGGTCCCACTGTCTTCTTACTGATTATAGATGCATATACAGAGATGGAAGCCTGCGTGTGTCACCAAAGCAATTCAAAATTGTATTATTTAACTGGGTTATATGTCTTAGGACGAAAAATCTAGAAATTTTCAGATTTAAATTTCAATGGAGGTGCATGTATTTGTATACGCTAGCCCTTATTTCAGATTCGTCTTCCTCTCTCACTACTACTTATCTCACCACCGCCGCCGGAGACACCTCCTTGCCCTAATCTTCAATGCCTTGCTTGCCCCAAATTTATTTCTGATGTTAATTTTTTTGTTAAATTTATTTATTTATTTAATTTTTAAGTTAAATTTCTTTATTCATGATAAAGTGTAATTTGGAGATATCAATGTAAATTAATTCCATTCCAGCTTTTCAATAGGTTCAACCAAACACACGAATGAGAATTATCATTCCATATTTACAGCATTCCATGTTTGTAACCAAACACTAGAATGGAATGGGCATTCCCATTCCATTCTCAGCTTCATTCCATTCCCACTCTATTTCATTCCTGCACACCAAACTAGCCCTTAGACTATACGAATTTGTACTCCCTCTGTAAAGATAGGAGACATGCAAACTTTACTTTGAGGTGTCTTCTTCTCTTTTGCCTCTGATTTTCAGTCTTAAGTAGAAACTTTAAGGTTTTAAAAAATCCATTAGATCTTGTCCTAGGAGGCTAGGACAAAGGAACTGCCTTGTACAATTTCAAACTATAGAATCTAATGGTACAAAGAACCATGAACAGGTTCTGATCTTTAGTCTCTGTTAAGACATGCTTATTACTTCATTAAATTGTCAAATGTCATTAATCTTTTACATGGAACTACTTATTGCTTTATGTAAATTAAGTTTTTTATGAGATAAAACAGTGCCATGTCTGTGATGTTATATGTTTATTAATATCAACATTATGCTGCAGGAAAGATGTGCTGGTGCTGACACTATTTCTCTTGTTGCTCGATTATTGCATAGATCTAAAGCTCATCTTCAGTCGATGCTTCTGCAAAATAATGCAACTATAGTTGAAGATTTCTATGTGCATTTGGTATGTCTTTGACTGCATTTAAAGAAAACATTAGTCATGGTAGCTTGGGATATTGCTAAATGATATGGACGAAGTTAAAATTTTGCTTGTGATAATAACAATAATGATGATGATCTAAAAAATTGGTTGGTGTTTGGTCAAGTAAAACTTCAATGGCAAATTCAATCTTGTAATTTTATTTTAAATAAGTACCATAATCTGCTATGTTTGTAAGATATTATTCTGAATATAAAAATTTGCATTTGTTGTCTCATAAATTGTCATATTGTACTGATACTGCTTAACAGACTATCACATATTTAACATTGGATAGTCCTTGCCAAAATGCACACAAAGTGCATGCATGTGTTTATGCACAGTGGGGGTGTACGCATGCCTGTGTTTTATCCGCTTTACATATGGATTATTTTAGTTCAGCATATTGGAATTTCACCTCTTAGTATGGATAATCAATAAACGATGCTGGCAGACGCTGTTCGTGGACCAATGTTACCTACGTTATTTATATATTTGTAGATTTACAAGATTAACGCAAGTCAAATTAGGTTCAGAAATGATGCCTAAAGAAAGAGGGAGAGCGGATATTAAAGAACTTGGCTTTGTCATGCTATATGTTCCCTATTTAAACAATTTGATTTTAGTTAAAAATGATAGTGTATCTTTTAATAAACCATGGAATTTTTTCATTTTCTTTTACAAAAAGCATGTACTTTTATTCTTATCAGGGAAGTTACCAAATTACCAAGTATGGATCAACTTTGTCCTTGATAGGATTGGACAGTGACATTAATCTCAGCAAGTGTTCCAACTGAAAGATGTGTTTTTTTTTTTTTTTTACTACATAGTAATTATCGTTACAGAAATTCTAGATTTGAATGAACTTGATGGAAGGAAATTTTTTTTTTTTGGCTTGTCAGGTCGATTCTGTACCAGATCTTACAGAGCATATTCATAGAACGACTGCAAGATTACTTCTCCATATTGATGGGTAAGTCATAAGAGCATAGCTCAGCTGGTTTATATGTTCCAAATAAATGTTCTACCTTTTGAATAAAATGAATAGTATTTTACACTTGTAGACTGGTTGAATAATGTGAGTCAATTTGATGAAAGCCTGAGGTTAACATGTGTAATCGTGTGTTGAATTTTAATTTTATTCCATGTATTAGTATTTTTGTATTGGTATCTGTGACTTTGTTACAGGAATGCTAACATGTTAACCTTTGTGTTATTATAACTAGTTACATATATAGAACTAAATGCAACATGATAAAGGAACTATAAACTTATAAGCCAAACAGTTTGAATCAATTGACTAATTTTAACAGTCACAAGGTCAAGTCAGAAGAAGTGTGGACCAATACCAACAATGATGCAAGATATTCCACATAGTAATATATCTCAAACTTTAGAGCTATAGGACTGAAGTTGAGCCCACTGTGGGGTGTATTTGGAATTTTATATCATAATAGGTTTAGGCTTTAGTACAGTTCTATGGGTTCTTTCCTTAGTAATGGTTTCTGTGGGACCTTTTCTTTGTAAATGGGATAAGATGTGTCTATTACCCTGCATATGTGGCTTTAGTAGTTTTAGGTCTAGTTTGAGCAGTTAGTGTTTTTAATTTTGGAGTCATAATCTAGTTATGGCTATAACACAACTTTTAGTCTACAAGTCAATGTACTTCAGTGGAGAACAATGCAACATCGAGTTTTCCTGTAATTTCAAGGCTTTTAAAGCAATATATGTTGCCATTTAGATTTTTGGTTGGAACTGTGATTCCCTTATATATTCTTCTCATTCTTCAACTTTCCCCTAAAATTTATAATGAGAAATTCTGGCATCTTGTTTATTAAAATTCTAGGGACTTGTTTATTAGAAGTTCACTCACAACTGTAATAAAGACTAAATTTTGGTTCAGTCTCCCTCGGAGCCTAGATTTTAAATGGAAATCAAGGGTAATTAGTAGTTGATTATAAAAGAAGCGGCCCATTTATCAACTACTAATTACCCTTGATTTTCTCTAGAACGACATTTAAAATTCGCATACCACATTAATAACAGTTTTACTACTTCCATAAGTTATCACTTAACAATTCAAAACCTTAGGTAATAATAATCTTAATGCATGGACAAATCTGCTCTGATTCCTTTTTTATATACTAATTTATCAAATTGAATGGATGGCATCCTTAATTTATTTGTGGAGCATTCTTTTTAGATTTGACTGGCAAGCATTTCTGGCAGGTATGTTGATCGAATATCAAATGCTAAATGGGAGGTTAAAGAACTTGGATTAGAGCATAATGGGTATGTTTTCCTGGAATCTTGCTTTTATCTTGAACTTACTTTTTTCTACTAGGGGTTTGTCATCTAATTGTGACAGTAAATTTGGTTATGAATGTTTAATGTTGTGCAAAAATTGTCTTCTATGGTCATGCGAACACTTCAATTAGAATATCAAGAATCTGTTACAAGCTCTTTTAGCATTAATATTAGGAGATCATGGTAACCGCATGTATGTTATGTCCTGGGTGCTTTGTAGTTTTAAAGAGCTTCTGGGCATTTATGGACCTCCATGTTGAATTCGTTTGTGATTTAACTCCCCAAAATTCCTTTGTCAATAGACTCTTTTCTGCATTAGGATATCAAACGTGCGAAAATCCTTATAATGTTTTGCATTTTGAAAATGTTATGATAATCTAGAAGCTGAAAAATGAAGATAGAAAATACTACACGAAAGTTCCTATGAATACGCACGTGTGTGTGTGTTTGTATATAAATGCATATGTTAGACATTTTAAGATCACACCTGCATAATTAAATAAAGAAGCTTGGTTAACAGTCTGTCATTAACCAAATTTTATATGAAGATGAAACTGAAATTAATAGAGACACCAAATGGACAGAAGCTTTTTTAATGAAGAAATACAGTTAGGTTTGGAAATAAAAGGAGACATGAGAGTAGAAAAAGTGTCTTAAATTTGACCAAATAATAATATTTATTTTTTGTTATTTATGATTAAATAATAATTAAAAAAAAAAACACTAAATGAACCACGTAATGAGTCGTATTGGTGAAAAATGCACCATTGTATGGGCCTTGGCTTTTCGGGAGTCTGCTAACAAGATTACCGTGTAATATACCTGGCAAAGAAAAGACTACTACATAATTTATAAAGCATCAAAATGCTTGTACCTGCCCTGACAAATGGCTTCCAAAAATCAGAACAGGATCTCACCTTCTGCCATTTTCTAATAGATTAGAACAAGATCTCACCTTGTGCTGCTCTAGGGTCTGATTAAAGTCCCATTAGGCCTCTAGTTTCCACAAGGGGTTGAGATTATAGAAGTTATATAACCCAATTGGAGTAAGAAATGGAACGTGAAAGGTGTTAGCATCGACCGTGAATAGTGCCGCATTCTGAAAATTCAGGTGAAGTGTTTGACCTACAACATGTAGTAGTATCTCCTCCATGGCACACCATTAGCTTTGACCGCTCGGCTCAATGCCTTCGGGGTTTAGAGGTGCTTCTTTGCTTCGCCTACTGCAACTGCCACTTGTCTGTTGGCCCACCTAACAGAGTCTGGTGCTCTCATGATTAAATGCAGCAAACCAAACAATGTTTTCATTAATAATGTGGTAAACCAGTCAATCTTTTGGTTGCATAAGGAGGACAACGCATTATCATCAATCTTTTGGTGTCATTTTTTAAAGTATTATTTAAGGGATTGTTTTCTTTCGCCCAGACTCATTTATCATTTCTTGACTTCATTTTTCTCTTTTTCTAATTCTCTTTTACAATTTCTTCTCATTTGAATCTTATTTTGCCTCCAGAGCTTACATGGTGCCTTTCGCTTTCACTGTTCTGTTTCTGTTCTTTGACAGTGTTGAAAATTTAAAGTCAAATGGGTTGCATTTATCTCCATATAATTTACCAAAGGGTTCAAGAGTTGTGTGTGAAAAT
This sequence comes from Cornus florida, assembly GCF_030987335.1. NCBI lineage: Eukaryota > Viridiplantae > Streptophyta > Magnoliopsida > Cornales > Cornaceae > Cornus > Cornus florida. The sequence goes on along the minus strand of NW_026775578.1, from coordinate 17,091,286 downwards.
GGATTGGGGGATATAGCATGTGGATTAAATGAGGAAGACGAGAAAATTCAACAAAGAGGAGAAGTGGAGAATTTAACTATCTTTTTGAATTATTAAGATTTTGATCAATCATAATAGTATTTAGTACCTAACTGGCATTTTGCATATATGTCTGATATTCTGGCATCTTGAGAGAAATGATGAAACTATCTAGGGTAACAATCTTTTAGAGGACCATTACCCGTCACAAGCCAAAGCAAATAAGCAATATAAGAATTCTTGCCAAGAACTATGATCAAATTTCACGAAAGGAATAAATAACAAACCTGGGTGATAAATTCTCATTGGGAAAATTGTGTATACATTGCATGTCCATCTTTATTAATAATCAGAACATGCTTTTGGTTATCAGATCCCCTCAGGAATCTCCAAAGCCATCTACCAAAACCATGTTGTTCAGCCCTGCAACTACTTCTCTTGATATGGGTTCTTGGAGAGGCATGCAAATCATCCCTCACTTTGTCTCGTGTTTGAATAAGCAAAGCTTCAACTTATGCTTGATCACAAGCCACTAGGAACAGCAAGTCAATAGCTTTATGGTTTTTTTTACCCCATAGTCCACCACCAGGCACATGGGCACCAGACAATTACTGGAAAATTTCTGGGGTAGCACTAGGGGATTTGAACTTCCAACTTCCAATATTTTAGGTAAGAGGCTTGTCGTTAGGTTATCACCTTGGGGTAATATCTTTATGGAATTTCTGTCTATGACATAAGTGTGGATGTACCAATTCTCAAACTTTTTTCTTAGGGTTAAATTTTATTTACTTATGATATCGAGTAATTTTATGCTACTTGGTTGTTTAAAATATTTCTGAGATTCTGGGAAGGTGGAATTTGAACTACACTTTTGGTTTTCATTCCTAATGAAGCAGCATAAATTTGGTAGTTTGTCAGTTTGGTTGAGACCTTATGAATGATGCTTCCACACCCCCTCCCCACCTTCTCTCCCTTCCTCTGCTCAATTCATTCCATGTTGCGAGTCTTCTTGTATTTGGCAATTGGTTCACAATTGAAAACTTCTATGGGTTTTACTAGTTTCAGAGATATATATATATTTTTTTCAATAGAAAATAAAATATGTTGAAGTTAAGGGTTTAGTCAGAAGGGAAGAGGAATTAGATTGTGGCAATTAAAGTTCATTACAATATTATCTATTTAGTTGGGCTTCGACCATAGAGAAGACGTGGGTTGAATAATTTTAGGCAAACGGATTTTTTTTTTTTTTTTTTCAGAATTGTGATAAAAAAAGATGCAGCAATGCCATTGTTGAAATTAATTTTCTCATTGATGGTCTTTTTATTTTTGAATTAATCATAAATAAATGAGCCATGCCATTCTCTAAATGATTCATGTTTGTATGGCATTACTCTTGTGGTTTTTGACCTATAGACAATCACGTAGTAGTACCAGCTTTTTTGTGGGTTTTATCTCTCTGTGGTTCACAAATGTTTTCAAATCTTTCGAAACGAAAGAATATCAGGGAAAGACACATTTGCTTTTCAATTTTGTAATTCTATCTGTTTTTCTGTTGGAACTGAGGTCATATGTTTCAGCATTTCTACAATCTTGTGACAAGTGTTCATATTTTAGATGAGATCTCTTCAAAATTCCTTCTGTTTCTATCCTTGTTAACGAGATCACAACCAATAATTGACTTGTGTGCTGACTACTTATTAATAGGTATGTTGATTTGTTGTTGGGAGAATTTAAGCATTACAAGACGAGACTTGTTCATGGAGGAATTCAGAAGGAGGTAAGGACTGGCGTTAATAATATCAGACAGCATCCTAAATTAATAATGTCTCCTCTTTCTCCCCTCTTCAATTCCCAGCAAACAGCATTATCTAAATTTGAGATTGTTAACTTCTCATATTTCACTTATATGTAGCATCTCTGTTGTATCAAAAATTTCAAAATCTTTTCCATATATATTTAGGATTTACTCATAAAGGTCATCATTTGCGTACAATGTCTAATTGATGTAGGACTTTAAGGTAGGCCTCAAATAGTTGAATGTTGAAAGATTTAGTGGATGAAATATATGATAGTATAAGGCCTGAGTTTAGAATCTGATTGTAAGAGTGTAGGGTTTACAATTAAAGAGGAAGGATAAGGTACAAAAGAAGCCTACAGAAGGCACACTAATAGGAGCTAGGTATCACACCCTAGAGTTTGTGAATTACTCGCAAGAAAATTTGGTAAGGCCCACACACTCGTTCAACCATTCCTAAAAACACAATATTACACTCCTTTTTGTCAAAGTTCCCACTCATAATCATGTAACTCTTAGATTTACATCATAATGGGCTAATAGTTCCTACTCATTCTCATATGACTCTTACCTACATCATAACGGAGGTAACCCATATGATTTATGTGCTCATCAACCATCAGTCTAGCCCTCTTACATCTTACATTGGATCCTTTGTGTGAGATTTCACTCTATTGCGTCACCCTCATGTCTGCATGGGAGAAGAAAGGCAAAAGATGTGATTTAAATCCTTTTTGAGTGTAATAACCAGATTTTGTTTCTCCTCCATCATTCTGCAATACTACTATGATAAAGGCTTGCTTTGAAATTTCACTAGTCCACAAGCCCAGATGTTGCATGTGTTGAGAGAAATATATTTCACCAATTTGTTCATTAAAACCATGATTTTAAATTTTTGCACCTTAAATTAGAACTGCGTTCCTATTGTACAACATTTCACTCTATTGAGGTCCGCATGTGTGAAACGGGTAAGAGATGAAAATGAAATTATCTTGGGTTCATGTGGTCATAAAATACGGCAGACCTGAAAAATAACAAAAAAATATGAATTTTCTAGTGTATGGGAAGAAAGATGGATTCTTTGGGGCCTTAGACCCCGGTTCCTCTATTGTTTAAGGGACACGTTCCCCTTTTGAACGCCTTTTTTATTTCATTATTACTTACCAAAAAAAAATGGGAAGAAAGATGGCGTCAGAGCACTTTTGGTCCCAGATCAGTTGGATGGTCTTAAGTTAAATTTATGGTCTGAAGATTATAGAAGAAAACATCAATTTAAAGCAGTCTATTAAGCTAAGCTTAAGAAGTTACACAAAAGCTACATTGAATTCTGTTAAATTGTAGTTTGTGTTAAAGTACTAGTTGTTTGCTAGGTGGAATGCTGGAACTTGTAAAAACATTAGCCTAAAGTTCCATTGAGTTGTAGGAAGTAGTGGGTTCTAGGGAAAAAAAAAAAACTCAATTCTTTCCTCTGCTATGAATTCAGGTTCAAGACCTCCTCTTGGAATGTGGAGTTGATAATGTTGCTGAAACTCTCATTGAAGGTTTATCACGAGTGAAGAGGTGTACAGATGAGGGACGGGCTCTCATGTCTTTAGATCTTCAGGTTTGGTTTGAACAAATAACAGATGCTACAATTTTGTTGTGTACTTGTTTTGTTTATTGTTTGGTGTGTTTTTAAGGTTGAGAGTGCTCTGTGTATCCTTTTAGGTTTTGATCAATGGCCTACAGCATTTTGTCTCCACAAATGTGAGACCAAAATTACAAATGGTTGAAACTTTCATCAAGGTGAGCATAAGATGCTTCTCAGTTTGTTTGGAACTAGAAGTTGTAGTGTGGAACAAGTCAGTTGCAGTCTGTCTTGTTTGTTTGTCTTAGATGCTTCTCAGCTGTCGGTGTTCGTGAAACGTAGTTCTGTATCATATGATTATTAACTGCCATACTGTCTCCACTCTCTAAACAGGCCTACTACCTTCCAGAAACTGAATACGTGCACTGGGCTCGTGCTCATCCGGTAAGAGAATTCCCCCATGAAGCTAGGTCACAAATTTTTACATATTTAAATTGCTTCGACTTTTTTCTCCCCTGGAAATGCTATGGTTACAATTAACACGTGCAAGTTCTTAATCGTCTCCAGGAATATAGTAAAAGTCAAATCATAGGGCTGGTGAACCTCGTTGCCACGATGAAAGGTTGGAAAAGAAAAACCAGGTTGGAAGTATTAGAAAAGATAGAATCAGGAATGTAGCTTCCTGCAATGATACATAAGATCTCAAGCATATAAAGTTTTTTATTTTCCTTATTTTTTTCCCTTTTATGATTGATGTAAATTGGATAGTTTCTTGGTCTCGCCAATTTATAGAGTGAACATCTCAAGGTTGTATATCTCCTTCCTGAGTTTGTATTATAAAACCTTCCCTTCAAAGAAACATCAAATGTAATTTTTAGTCATATCATACGGCAAATAATGAGTTCAATTCAGCATGGTATTGTGTAGCTTCCAATTTCTCCTCCCTCGTGACCATAAGCGAACTCTAGCTCATAATTATAATTTGTACACATGGAAAGAAAACTGTACGGCATCGTGTGATAGTTTTTTCAAAACCTAGTTCCCATTTTATTAAGTCAAAAATATGAATAAGAGCAATTGTTTTATACTTGTTGATTTGTATGATTTTTGCGTAGTTCATAAAAAAGTTGGGTGGTGTGTTAAAAATTCACCTTTGGTTAATGGCCATATGATCGGTTATATTTAGAAATGCCAAACAATGGTTTGCAATTTCATTTACTATGCGTTTGTACAACTAGGAGGGAAAATAAATGATCATGTGGCTATAATGAAACAGTGGTGGGAAGAACTTTTTTTTAAATATATATATATATATATATATTTTATTGCACTATACAAATCAAGAATTCATGATTTATTTTCAATGAAAAGGGACAAAATGGATAATTAAAGAAGACCTCCTTGCTTCACTTTTCTGAGTTCATTTTTATTTTTTAGATCTCTTTTTTTGATGGTAATTGGGTTGAAAGGCAACTAATTTAATAGAATAGTTTAACCAAATAGATTCCAACTCACTTCTCCTTTCCTTTCACTTGGGGGATAACCAAAATGCTATTAAAAATATTAGGCTTATCAAGCGTAGATTTTTTCTATTATGACCTCTCTAATTTCAAGGTTAGGTAACATAAATTTTGCAAAAAAAAAAAAATGATTCTTGCAACAAATAGTTGCAGTAAATTGCTAAACTTACTATTTTAATTTGTTAATTATGTAACAAATAAGACATTGGACTTCTTCACTTAGTTGTATTTGGTATCACTAGTTAATTAAAAATTATTCGGTTAGGCAATTTACTGCAAATGTTAGGTGTGAGTATCACTAATCATTTTGAAAAGATCAAAAAATTGTTTTGTTTTTTTTTTTTTTTTAACGATAATTGGGTTGAAAGACAACTAATTTAATAGACTAGTTTAACCAAATAAATTCCAACTCTCTTCTCCTTTCCTTTCACTTGGGGGATAACCAAAATGCTATTAAAAATATTAGGCTTATAGATTTTTTCTATTATTACCTCTCTAATTTCAAGGCTAGGTAACATAGATTCTGAAATGAAAATGATTCTTGTAACAAATAGTTACAATAAATGGTTAGACCTACTATTTTAATTGGTCAATTATGCAATAAATAAGAAAGTGGAGCCCATCACTTAGTTGTATTTGATATAAATAGTTAATTAAAAATTATTGGGTTAGACAATTCACTGCAAGTGTCAAGTGTGAGTGTTATAAACAGGTCAAGACTAAGTGCCAAGTAGGATCCGGAGAGGGATCCAATATTGCGCGCATATATAAGGTAGGCTGTGGGACATTCTTGAAAGGTTCAGAGGGGGTGGAGGAACCTTTGCCGGTGAAGTTGCCCAATACAGTAAGAACAATGGGTTGTAGCCTTTCCTATTTCTTTGTCCAGGGGATCTAAAAGCTCTACTCATTTTGAAAAGATCAAAAAATAGTTTATTTATTTATTGAAATTGGACATCTTTTAATTATGTTTTTCAGATAATTTAGTTCTCAGAAAATAAATAAATAAAAGCTGTATTTTTTTTATTATTATTATTATTTTTTTTTAGGCAAGTCACACACAACAAAGCTCCAACCCTTTTCCTCTCACTTTTCCTCCTCTTTGAGAGGAGGGAGTTCAACTCATACCATTGAGCTAATAATGGTTTATTTATTGAAATTGGACATCTTTTAATTATGTTTTTCAGATAATTTAGTTCTCAGAAAATAAATAAATAAAAGCTGTATTTTTTTTATTATTATTATTATTTTTTTTTAGGCAAGTCACACACAACAAAGCTCCAACCCTTTTCCTCTCACTTTTCCTCCTCTTTGAGAGGAGGGAGTTCAACTCATACCATTGAGCTAATAATGGTTTATTTGTTAAAATGTTTCGTTTTTGTTCTCTAGAAAACTGAAGCAAATAGATCATTGGGGAAAAGTGAGAAAAACACTGTTATTATTTTAAATTTTGGCAAATAACACCCCTAGCGGTTTTATTTTATTTTATATATATAAATCCGTTAAGTTTTATAAAAAATAATAAAGAAGGGCTTATGTAGTGTATATAATCCCCTTAAGTTTGAAAAATGAGCAAAAACAATGCTTGAAGTCACTGTTAAAATATAAAATTCCATAAACACCCTTTCATATTCCGATAATGCCCTTATATATATATATATATATATATATATTATATATATACACATTGCAGTTGTAAGCAATGACCACTCCGGCGATCTTGTCGGAATGTGAGGAAGTCGAGAACAACCTGGTTTGGTCGCTGCCAGCGATGATTGGCTTCATTGCCAGCACACCCTTTCATATTCTGATAATGCCCTTATATATATATATTATATATATATACACATTGCAGTTGTAAGCAATGACCACTCCGGCGACCTTGTCGGAATGTGAGGAAGCCGAGAGCAACCTGGTTTGGTCGTTGCCAGCGATGATTGGCTTCATTGCCAGCACACCATTTCATATTCTGATAATGCCCTTATATATATTATATATATATATATACACATTGCAGTTGTAAGCAATGACCACTCCGGCGACCTTGTCGGAATGTGAGGAAGCCGAGAGCAACCTGGTTTGGTCGCTGCTAGCGATGACGAGGAAGAAGAGACCCAAAAAAAAAAAAAAAAAAACCGAAAAAAAAAAGGGAGACTTTAGTCATTTCATATTTAATTAATTTTTTTACTTATTTTTTATTTAATTATAGAGGGATGCTTTAGTCTTTTCAATATTTAAGTCCTTATATGCTCCAAAATTAAATATTAATGATTTTTTACGAGTTATATGCTCTATATTCACGGCATAAGGTGTGTTATGCTCTCGACCCTACATCCTTTTATAATTTAAGGGTACATTGCTAACTTAAAAGATAACTAAAACAAAATCTGGAGTACAACGAAACAAAACATGAAAAATGCAACCTGTTTCTGAATTTCAGAATTTCTTCCTTCTTCGAGTAAAAAATAAATAACTAAAAATAGTGATAATGAGTAAAAATACATTAACATTCAACACGACTCAAAAAATAAAAGAAAAATAATACTCCGTGAGTAATTATTCCAGTGAAGCAAGTACATCATAAATAAATTGAAGCCTGTGCGGGTTTCTTTCACATCAATGTGTCTGTTAGAGTATTACTATATATAAATTTGGCTGTTGACTGTGCCACATCAATGGTGTACCATCTCTCTCTCACCAACCCCATCTTTGTGTATTCATATTGGGTTGCTGTGTAGTTGTTCACTGTGTTTTCTGTGTGTGTATCTTTTCACTCTACTTGGAAGCAATCGGAGACTGTGTCATGCTACTTATCATATTCAATGCAACACATGGCTGATCAACCGGTACCTGCAAATTTATCAATCACAAACAACTTTCTTAGAATTGTGAAGATCTCTCTGTCACCGTCAGATCTTTGCTTGCTGTTCTTTTGAGTACTTTCACAATTAATGTCTTTAGGGTTAGTTTCATATATTCATTTCTTGCCACTTTCACCTCTAAGTAATTGAGAATGCCAACTTGTGAGGCTTCCTAGTAAAAAGTAATATAATGTTATAATTTAAGCATGGTACTGGAGGATTCAAATCCTCTCCGGTAACGATTTTTTGTTATTTTTACTGTTGGTAAATTTTATCTATATACAGAGAACCATGACAAAAATACAAATAAATAGTTAAATTTTCATCAGTATAGCAAGTAAATGTGATTTGTGTTGATTTAGTAATTAAGTGGTATATTTTTTTCCCCTACATAAAAGGTTGAGGAAATGGATGTGCATGATTCACCTAAAAATGATAATGATGTATGTATATTTAAATTCATATACATATACAAATACAATATATATATATATATATATATATATATATATATATAATCACATTCTCATGGTACTCTTATAATTTCTTTTAAGGGTTTGTCTTTATCTTAGTGTTGTATCTCAGATTCTCATCCCATTCTTATCTCTATATATATGTTTTTCCAAAATGGGGTAGGGATATTTTCTCACATTCTTATCTCTATATATATGTCCATTTAGAGAACTTGACAAACTACATAAAAGGTTGAGTCTATCCATTGATGCAAACACATATTGTGAACCACCAATGTGACACTACATCATTGTGGAGGTCAAAAGCAATAAAAGGACAATGATGACATTTCAAGAATGGCAACCAGAACAAAGACAAACGTGGTTATGGTAATGGTGTCATGAGAATAATATGTGGGGTGGTGAGTAGGACATGACAGCCATAATAATATATATAAATAAAACTGGCAGACAAAATATAATAGAATGAGAGACAATGGTGGATTATGTTTATGATGGTGGATTATGTTTATGATGGTGGTTTGACTTACAAAGTGGCCAGCTTTGAGAATCCAATAGAAATGGAAGTTCTTATGAGACTTGGTGAATGCCTTTGTGAGTGTATCACCTCCACAGTATATAGGAGTTCTATCCATACTCAAGAAGGTTTTGAGTCCTTCCCACCTGAAAAAAATGGTTGCAATGGATGTGAGATTGAGATGAAATAATCCACAAGTATGTATAAGATCGTAACGTGCTCTAGTCTAGATGGTATAAGTTCTCCTCTCCTTTTGGAAAGATTGAATATTCGAGGAGTCCGTCGGTGGGGACAAATATATACTATGGAGAAAAGAGAGAGAGAGAGGCTCTTACTTAAGCTTCTCAACCCATGCTTCAGTCCCCTTGGTTGCACAGATGACATCAAGCTAAAATAACCAACCAAAATTATGTCACTAATAAAAGAAGAAACTTGGATTATCAATCATACCTCCACACAATCACACCATGATTAAAATTACAATAAGATGGATTAAAAATAGAGTCATGACACAGAATCTGACAGTCGAACAACTCTGACTGGTTTGATGTGAGTGGGTCAGAGGGCCAGACAACTCTGACCAATTTAACATGAGTAGGAGCTGACGTCGTAATGATGCTTTCCTTAAACTATTCAACAAGTGCAATCAATTTGTGTTTCAATATAGGGTCATTCCTCAAATGTAGTAGCAATTTATTTAGTCAAACATTAGAGTCTTGAATGGCAGTGCTGCATGATACAATTAAAGGTCCATCTTGTTGTTTTGCCAGTGATAAATTGTTGAATAAAAAGACTATGCATTTAGGAATCTTACTTGTCCATTGTATACAGTCACATTGACTCCTTTAGCTAAGAGCTCATCGACCTGTAAAAAAGTAATCATAATGAATGAATGAAGATAAACAATAATAATAGTAGTAACCATATTTCAACGGCTAATTTCAAAGAATGCAACTACCTTCAATGAATATAAAGTCCTCCTAGATGAACCTAATTGACAAATTGACAAGGACATGTTTGGCATCAATTTTTTTTTTTATAGTAAAGTTGGGTCCCTTCTGAAAAATGTTCAGTGTAAGATGCCAAATTTTTCTCCTCCTTTCATCTTGGCAATCATATAGCACCTTCTCATTATACTTTTCCACAAGGTTCTTGTTCTTATTCTTCCAATATAATAACATGCAATAAAGCATTGAATTTGAAGAAGAAAGATTATATAGATAGAAAATACTTGATTGAGATTCTATACTCTTACACATTGGTTTTATTTTACTTTTTATTTTTATTTTTTATGTAACCCTCAATTATGCATTTAGTTGAAGAAAAGAACAACATAAAAAAAAAGCCATATCTCCAAGACCCTAGGGAAAATAAATGGGACTTCAAAATTAACTCTAGTTTAGTTTAACCAACAGAGTATTGCTATAGTTGACGATGGGTTTTTTCAGTTATTCTAATCAACCAGTGTCCAACAAAGACTCTTAATTAGTGACGGATAAGGACATGTCTCTCCTTTTAAAGTGTTCAAATCAACAATAGACACATCAGTCAGTCAGTCATCAAACATATAAATAGGACTAGCACTTAGTAACACCTTTTTAATTGAATTTATTGAATCAAACCATTAGATCAAGCTATTAGACACTAAAACTAAACCATTCCAACTTCTACAATTGTATGATAACTTTGTTACCTCATTGATTCTTGGTCTCATAAAATCACCAGCAAGTGCTGTGAAAACAAGATCAGACTGTCCACCCCATCTGCAAACACAGAACATATCCTTTTGTTAGGGGATAAATCATACCTTCAACTGTAAATTCTTTTTCGAATCGAAAGCAAACTCACGTCACATTTTCAGGGATAATCTTTAGCTTCTTTCTAACAACACCATTCATAACGCTATCAATGTCACCAGCAGAACCACCTGGAGACCTTCTTAAGGAATCAAGATATCTCGAATATCGCTTCAATGCAATTCCATTTTTTAGCTTGGTAGCTGTCAAGGATACAGGGTCCATTCCCGAATCCAACAGAAAGTTATAGAAATCCTGCAAAATCAAAATCAACAAAAAATAATGCGGATCATAAGCAACCACAACCACAACCACACACAGAAAAATGTAGACAATTTAAGGTGAAACGAGCACGTACAACATTATTACTGCTGGAGCTGATAATGTCCTCAAGTTCACTCCATGAATTTGTCGCATCTTCAAGCTGATTATTGGCAATTTGCTGCTGAATTCTCTTAGCTACACTGTTTTCAGAAATGGGCTTGTTAGGAAACAGAAATCCTCCAACTCTATAATATTACACACACTGATTTTTTAGTTCAGCAAGTGAGAAATGTGGACCTGCTTGATTTTTGCACACCACTGTTGTCAAGCCTTGAGAGATCTTTGAGAAGAGGACCCCATGAGAACTGCAATTATTTATAGGAAAGTGTTCCATATAGAAAAATTAGTGCATCAGTGTATGAACAAATGATTAGTTGAACAGCCCAAATAATCTACACTAAAAAAGACTACTTACAGTAAAATCTTCTGGTGATATCCAACTATCTCCCAAAGCAACTCCTAAAATTGTAGCAACAATTCAAAATTACAAGTTAGTCACCTTAAAGTTGCAATTAGGACAAAAAATCGATCGTATCCTAACAAGAACAAAAAAAAAAAAACAAAATTATCCATAAAATTGGGATAATGATTTGGAGTTTGAAAGTCGGACAACGACTTATTTATGCGAGTGGGGGCTAAAGTTATCATGATGACTCCCTATCGGTACTCTAAAAATGATCATGGAAACAGAATTACCGCAAATTTATGATTACCCATCTCGGGTTTCTCCGAATAATTCATAATCTTTGATTACATAAGATTGTTTAAAAAAGTAAATACCTCCAAGTCTAAGCTTCAATTTTCCAGCTTCTATAGCTTTTAGAGCTGATAATCCAAGAGTCACTGCATATTTTCCTCCATAGGACTCTGCAACAATATACAGAGGACTCGTTTGGAGATTCTCTTTTTTATTGAAAATTTCTATCAACAATGTAGTCAAATCAGCAGCTGCTTCATTATCAGTTTTCACAAACAGCTTATTATCCTCCACAAAACTGAATCCAGTCCCAACTGGATTATCCTATATTACACAATAAATAAATAAACAAATAAATTTAAGAACAATAATAAAACAAGCAAAATTTACACATTTCAATTGTTATCACATTGAAATCCAATGAACATAACTTACAACAAACAAGAGATCTGCCTTTTGCAGCCAAGTCGAATTCCGAGGCTTCATTTCAGTGTCCAATGGCCCAACTTCTTCAAAATTTCCAATACCAACTCCTGAAGCACCCTATATGTATAAATAAAAAACACACGCACACACACAATTTCAAATTCATACATTGATGGTAATCTAGAAAGATGGAAAAAAAAAAAAAGTTGTCAATCCGAATTTCATAATCCAAACATGAAATAAGCATATGGGGTTGTCATAATTGTTACATAATTGAAAGTAGCAATACTTACAGGCCCACCTTGCAACCAGAGAATTATTGGGTATGGCTTGTTTGGATCTTGGATTCTAGAAGGACTTTTGTAGTACCACCAGAACATATGTGCTTCTGCATCATAAGAACAATCCAAACACAATAAACCAAGTTCAGAATATTTGTTTACAGATATATAGAATTATTATGTATCTAAACATCAAAATGAATTGACAATTCTGAAGCATTTTAGCTTTTTACTTGGTCTGACTTCAACATATCCCCAGTCTTCTGATCCATCCTCTGTTCTTGCAACCTTGGCAAACCCTCCATGAAAAAGTGAAGCAAAGAAAAGAACAGAGACAAGAACAACAACAACATAGGACTTTTCCATTTCAAAAACAAAACAAAAAATCAAATACCCAGTTCAGAGATTGAAAAACAATGTCCAAAAATGAGATTATCAACTGTTTGGGTATATATGTGTGTGTGTTTTTACAAGGCTTATTGGATTGGTACTATCATTGGTTTCCGTCTACAACAGAAATCCCAAAAAAAGTGGCAAAAGAATAGAAAACAAACTGAAAAAAGACCAGACACTTGACTTTACAGATATATCCAGTTGAATTCCAATTTATTTATATATAGATACGCAACATACGTGTACGTATAAACTATAGTACCATATATATATATATATATATATATATATATATGTATGTATAAATTGTGAAACGGTGGCGGAGGCACGGTGAATGCATATTAAATAGAATTAATAAAGATCTATAGTAAATAGCACTATACTCATAATTCGTTTTGGCGCTACTCTATATTAAGTAATCTCCGGTAGATATTAGATGCGCTGTCAATTTGGTAAGTATGTGCGAAGGATGCCCAATAAATATTTAATAAATAAGATATAAATATTTCTTACTTTAAATGTTTATAATGATAAATATAAAATCACTCAATTTAAATGAATATTAAATAAAATTTAATATTTCTACTTTAAATATTTAAAATGATACAGTGTCCAACAGTCCATAGAAAAAATATAATATCACTCATTATAAATGTGAATAATGATATATGATTCGGACTTATCTCGTTATGATCTGAGTAATTTTAATTTACTTAAGTTTGTCAAAGACTTATATTTTTGGAATCCAAATATGCAAGTAAGGTTTTTATAAATTTTGTTTCTAAAAATAATAATTACTTAGAATCCGATAGTTAGACAATTACGATTATTTGGATCAAAACTCCGTCAACTGATTACGGTTGGTGGCAATTGGATTAAAATTTAAAACCTGGTTTTATTCCCATCGATGGTTTGTAGAAACCAAACACTACTCATCCAAATGGTGCCCCGGATGAGAAAGGGAAGGATATTATTGTAAAGTGGTGGGAATAAATGCAGGGTTGGTGTGGAAAGAAGATTGCGTGTAAGAAAGAAGTTTTTAGTATGCTTTTAAAAAAAGGGTCATTCTTTAATTATTATTATTTTTTCCTTGTAATAATATATAATTTTAAAATTTATAAGTATATTAAATATTCTCTCTCTAGCTGTCTTTTTCTCTCTCTTTCTGGTTCTGTCTCTGCAATGAGGATATTTTGGAAAACAATCAAAATCTTGCCTTTCTTCAAAGGAAGAAGATCCCCATAAAGGGGATCGTGGAATATAATTATTACCTCATCTTTTTACGTAAAGAATGGGAAAAATAAATACTAAATAAATGTGTATAATATGGAGCCTCAAATCTGCAAACTGACTGTCTTGTCTTTTCTCCCATTTGGTTACATAAAATTCGGCACCCAATAAATATCTCAAATTAAATTATTTAACATATCAATGGAAATTTTTTATTTTATGCGTACAGATTTGGTTATATTCTGAAAAGTTATGACATTATTATATCTGTTCACCTCAAAGTTTGAAAGAATGATTTGGAATTCCATTTTTAAAAAATAAAAAATTAGTGTGACAAACAATTATTTTGTCAGTATATTAAATATGATAACAAAAAATGTTCGAGACTTTTATTATTTTTATAACAAAAAAAAAAAAAAATACAGTCCCAACTATTTATTTTAAATACTCCTACTTCTTGAATTTGTTTATATTTTTAACAATTCATTTCTTGGCATAAACCTATAGACCATCAAGTCATGAGTAACGTATAATTCACTTGAGATGAAAATGATGCATTAAAAAAAAGTACATTAGTTGAGTGTGGGTTCCTTGGGGCGGTAATTTGGTGGCTCATTTGTTGAGCAAACATATTTTTAAAGTCGAATGTGGCGATTTAGAGTGGAGTATATGGCCTTCGTAATTATTAAATACTCTTCTCTCAGACGACGTAGTTCCTATTATTTGAATGTTGTTTATTTGGCGTTTAAAAAAAAATAAAAAAAAAATGATAATGATCTTTCGAAAAAACTATTGATTATAGTGACATGATACTGAGAAATTGATTCGATATGGACATATACTCTCTCTCTCTCTCTATATATATGGACAGGTACTGAAAATTGAGAAGTACTACTGTATTTAGTTTGGAATTTTCTATGAGTGACTTCCAAAATTGGTACTACAATAAAAGAATAATGTAAATGGAGAAATTAAATTATGGAGTAAAATTTTCAATAGTGTCAACTTTGGCTAAATACAAATCTGAAGTAAAAATATGTTTGTGAATCGAATAAAATGGCTATAAAAATGAGCAGCTTGCTTATATCTTTACTAATTTTCGAATCACTAGCACATGCCATGGTGTATATGATAAGGTTGACAATTAAGATAAAAGATAGCCTACCTTCTTTGGCCGAAAATTCTGGACTTATTATATGAATTTAGTACAATAAAATAGGTGGGTGATGGCTGATTTGTTGTACACACCTCTCCAAAATTTGTTCGGTTGTCAAAAAATAATTTTAAGTGTGAATATGATGCAATAATGCCTTTATATATATTTGTATAATAATTATATATTTTTTACAACGGATTGAAAAGTAAAATTATCATTTTATAAAATTTGATAATAATTCAGTCAAAAAGAAAACGTTAGTGTATTTAGAAAAGGTGAACTTCAATAATTGAGCATGTTCCTACGCAGCTGTGTGTAATTGTGGTAGTGATGGAATTGAAGGAAGAACTACATTTTAATCATTTAAAGGAGCATACCATCTTTGAATAATTGCACATCCAATATGAAACTAACGGTGGGTGTGCACCACAATCATTAAATTAAAAATTTTAAATTATTTTATAGGGGTGACATGTGCCTTAAATAATGTCATATGGCATTAAATGAATTTTGGACTTCTCCTAGCCCAATTGTTTTATCTCTAGCTAGTCCAGAAAGCAAGTATTTTAGGGCATATAATTGTACCATAGACAGGGACGGAATTACATACAATTCAATTGGGATAATTGCCTACACTGATATTATTATTATTTTTTTTTTACAGTAATATACTTTTATAATTTGTTCATTTTCAGTAATATATCGATGAAATATTACCTTTGTCCTTCTGAAATTACTTTAAAAATACATTATTGCCCTTCTTACCTTAGCTCCATCTCTGATCATAGACATGGTATTTGGAGGATCAAGGATAACAAAAGATATTTATATATAAAATTTTTGGATGTACCCATCTTCGAGTTTCCCCTTCACTTCCCTAAAGAACTCACAAGTTATTTTCACCGATTTGAGGGGAAAAAACAAGAAGTTATTTCACAGAATGCAAAGTTGGGTTAATGTGCTCCGAATGTACTCCATTGTTGATGCAGGGTAAATGAGATGGGCCTGTCAACAACTGGTATCCATGACGGGACTAGGCCAGATCAATGCTTATTACATTCATGCAAGAAATTTGGCCAGCCCAAACCTAGGCCTGGATAATTTTGCCTCTACTAGTCCTAATGTGTATAACTCTGATTACATTTTTCCTGAACTCAAAAAAACTAAGAACATGACCGAGCAATTGTCCACTCAGGGACGGACCAGAAAATTATGTGGATTGGGGAAGACAATAATAAAATTTTAAAATAATTTTAGGGGGGTAATAATAATATTTTATGCCCCCGGGGGCTTGGAGCAGTTGGGAAGTCTTTGAGCGGCCACACACACGGCCTGTGATCGATTCTTGCCACTACCTTTATCACCTCCGGCTTACTTGGTGTATTCGATGGGGCGATGGGTGCACCCCCAGGTTTGTAGCCTGGGCTAGGTCCCTAAGGGACACTACCTAGGGGAGTTCTTGGTGCCAACTAAAAATAATAATAATAATAATATTTTATGGGTATATAATTAAAAAAAAAAATCAAATTGACCTAACATGACACTAGCTATAATATGTCATATCAACCAGAAAAAAAATTGGCAATGCAACTACTCTCAATTACACCCTAACATGACACTTGGTTGGATTCAAGAGCTGTTGGAGCTTGATTTTGAATTGAGCCGTTGAAGGTCTTCTTTAATTACTTGTAGTTAAAGAAAAATATTAATAATTTTTGATAAAAAAAACTTAATCTCGAACCATGTTGTTTGGTAATTCTTCAAATTTACCGAATCTTGAAGAAGAATGACACTGAGTTTGAAAGTATTTGATTATTATCTTAAAAGATTGAATATCTGAATTTCGAGGTTGCGGATCTTCTCTCCCGAATCTTCAAAAGTATTTGATAATTCATGGTGGACCGAATTAACGGTAAGCCCAAATCACACTTTGATACTATGCAATTTTTTAATATCTACATACACCACTACTTCAACAAAGTAGTCTCAAGTCAAAGTCAATTCTAGGGAATATGGTTTCACACAAACCTCAAGTTCGGATCAAACGACTCTACCACTCCCCAACACAAACTTAAGGGCCATAAAATGTTCGAACAAGTATTATTATCGACTCAAGTGTTTATTATTGATTTAAACACTTTTACAGTAGTGTCACTTTATCTTTTATTAAATATATATTATCATCTTTTATTAAAAATATATTATCAGAGAGCATATTTTTGTACAATATGAAAAGATTAGGAGTGTTTTTTAAAATTTTTTTAAATAGGGATAAAAGTGCTACACAAAGTATATTTAAAAGTGTTTTCTGCTCTTCTTCCATTTTTTATTAAATATATATTATAAAAAAGTTTTTATTAGATATTGATGATTGAAGTCAGGCAAAAAAATCAATAGTCAGATAGAATTTAGTATTGCATAGGATCCGAGCGATACATTCGTCTGCACAAGATTTTTTAGACTGATAAATCAATGGATGGTGAGATAGAATTTTGTAATTTTCAAGTATCGCAATTGCAAATGCCAAAAATTTGTTGCTATGTGCGGTGTGATTGAACATGTGGTAATGTCGTAGGCATAGCATATGGACATGTCCGGAAATTCTATACAAACTATATTCCAAGTCCAATATGGTATCCTATGCACTTTTGTGGTATGAATTAAATTGATTAATCGTATACCGACAAATGTGTGAGAGAGATTTGATAGAGAGTGGAGGACAGAGAAGATAATGCCACTCCACCTGTAAGATCCGCACAACAAATCCTAAGTAAGAAAATTCACTATAGCCACTGTATGTCAACAAGCTATGCTAGATTATAGGTTGGCTTAAAATCAAGTGAAATTTCCAATTATAGTACTCCAAGGATGCTTATGAAATGATTTTTATATTCTCTACGCACATAATCCCTATATATATATATACACACACTGTATTAGTTATTAAAAAGATAAGTAACACGTATAAAAACCAAATTATCTGGTCCTACTTTCATCGTGAGCATATAAGTATCCGGTCCTACTTTCATCGTGAGTATGTTAGGTGTCATTTGACGATTGATTTATTCAGAGACTACTTAATAATTATTTTAAAGATATTTATACAATTAAGTGAAATCGACTTCTCAAACTTCAATAATTCACAACCATTCAAGTGATTTGAAAAGTCGAGCTTATTTAGTCGAATCACAACCTTCCATCGTGGAAGATAATTGCAACCTAGAAATGGTTGTGAATTAATTACAACCATTCCTTATGACTGAGATTTATGAAATGAATCACATGATCAAATTGAATATTCATGGACCACATTCATAATGTCTTATTGATTTAAAATGACAGCACTGTCATCCTATCTGATAATAATAATAAATAATAAAAAAAATAAAAAATCAAGAGGAAATCAAAGAAGATGGAAAGTCATGCACAAAATAGACTGCATAAAAAAGAAAGAATACAAGAGAAGAAGTTGCGGATGAGAAAAGATAAAGAAGGAAAGAATACAAAACATATTTGTCAAATTCTCTCTCTCCCTTTCTCATTCATTCATACACGTCTCCTACCTAGCTTCTCCATCCTAATATTTTTCCTGCTGTCCAAACAGTACTCTAAACTTCACCTAGCTCCATGACTAAAAATGATATATTCCACCAAAGTCCACAAACAAATATCGAAAAGAAAGATGATGAACCTGTAATTCGATCATCAGAGGAATACAAAGAGTGTCGAACACCAACTTCTCGGGATCACAAAATCCCAACAATCAGAAGCTGTCCACCGGCACCACGAAAACCAGGACCAGTTTTCTTGCGTAAGAGAAAAATGTCCGATTCACAGTTCTTTGAATTCATCGGACGTGATGAGGTAGAGTCCTTCTTTTGCTGTGTCGAGCTATCTAGTGTTGCATATAGTACCACTCTCAAGAAGAGACATATCAGTCAATGAAACCTTTTTAGTTCAGCTTAATTTCCTCAGTGTGTGTGTGTGTATATATATATATATATATAGTTAATAGACAATATTCTATATATAATTAATTAGGTCTTCTTCATCAATCTTCATGTAGTAATGTATCTAATAGCTATATTGAAATTTTGACAATAAACAAGGTCTATAATATTGGGTGTTAGTGAGTAGTGACTACTATATGAATTTTAGTGTATATTATATAATCCAAAGTTGTTTCTTCCATTCTGGCTTTTTTTCTTCTTCCACTACGTCTTGTTCATGCAGATCACTATTACAATTATATATATATATATATAGCAGTTTCATGCTATCACTTATGGCCATAACTCCCAAGTTAATTAATGTAGCTAAATTCGTAATAACTTGAGGAATGAGTTCCTTGTATTATTTTAATTTCTAGTTTTTGTTTTTCGATCTTTCTTAAATCTTTGTTATATTATCCATCCAATCTTTATATTAAAGTGAATAATTTATCCTACAACCCATACTGATAAGTAAAGTGAAAAGGATGGAATTTGCTATACAAATCCAAAAATTGCTAGCACTTTTTCAGGTGCTCAAATCGTCATCAAATAAAATTTTGTTTTAATAAATCATTCCCAAAGCAACGCACATACTTGGCAGAACAGATGTATACTTTCCAAATGATTATCTAACTAAGTCAATCATGAACCATTTCTCAATATATATATATGAATGTTCTTGAGAAAATTAACATAAATGATCTGTTGACTTACCGGAAAATAAATAATAATAACATAACTGATATGTATATCTTTGCTAGTAGTGTGGTCATGACTCATGCTTCTTAACCTATTTCGTTTCAGAAATATTTTAGGTAATTTTTATTTTTTCTTGAATTCCGATTTAGTAGAATTGTTAAATATTTGATGGAATTCTTTGATTTTCTGACTGTTTGCCTAAACTAAATAAACTAAATAAAATTTAAAACCAATTCAGTCCAGTTTAGTTACATTATGGTATTGTGAACCTTCAATTATTTAGGGATACAATAATTCTGCTGAATTACGTTTTTTTTTTTTTTTTTTCTGTATTTTGATGCTAGTTCATCATAGGGGTGAGCAAAAAATTCGCCAATCCGCGAACCCGATCCGATCCGATCGGATTACCAGACCCACGGATCGGTAGCGAATTTTAAAAAATTGAATCCGTAGTTCAAGGATTAGACTGTCAAAAATCGGATCCGATCCGTGAATCCGATTCGTGTCAATCCGTGGGTAATCCGTAATATATATATATATATATATATATATATATATATATATATATATATATAATATAATATTAATATATAACAACTATGTGGCAATCCGTGTGCCACGTATCGTTTTTTATTATTATTTTTTTTTGGTAACTAATTAAGTATTATACATATTAGTATATTACACACTGATATAAAACATATTAGTATTTTTTTGGGTAACTAATTAAGTGTTTTTTCGGATAATTTGGACAACTACTATCCTTTTAGTTATGTAATATTTTACAGTTTGATTATTCTTGTTATTATGCATTTAAATTGGGTTAATCTATGTTCTATTATACACTTTTGTGATTGGATATAAAATTGGTAAAAAAATTAAAAATAGACTAATTTGGATAATTCAGTCCGCAGATTCGATCCGGTCCGATCCGATCCGTGAATTCACGGATCCGATCCGATCTGATCCGTGAACTAACGGATTGGTGGTGGATTCAAAATTTCCTAATTCGTTGTGAGCGGATCAGATTAGGCGATCCGATCCGATCCGTGACCACCCCTAGTTCATTTTCATCATTCTATGATTTGGTGAGTTAATCAATAAATTTTTATTTAAATTAGAAAAAACATATAAAAAGTTTTAGAAGAAATTTTATTTAAAAGTGAAATGATGAAAGCCACCCATTTGAGGGGTATAATATTCACCGAGCTTTTTTGCTTGATGGCTATTTATTTGGAAGGGGAAAATCTTTTGAGGGCAATTGATACAATTTTGGCACCATTACATTTAAAACTAATCGTATAAAAGAAAAGCGAATTTGTAAAGGGTTTTCATTTTGTAACATTCTTTTTAAATTGTACACCAAATCTAAGGTGTTCTTTCACTTTCTAATTCGTTTGTGGAATGGATATAAACACAACATCTACATGAGAAGAGTTGTTCTAGAATTTTCAATATTTGTGTGAAAATTATAAAGAGAGTTAAAAGAATCTAAAATATTTGAGAGCTTTTGCATAATTCTAGAATGTATATTCTAAAGGATAAAGATAGGTAAATATTTGAGTAGTCGATCTAAAGATGATATCTAAGTCTCAATCATTGAAATATTTGAGTAGTCGATTTAAAGATGATATCTAAGTCTCAATCATTGATTTTAATTATTCGTGAGTAAGACGTCGATCTATAAATATACGAGAGTTGTGATGTGTAGTGTAACCATCTCCCGGTATAAATGGTAACACTGTAATTTGCAGAGTAAACATGTGACTCTTCTTATATGTGTTGTTAGTAGAAAATTGATAGAAAGTCCGACACTAAAAAATGATTTGGAGTGTTCTAAGAGATAACGTCAACAATGAATGAAATGATTACAGGTAAAAGGTATAAAAACTGATCACCTGACTATAAGTATGGTAAACCATTGGATGAGAATGGTAGGTTTGAAAATGTTGTGTATTAGTTAATAACATTTTATTTTTCAGAATTCTGTTTTATAAAAAATATATATATATATATATATATTTTATTTTTCAGAATTCTGTTTTATAAAATATATATATATTGACTAATTCTAAACTTGAAAGTTTTTATATATGAAATTTTTTTCCACATAAAAATTGTTGAGAATAAACAAGGTCTCTTCTGTGTATATTATGTAATTCAGAGTTGTTCCTCCAATTCTGAATTTTTTTTTTTTTTTTCTTTTTCTTTTTAACTACTTTCCTTGTTCATGCAGATTCATTACAATTTTTTTTTTTTTTTGTTTCTGTTTGCCACAATTTCCGAGTCAACAGAGCTACTCTCGTATAGCAGTTGATGAACGGATTTCGTTGTAATATTTATTTAGTTTACTTTTTTCTTCTTTTTATTTTTCTTATATCACCCAACACGTATGCAATGCCTTTTTAATTATTTTTATGTTAACTGAGTAATTTCTCTTAAAACCTTACTATTACATGAAGCGAAAAGAACACAATGGTAATCGGCCCCTTTGATTTCTTTAACCTAAGAGTTGACTTGTGCAGTCAAGGATAGGTAGAGGGAGGGATAAGAAAAGAACATAAAGGTGCTATACAAATCCGAAAAAAATGGCTACAAACTTTTCACTGCCTCAAATTGTCATGAAATAAAAATAAAACTTTTATCAATCACAAAACACAGCACTTATTTGTTAGAACCGAGTCAATCATGCATCATTTCCAACAAAAATAAAAATGTGGTTAGAAATTTTTACAAACATTTTAATTCATTTGAAGTAAACCACAATTGGCTTCGAAGTAAACCTATCAAAGATGTCAAATCACTTTAAAAATATATATATATATATATATATATATATATATATATATAATAATTATAATAATAATATATGGCGATAACACCCCAGGTCTGTCAATTGAACAGTCACACCAAAGACAAGGGCATGGATGGCGAATTTTTGATGGTGACACAACATAGTTGATGGCTTCTGTTTTAAAATTTGGCTCAGGGAGTGTCAATGTAAACAAAGTTATTGACCGTCCGCCGAATGACGTTGACTGAAACCTCAAGAAGTGTCAGCACAATTTATCCAAACAATTTTAAAGGGAAAACCTCACACATCTAAACCCATTGTTGGTGGGGATTTCATGAATTTGTACTCAAGGCCCTATACTAATTCAATTGTCCTATTAAGCCCACCTTTCAATTTATACTGTTCCATTTTTAATTATATATATAAATATATATAAATTCACACTTGTGCGTCTTCTATTTGTGACAATGGCTTAAATTATATGGTCACAGATATAGAAGAAGCATTGGCTGATCCAGAGAGATGGGTTGCTTAGAAGACTTGAAACAAAGATATGACTTGTGTGAGAAAATACAGTCTTGCTTGTCTTTTTGTTTTGATAATATTTTAAGGAAGATTCAATTGGGTGCAGACCATTTTCAAAAAACTCCCCACCTTTTGCTGCCAATCCCATATTGACTAGCAGGGATGGCACTAGTATGGTACATTTTGTTCGTAATATATGTATAAGTTATAAGTATATATATTTCAAAGTTGCAAATAAGGCCATGTTGGTAACGTGTGGTTAGCGTTAAAGTGTAATCACCATTATGTCCCTTGAAAAGAAATGTCAATATATATATATATATATATATATATTTAAATGGGTAAACTTTATAAAAAAATATATATATGTACAATATAAGTCAATCAACCACCCCCAAAGGAACATTCTCCTTGCTGGTGCCACAATTAGCCATACAAGGTCATGCAGAGAAACCTACTACATTCTAAAAATTACATTACAGCCTTAACTAACCAAATGGAGAACAAAATAATCCAGTTCATCAGCATTCAATACAGTGGAATAGTATAGTAAACCAGCAAAGTGTATCAGAAAACCTTCAAAGTACGATCCATCCCAACCAGAATAAGAGTGAAGATAATCCAAACTTAATCACAGCAGGAACCATGATTGGCCACTTGCAAAGGAGCATCCTTGAATAAGAAGCTGTTGCATTGCCCCTAAGGAACCAATCTTCCTTAATTCAGCACCATTTCTTAGCTTGAGAGAAGCAAACCTTACTCTGATGGATCCCTTGATGAGGTGAATGATGTGATAAGCCGAAGCTGATTTGTTTCTAAATGCTCTTGCATTTCTCTCTTGTCATATATTACTAGTACATATGAATGTATATATCAGTATACATACATATATGTGTATATATATTACTGACCATATCCCTGAATAAAATTGATGGATTCCATTATAGGCGGTGGTGTTTGGTACTTTGTTGTTGAGGTAAATTTTATTTTATTTTTTTCTTAATTGGTTGACCTGTCAGGAAATTGTAAGATGGGACGGCTTTGAACACAAAGAATAATATATAGTGAAATATCATTAGAAATTGAAAGATAGTATTTTTAAGATTTAAAAAAAAAAAAAAAAAAAAAAAAAGAAAAGAAAAAGAAGTAAGATATTTTTAAAATTTTACAATTTTTATGAGTAATTTTGTAAACAAAAAAATTGATCATGGAGGGTGGCTTGACGTTTGCCGTATACTTGCCATGATTATTTTATTTTATTTTTTCAGTTTGCAAAAAATACATTTATTTTTCTCTTTTGAGATTAAATGGTCAACATCCATTTTGAGAGGTAAAGAAGATGTCACTAAGTTTGAAAGCCATGACATAATATAATTATTAAAAAAAAAAAAAATTATTTTTTTAAAAAAATGTATCAAGATATATCATTAACTATTTTTTCTTTTCTTTTTCTCATGCACAACTTTCCCACACAAATCATCCGTGTGGATTAAGGTTAAAACGATTCAAGCCCTGTAGGCGGCAAATCATGTCTTAATCAACAAACCTCTTTAATTTTATAATACTTTAACTCTTTGGTGGCATGAAATTAGTGTTTTAAAATTTAAATTGATTTTTTTTTTTTTTTTTTTTTGTAAGATACCAATTTATTTCAACCTAATAGAATATTAGTGTAAAGTATTTTTTTTTTTTTTTTTTTATTTTATAAGATAGCCATATCTGCATTGTCCAAGATAACTGGTGGAGGTGAGTTTTACGGAATTGTTGGTGTTCATAATGATAAGGGGTTTGGTGGGTTCCTTTTTATTTGGGATTGTGACTTGATTATTTTCGTTGGCCATGTTTGGTGCCAGAGATTGGGATTTTGCATTTTCAGTAGGAGAGAGCTTTGATACTATAAAAGGTTTAAAAGAATGAGAAAATTATGGCCTATCCTTTTTATTGAGTAAAATCATATATATAGAGAGTATAACTGGAATCATATTCTAAGTAAATCAAATTTTATAATAAGGAAACTAAATAACAATCAGGATTGTATCTATTCTAAGTAAGTCAAATTTTACAATAAGCAAACTAAATAACAATCAAACTAAGAAATCCTAATAATATGAGATTATCCTATTCTAAGTAAGGAAATTAAATAACAATCAGAAAACTACCTAGATAAGTATAAGAAATTCAAATTAAGAATTCTAAGAATCCGAGATTATTGATTTTCTCTATCAAATGATAGTATTTTTAAGATTTTCACAAAAAAGAAAAAGAAAAAAGAAAAAAAAAAAAAAGAAGAAGAAGAAAATATTTTTAAAAAAAATTAAAATTTTTATGAGTAATTTTGTAAACAAAAAAATTGATCATTACAGATGGGATGGAGGGTGGCTTGATGTTTGCCGTATACTTGCCATGATTATTTTATTTTATTCTTTCAATTCGCAAGTACATATTTATTTTTCTCCTTTGAGACTAAATAAAGAAAATATCATTAGGTTTGAAGGCCTTGATATAATATAATTATTAAAAAAAAAAAATTAAAATTTATTTTTTAAGAAAAAATGTATTAAGATATATAATTAACTTTTTTTTTTTTTTTTCATGCACTTAACTTTCCCACACAAATCATCCGTGTTGATTAAGGTTAAAACGATTCAAGCCCTATAGGTTGTCTTAATCAACAAACCTCTTTAATTTTATAATACTTTTAACTCTTTGGTGGCATGAAATTAGTGTTTTAAAATTTAAATTGATTTTTTTTTTTTTTTTTGTAAGATACCAATTTATTTCAACCTTATAGAATATTAGTGTAAATTATCTAATCTCAACTGAGATAGTCTAAAAATAGTAAAATAATTCTCAAATAACTAAAATAAAATTTTCAAATATCGAATATTTGCTTAATCTATTTTAATGATAGAATTTTTAAAATTAATAATAATAATTAATTTTGTGGGTTTTTCTGTTTAATATATAGCTCAATGTAGTTGCTGAATCATGAAAATATGTGAGGCAGTGAATGAACGGCCAGATCTGTGCCATACTTGAACGGTAGAATCAACCACCAGAAACCTCTACCTTTACCACGACTACTTTAACCCCACGTACTCATTTTATTGGCACCTGCCATCCACGTGGCAGTCTCTGGATTCATCGAAAACATCGACGCATGCATTCACTTCAAAAAATCACACAAACTTACCTTCTACCATCATTCACTTTCAAAACTTTCCACAGAAGAAAGAATTCTAGAGAGAGAGAGAGAGAGAAATGGCTCCCAAGAAGCGTTCAGGGAAAGGGGTTACCTCTGTGGTGAAGACATTCCAGAGTACAGTAGTGGAAGAAACAGTAGTCACTGTAGTACGAACCAAACAGAAACGTCCACCCAGAGGAGAGAAAGAGGATACACCATTGAAGACCATCCCTGTTGAGGACACATCACAACAAGTAGAGAGAGAAGAAGAAGAAGAAGAAGAAGAAGAAGAAGAAGTTTCAGATCTACAAGAAGATCAGGAAGTCCCTACTAAGGCTACTAGTCCACCAAAACTTGGAGACCCACAAAAGAAACAAGAAGAAGAGGAGGAGGAAAAGAAAAAGAAAAAGAAGAGCAAGGCACGAAGAGGGAAAGGGAGGGGAAAGAAAACAACCCAAAAAGGGAAAAGGAATCTGAAGGAGAGGAGAAAAGTGGGTGGTGGTGGTGGTGTGGGTTATAAGAGATATGTGTATAAGGTTATGAAGCAAGTTCATCCAGACATGGGTATATCTTCGAAAGCGATGACGATACTGAATAATTTTATGACGGACATGTTCGAGAGGTTGGCCGGGGAGGGGGCGAAGCTGACCGATTACTCGAGGCGGAGGACGTTGTCGTCGAGGGAGATTCAGGGAGCGGTGAAGCTGGTTTTGCCGGGAGAGCTTGGGAAGCATGCTATGGTTGAGGGGACTAAGGCCGTCACTAACTATTTGTCCTACACAGGTGGACGGTCTTAAGTCAGAATTTTAATTTCCAGGCAATTTTGGTTTTGTTGCTTTTTCTATTTACAGTCATTTTTTTGCCCATCGTGTGGAAGCAGTGAAAAGAGTACCTGGAAGAAGTTTCTTTTGCTATGTTGGTCATGTTACAGTATTCAGTGAAAATAGTACCTGTGTGGAAGCAGTGAAAGAAAAAAAAAATGTTTTTAGTTGTGGCTTTGATTTTTTTTTTTTTTGGTTTGTTTAGTTGATTTAATGGCCTTTGATCTGGTGGCGTGTAGGGTGGTATGGCCCACTAGTCTGACATGGTTGGTTTTGTATATGTATTCATGCGTTTTTATTGGTTATTTATATTATTATATATGTGAGTATCGTGTTTCTTATATTCGCTTGTCTCGCTGTTTCATGTTAATGTTGGAATGTTTTGGCGTCCTAATTTATTATATTTGGGAAAAATAGGCGAGTTAGGAATCTTAAATGGCAATTCAGTCAAGTTTAAACTTTTTTTTTAACTTTGGACAAAATAAGGTCCAAAATACTTTTAAAATTCTTATTTTAAAATATTAAATTATATAATTTATTCATCCAAAAAATATATATATATTGAATATACAGCTATATTGGTTATGTTGCGGTCACCACTATTACCAAGCCTGAAGAATGAAGGTCACCACTATTACCAAGCCTGAAGAATGAAAGCAGAATGAAAGCCTGAAGAATTAATTGCAGTTATGTTGATCAAGTTACAGTCATCACCATTACCAAGCCTAAAGAATGGATTGCTTTTAATTGTGATATACATCTACAAAAAGAAGAAAATAGGTATTATGAAGAATGGATTGCTTTTAATTGTGATACACATCTTCAAAAAGAAAAAAGGTGTTCGGTCCTACATGCCTAAATTAATGAGCATCAGAAAGAGAGCATTTCTTGGACTTCTTTTAGCCAAAGGCATGCCTTTATACAATTTTTTTATTTTCTTTTTATATCTATATATTTATTTTAACTTTTCAGGAAAAAAACTAATGAGCATAAAAAAGAAATATAGTATCAAAATATTATACATAGTGAGGTACAAAGATAAAAAATAATAATGATAATAAATTTTTACAATTACACTCATATAAATTTTAAGAACAGGCTGCAAATACATTCCAAACGTGAGCTTTATTATCAAATAAGTTATGAGCATGCAAATACACACCAAATTTGTACTTTATTATCAGTCATTTACATAGAATGTGCCTATTCAACATTTCAACCAAACTTTTCATCAAATATATGAATTCCACATTTTATTTTGACTATTTAAAAGTAGAAAACTAATTCTAACAAATTAAAAATCGATTTGAACAAACAAATATAAATTGGATAGTTGATAATGACATTTTAAATTTTTTAATAAGGCAACTATTCATCGTAATTTAAACACCTCATAATATGGAATTGAGTAGAATTAACATTTTTCTAAATTTTTTGAGTGAAAAAAATTATATGATTTTAAGAAGAACATTCTGGTATTTAGAAATAAGACTTTAGAAGACATTTTAGGCCTTAACAATGATTCTTGATATATATGTAATTATTTTGCCTAATTCAATCAATTTGAAAAATTAACTTTAAAAATAGATTACTTTGTTATTTAAGGCCCTAACTCTACTTATGTGTTGTTTTCCCTTTATATTTTATAGGCTTATCATCATTCTCCTCTCATCTAGCCCATTGGTATAATCTTCGGGCAAGATTTGTGTACAGAGAGTGAAAAAAAATGTTAGTGAGTATATTTTTTGTCAATTAAAAAAAAAAAAAAAATACATTCATGTTCGGTTTAATATTATTAATATTTGATTAATAAACAAAGTTTAAACTGCAGTAAATCTAATTAATTTGAATTTTTTTTTTTTTTCGGGGCAAGGTTAATTTATTTGAAGTTGAAATGTTTTTTTTGTTAAAAACCAGTGTCACAATTAATGAACAAGTAAAAAAGAAACCAATGTCAGAGACTCACAGTGAGGTACGAGTTATACGATTCCCAGTGACCCACACAATCATAGCTGCGTTGATATTTTTCTGCTTTAGGCCCACCTTTAAATCTAAGGAAACCCTCAACCAAGTTTGGTTGCGTGAATTGGGCTTTTAGTCGATGGGCTTACCCGTCTAACTTGCCCATGTAGTTCTAGTCCTGTCCACCGGCCCATTTCGATGGCCACGTTTTCCATGGGAGTCAAAGGACCAAGAAAAAAAAGAATCGATTTGGCATAATGTATCGTACATTATGCCAAAATGGTCAATATTAACTATAAACCATAAATTTAGCATGGATGAAATCTCTTAAAAATTGTTATGACAAACCAATCAAATATCAAGAATCATTTCATAAAAGTAACACACATGCACACAAATTACGAATGCGCATGGTTTGACAAAGCTTATTCCAATAGCGAAGATCTCACAGTAAACATATCAATAACGGTGCTAGCAATAATGCATCCTCTGCCATAACAACGGTGCCAGTAATAGTGCGTCCTCTGTCATGACAGTTGTCATGTCAGACACAGTCAGCAGCTGTGCTAACAATAGTGCCACATCAATTGTTAGACACAGTTAGTAGTAATGCCACGTCACCTCCCACGTCAGACACAGTTAGTAGTAATGCCACGTCACCTCCCACGTCAGCTGTTAATCGTGTTTCTATCTTCATCCTGCTTCCGCGGCTTTCAAGATCTTAATTATTTCCAAACTCAAGATGGTTTTATTCAATCCACCTTGATTTTGATGGGACTGTTATAATATATTATTACTATTTTGTAGAATATATTCTAACCATATATAGGTTTACAATGAATAAGTTTAGGTTTCTTACTCTCCACACATTTCGTTACCTATATAAATCCATATGTATTTTCATCTCATACACATCAATAATACAAAATACAGTTTCTCTCTTTTATATTTAAAAATCACTCCGATAAATGTGTGAAGATCAAGAAATCTAAACCATATATGATAAACCTATTCATGATAAACCTATACATGGTTAAAATATATTAATAATATATTCCACAATATATTCTAATAGCACCTCAAAATAAGATGGATTGAATAAATCCATATTGAATTTGGAAATAATTAAAATCTTAAAAGCAGCATAGTGAAGATGGTTTTCACCCATGACGAAGATGGAGACCCAATTAACAACTAACGTGGCAGGTGACGTGGCACTACGGCTGGCACCGCTGTTGACTGTGTCTGACGTGGCACTACTGGCAGGTGACGCGCGCACTGCTACTGGCACCGTTTGTTAATATGTTTTGGAGGCTGATTGGGAGATCAAATAAGGCTTTTGTTAATTATGAACTTGAGAATAAAGGTTGGGATGCGGAAGCATAAGTTTGAAGGTTGAACTCCGAAGGTTGATCGCTAGTGACTACGATAAACTGATAAGATTGTTACTAGTAATCGAAAGGCTCTAACATCATATTAAATATAAAAGAGAGAAACTGTATATTATATTGGTGTGTATGAGATGGATATACATAGGGATTTATATATGCGATGAGATATGTGGAGAGCAAGAAACTTAAACTCTATATGATAAACATATTCATAGTAGACCTATACATGATTAGAATATATTCTACAATGGTGTAATAATATATTCTAACACTAATAGTGAAAATCAAACACACATGTATACAAATTAAGATTATGCGCATGATTTGACAAAACTTATTCTAATAGGGAGGATTTTGTAAAAGATTTCAGTGCGAAGGGAAAAAAAAAAAAAAAAATTAAAAGGTTTTGCTATGAAAAAAAATACTCCGTAGGAGGAGATTCCTAAGCTTCAACAGTTCTCTCTCTTTAATGATTACAAACCTTATTTACTGAGTTACGGAGCACAAGAAAATTTTTAAATTGGATTTATTACGGGTCAAAAATTGGATTGGACGCTAATTGGGTCGAAATAAAATTCGGCCCCTCCATCATTGAAATTGCTTTAAAAATTAAATATATTGATCATTGACTAAGATGAAATAAGTAAAATAAAGGAAAAGGAAAAAGAAAATGAAACAGAGCATTGATAATTGAAGGCACGAACAGAAAAGCAGAAGTTTTGATTCAATAATTAATGTATTTATTTTTCAAGGTACAATCCCAATTGCAAAAAAAGAGAAAACCAAACCATAGAGCTTCATCAATCAATAAACTACCGAAAAATCTTAGGACCGAAGTAACTGACACAGGAAGTCCTGGTGAAATTGTTTGATGAAGAGAAATGTGGAGCACAAAAAATCATTAGCCTATGGTGTTTGGTCTTCCATACTCCCACCTTCAACCTTATCGTTGCCTCGACCTGAACCTCGGACCCGACCTCCCCTGATGACTGCTCGAGCCCCAGGTCTCTAGCCACTGGCTCGGACAGCAACACATTTTGAACCACAAGCTTCACCTCCAACATTGTCACATTCCGGTGAGGCTGAAAGAACGGATCAACGGTGCAGCTGGCGACAGGCTTACCTTCATATTTCATCTTTGCTTCAATCTTGTCGTAGTAAATAGAGAGCTTCTTGTTAGGATTATATGATCTTAGGACAAATTTGAAGGTGGCATTGAGATGGTTGTTGGTTATGTTAAAGTCATGGATTGAGCCATCTTCAATGCGGTACTGAAGCCTCTTTTGAGTCACTATTACCCATCGACTCATCGCAGTTATACCCACAAGGAAAACCAGTCCGGCTATCAAGAATATTCCGTATTTCAATGGCTTAGAGGGCTTCGCCGGTGCTGTTGCAGGTGGTTGTGCCGTTGCCGGTGGTTGAGCCCGTGCTGGTGCCGGTGGTTGTGGCTGAGGTTGATTAGACATTGTAAGGGCAGAAGATTTGCTATGCTGAACTTGGTCAGTTAATCTTAGCTGTTTTCAATACAACACAAAAGGTAGAGAACGTTTATTTACAAAAAATACAGTAGGGCTCCTCTATATATAATGTGGTGTGTGTGTGTGTATATATATATATATACCTGACTCACCCTACAGTAACAATTCCACTTATATATTGAGTTTCATACAAGAAAAGCATAGTAAAAAGCATTTTAGATGACAAAGAAAGGTAAATGTGAAACACATGTACGCTCAATTTTACAGATGTCTTGAGTTTCACATAAGGGACTAAAAAAGGACGGGACATTCTCTTTATCTTGCTCAATACAAAATACAAGTTACACAACCAAAAAAAAAATTTACCCTTATTGTAAGCGGTCGGATATTTATATAAATATGAATTATCTTAGTTGAATTTAAAGTACCTTTGATTGCTCTTAAAGGTTTTATACTACATATATATGTGTGTGTATAAAGAGCCGCTGAGTAATGGATTACATTAAATTATATAGTTGATTAGTTTATTACATTAATTATAGGGTCATTTATATAGTTGGAATCGGTTAGTACTCTTTAAAAATAAATAAAAAATAAAAAAATGGGTAAAAGTTTGTAGTTTGTGTTGCTAATAAATACTTTTTACCCTTTTTATTTATTTTTATTGTGTATATAAGTGTTTTTGTTTAAATTTTAGTTTAAATTTTACTTTTCACTATAGGGTCAACGATTTAGAGTATTAAATTCTTACTTTCAAAAGGAATGTCAGAATTTAAGCTTCAGTGAAGACACGTGTGTATCAATATCAACTTAAAAAAAAATATTACTTAAACCACTCATCAGACACTCATTTTATCTCTTTAAAAACTTGGATCATCACAATCTACTTTGAATAAAAGAGAGATACCATCTTAGATTATATATATATATATAAATAAAGGACCACGTTGAGTCACTAACATATCATTTTATTATTTCAAAATGCTACATATGTTGGATGGAATTTAACATCGGTCCGGGTATGTAGCATGTCCTCTTCTTGCTACTTTGTCCGAGTATGTAGTATGTCTTCTTTCTATTAGGACTTTATCCATCTTAGATTCTTAGTTTCTACCGTGTATGGCACCATATTTCGTAGTGTGAGGAATTCAGAAAACAATAATTAATTAGGAAGTAGAAGGCTTGAATTTAACATTTGCTTAATAAATAAAATCAAATAAATAAAGTTGTATTGTTTTGTAGAGGTGTAGTACTAATAAAATGATAATGGAAATTGTACCGTTACAATTTCATCGATAATTTAGGCCCTAAAATTTTGTAAGGCTAAGATAGTACGTATATATATTTTCTGAATTATAACAACTCCATCCAAACGTTGAGGGGAAAAAATGAAAAGAAAACGATACTGAGCATTCATTTTCAAGATACAGAGAGAAAAACCTAAGTTTTGGATTCAATACATACATATATGCATACATATATATAGGTTTTCTAGGTACAATCCCAAGTGCAAACATGACAATCATTAACACAATTAATTTAATGAACAATGAAAAGAGAAAACAATTGAAGATCATCAAATCAAACCCCACCCGCAAAAGAAGTAGCTAGGAAGCACAGAACAGGTCGATCACATATCAACGTTACAGAAAGTCCTCTCAAAAAGCTTTGATGAAGAGAAGTGTACCAACACTGGAGCACAATAAATCCTCAGGGTCCGGTGTCTAGACTTCCATTTTCCCAACTTGAACCTTATCCTCGCTTTAAACCGGACCTCCAATTCGACCCCACCCGATGACTTCTCGAGCTCCAGGTCTCTAGCCACCGGCCGGAACAACGACACATCTTCAGCCGCTAGCTTCACCTCCAACCTTGTCACATTCCGGTGTGGCTGAAAGAATGGATCAACAGTGTTGTACGCGACATTCTCGTCGTCGTAATACACCTTTGCCTCTATCTTGTCATAGTATATAGACACCTTACTGTTAGGGTTATATGCTCTGAGCACAAATTTGAAGGTGGCATTGAGGTGGTTGTTTTTGCTTAAGCTATAGCCGTGGATTGAACCATCCTCAATGGTGTACACAAGCCTCCTTGGCTTCACCACTAGCCAAATGGTGAGCACAGCCACACCCACGAGGACAACCAGGGCTAGCAACACTATTGCAATCAATCTCAGTAGCTTCGAGTGTGCCGGCCGGGATGCCCGTGGCTGCGGTGGATTAGGCATTGTAAGGGAAGATGATTTCTTGTGCTGAATTTGGTAGGGATTTCTCAAACTCTGCTTGTTTTTATATAGAAAGAAACTACATTAGGCCTTCTCTATAAAATTTTATTTTGGTGATCTGTATTTGTATGGACTAAGATGAGGGAATGTCTCTTTTCCTTTTCCATCTGGGCACCTTTAATTTTACTTTGCATTTCTTGTATGAAACTCAAGACATCTATGGAATTGAGGCCACATTGTTCCTCAGAGACACATATGTATGTTAATTAGATTTTCCTATATTAATTATATATGTGAAAGTAATGTATGCCCGGCCTTTTTTTTTTAATGTAAAAGTTAGTACTTTATATATAATATATATGCTTAACTTGAGGGACGAGAAAGGAGGGGAGTTTAACTGAGAGCCAAGCAATCTTTTCATGGCTTTTGAATTCTAGTAGCCCCTAGCTAGGTGATTCTTGCTTTGCCTACAAGGTGTTCCAAAGCCACCATAAAGTTGTTCATTAATTTAAATTTCCTTTGATTGAAAATCAATAATTAAAATTATTAATATTTATTGAAATTAGCAGTCACATAATGGAAATTTTTTTTTTTGTTTTTTTTTTTTAATTGAAATCAAGTTAGTACTTAAATTGACTGAATATATGTAAATGTGATTTTTGCATAATCAACCAGAATTTATGCAATATAACAATAGTTAATATATTAAATTTTACTAAATTTTAAATGAAATATATATATATATATATATATATATATATATATATATATATATTAGTAAGTTTTGTAAATTTAAAATCAAATGTAATAACATTCGATTAAACATTTGTAGGTGCATAAAATTTCGGCACAAATACAATGATTCTACTCGAAGGATTAAATACTCAAACACTCAATTAAGAACATGTCCATTAAGAACATGCACAAACAGGAGAATAGAAGAATGGAATTGAGATCAAGGAAGAACAATGGCAAATAGCAATGTGAACCGGATGCCTTTCTCTGGACTTTGCCATTCGTATTTATACTAGTTACAATTAACCCTTACGGCCGTCACAGATATTGCTTTGAATGTTTGTTATAGCACATCATTTATCCCAGACGTTACTGCCAGCTACATTTGCCTGCTGTCTAGGTTGGGCTTGATGAGGCGGCTCATGATCTTGAAAGTGCTTGTGGCGGTTATAGCCCTAGGATTGTTTCTGGTATTGGGTTTCTGCATGTTGGGCTATTTTATTTGGTTGGGTAAGGTTAGGCACAATCTGTTGTATATACGGGTGATGATTTTAATCTTCAAGAAGGTAAAGTCACAGTGACACAGACATGGTGATTCCTGATTGATTAATGGTCTAGTGACCAATGAAATTTATACCAATTGAGAGTCCAGTTGACTCAGCTTTTAATTTAATGAATTTAAATGAGGAGGCCCCGGATGACATGGGCCAGGTCCGACTCGCAAAACACAACATTCAGTCCGAACAGCTGGGTCAGCCCATAGAAAGACACTGCCATATGGGCCGAACGGGAGTAAGCCCATCAAGGGTGACCAGGGCTTACAGAGGAATAAGCCCAGATCCAGCAATCAGTAAATATCTTGTAAATATCTTGTAAATATCTATAAATAGGAGTTGGAATGAAGAGGAGGGGGATCTTTTTCGGGTTGAGGTGTAAGAATTCTAGAGAGAGAAAGTATAGGAGGAGTTTCTTGCATCTTCAATTGGCGCTGTCTGTGGGAAACGCATGAAAGTTTGGTTGATTAATGAGAAGTATCGAATGGATTCAAACCAATTCGGTTAATCGAGACTTGATCTTGGGGATTTGAATCCAGATCTGAGCGATTGTGACCTACTCTGGAGGAATTACAATTCTTGAAGCTTTGGCAGGAGTGACTTCAGATCTACGCAACCACGAGTTGTTCGATCGTGGCAGGATCTGACGGATTTAGAGTTCAGACAATTCAGATCTCGTAAACAGTGAGCATAATTCGGAGAATTAGAAGCCAGATCTAAAAATTCCTACTCACGAAGCTCAGATCTACTCGCGAACTTGAGATTAATGCCTTTACTCCGTTCGGGAATAATGATAGGTGAAAGCTCCAATCCGATGGAGGCTGTCCAGCAAACAAAGCTTGAAGAGTTGATGAACTTGATTGAAGCTCTCAGGAAAGAAAATGCAGAATTGAAAGCTGGACTGCAGCATCGGCAAATACCTGCGGCTTCGCATCCACTTCCGGTCGGAGAAGGAGGTGTTCCATCTAATATCGCGCATCAAGGCGATCAGGACGAGAACAATCAATCAGCTCACCACCGTGATGAAAGGATGATGGACAATTTGCCGCCAAATGTTCGTCGAGTTGAAGATCACGAAAGATCGACTCACGTTGATCCGCAGCGGGAAAGGTTTGACCGAGAGGAAGTGATGGAGGTTGATCGCCGTCGAGTAGCGTCGCCTTGGCAAAGAGAGTTCATAGAGGACCGGTCGTTCGATCCGTCTTACCGGCCCTCCATGGTTACTGCCACTCATCACGGTTCGGAGGTCAGAACCGTAACTCACAGAGCTACCGCTGGACTCCAGAGAGAGAATGAAGCTCTCCGATCCGCAGCTCGGACGGTGGATTCACCATTCACCGACAAGATCTTGAATGCGCCGCATCCAAGGAAGTTTGCTATGCCAGTCTTTATTCTGTTTGACGGAACAACCGATCCGATCGATCATGTGTATCATATCCAGTTGAAAATGGCCCTGAATACGGAAAACGACTCTTTAATGTGCAAATGTTTCCCTACAAGCCTGGCCGGACCGGCGCTCAGCTGGTTCAAAAACTTGCCTAGGAGCTCCATTGGCAGTTTCAGAGACCTGTGCGATCGGTTCATAAGCCAGTACTATGGGAACAAACGCCCGCCGAAGGACATCTCGAGCCTATTCACGATGCGGCAGCACAAGGATGAACGTCTCCAGGCTTTTCTTACCAGGTTTAATCTCACTAAGAGTATGGTGATCGAATGCCACCCTTCTACGGCAGTTCAAGCCTTCAAGTTAGCCATGACACGCGGAACTCCCTTTCACACCAGTCTGGTAGTGAACACGCCGGCTACCATGGATGAACTCAATGAGAGAGCCGATGGCTTTGTGCGCCTAGAAGAAGAGGAGGCAGCTAATGCTCGGACAACGTCGCTTGTGTCAACCGAGGAAAAGTCCAAGGCAAAGATCAGGCAGAAGCAGGCTCAGCCGCAGCGTCAGACCACCTGGAAGGCTGAAAAAAGGTCCAGGGAGGAAGAGTTGATTACTCCGCTGAAGGTCACTCTGGCGAGGCTGTATCAGGAGAACAAAGACAAGTTTCATCCACCACTGCCAATTAGACAACCCCTCGAACAGAGGGATCAAACTAAACATTGTGCTTTTCATTCTGATTTCGGACATCAGACTAACGAATGCAGGAACCTGAGGAGGCAAGTGGAGATGTTGATAGCTAGAGGGGAGTTTGCAAGTTATGTTCAAGGTTCGGCGATGGAGCAGAATCGACCGGTGGAACAAATAAAAAGGAGTCATAAACAAAGCTCCCACAATTCGCAACCAGTTCGTATAATCAATGCGATCCATGGTCGACCCGAGCCTAGTGAAGAGTCAGATGAGCTGCTCCGGGTGCGCCTGCGGCAGGCGCAGATGAAGAAAAGGGTCGGCAATGTGACCACTCTACACCAGCAGAGCCCGTCAATGCAGATAAAGTTCGACTGGACAGACCTGCAGCGTGTTCAACTGCCTCATGACGACCCGTTGGTAGTCAGTTTGACAGTGGCAGATTGCTTGGTGCGCAGAGTTCTGATCGATCCTGGGAGCAGTGCGAATGTTATGCCGAGGGACACATTTGACAGGCTCGACATTAAACCAGAGAGGCTCAAACCCACCGGAAATCCCTTATTAGGGTTTGATGGGAAGAGGGTGGAACCCGTCGGGATGGTGGAAGTGGAAGTTCAAGCTGCAGAACGAGCTCTTATGGAAACTTTTGTGGTCGTGGAAATTCACCCCTCGTATAATCTCCTGATGGGAAGAGGATGGATTCACAGAGTCCGGGGTGTACCCTCAACTCTGCATCAGGTCATGAGGTGCCTCGGGCCCAATGGGGATAAAGTAATAGACATTCGGGGGGATCAGGTCGCAGCCAAAGAGTGTTATTCCGTCACACTAAAGCATGCTGGGAAAGGAAAGGCGCTCGTCCGTTCGACAAGCCCCAGATAGCAATTACAGAAACCTCCGCCCGAGCAGAATAGGGTGGAGGAGTCAGTCGACTTGACCGAGGAGCCCCTTCTGGAGGTGCAGATCGATCAGTCCAGGCCAGAACGAACTACCAGAGTAGGTATAAGACTGACCAGAGAAGAGCAGCAAGAGCTAGTGGATTTTTTGTCCCACAATGTCGACGTATTTGCATGGAGTCACCTAGACATGCCTGGAATTAGTCCTTCCGTATCCTGTCATTCCCTGAATGTCAATCCTAATTTCAAACCAGTGAAACAGAAGCAACGAAGATTTGCTCCAGAACGTAATCAGATCATAGCGGAAGAAGTCGATAGGCTGCTTGATGCGGGATTTATCAGAGAGGTGCACTACCCTGAGTGGTTGTCCAACGTCGTTGTGGTGCAGAAGAAAAATGGGAAATGGCGAGTATGCATTGATTTCACCAATTTGAACAAAGCCTGTCCGAAGGACAGCTTCCCGTTGCCTAAGATTGATCAAATGGTGGATGCCACCACTGGGTATGAGCGTTTAACCTTTCTGGACGCATATTCAGGTTATAATCAGATTCCTATGGACCCCGCAGATGAAGAAAAAACTTCTTTTGTCACCGAGCGAGGAACATATTGCTACAAAGTTATGCCTTTTGGACTAAAGAACGCGGGAGCAACTTATCAACGACTTGTTAGCAAAGTTTTTAAGAATCAAATGGGTAAGACTGTCGAAGCCTATATTGATGATATGGTGGTAAAGAGTAGGAAAAGGATGATCATCTGAAGCATCTGCAAGAGGTATTTGATATACTAAAGCGATATGGGATGAGGCTCAATCCGACCAAGTGCTCGTTCGGTGTGAGTTCCGGGCAGTTTCTGGGACACGTGGTCAACCGCAGGGGCATCGAAGTTAGCCCCGCTCAAGCAGAGGCTTTGATTAAGAATGCTGAGCCAAAGACGATCAGAGAGGTGCAAGCCCTAACAGGACGAATAGCTGCATTAAGTCGATTTATTTCAAAATTGTCAGACCACTGCAAACCATTCTTTGACACGATTCGGAGCCATGGAAGGCAGGTCTGGGGGGATGAGCAACGACAGGCATTGACTCATTTGAAGCAATATATGCAGAATCCACCAGTCCTGTCAGCCCCAGAACCGGAAGAAAAGTTATTTCTATATCTTGGAGTATCTGGTGTCGCGACGAGTGCCGTTCTGATTCGTTGCAAGGAAGGGGTGCAATACCCGGTATTTTATGTAAGCAAAACACTGATGGAGGCAGAAAAAAGATACTCAAAGGCCGAACGGGTGGTACTTGCACTTGTAAATGCAAAAAGAAAGTTGAGGCATTATTTCGAATCCCACCCCATAGCTGTTCTAACAACTTTCCCAATCAGAACGCTCATGCACAAGCCAGAGCTCTCGGGCAGAATGACAAAGTGGGCCATAGAGTTGAGTTCATTTGACATAACGTATGAGCCGAGAACAGCTGTTAAAGGGCAAGCGGTAGCTGATTTCCTACTGGAATGTGATGCCGAAGATACGGAAGAGGACCTTAGAAGCGGCTCTTGGAAACTTTTTGTGGATGGCTCCTCTAACCAGATGGGGGCTGGGATTGGGATCAAACTGCAAACCCCAGAGGGTACTTCCTTGAGCCAAGCACTCAGACTTGAGTTCCGAGCCACCAATAATGAAGCGGAATACGAGGCGTTGCTAAATGGATTAAAGTTGGCCAGAGAGTTACAGATCAAAAGTTTGACAGTGTATAGTGACTCGCAGCTGATTGTTCGGCAGGTAAATGGTGAGTACGCAACCAAGGATGACATGATGGGGGCATATCGTTCTGCCGTTCTGCGTAGAGCCAAGGACTTTGCAAAGATTGAATTTGTACAGTTGCCGAGGGAACAGAATGCAGATGCAGACCGTTTAGCATGCAGTGCTTCGAGTTGCGGTGAAACATTGGCGAGGGTGATTCCAGTAGGAGTAGTGACCCAGCCATCCATTTTCGAAGAACCGATGGACTCTGACCCTTGGCAAGTCAACGTCATACCGTATGAACCGAGTTAGATTGACCCAATCATTACCTATATTCGAGATGGCGTTTTGCCTGTGCAAAGGGATGAAGCTAGGAAACTCAAAAAGAATGCTGCCAAGTACGCCATCGTGCGGAACCAGCTGTACAGAAGGTCCTACTCTGGCCCATACTTGAAATGTGTCACCCCCGCGGAGTCGCAGCAGGTATTGCGGGCTATTCATGAGGGAGTGTGTGGCAATCACTCTTGCGGGCGATCGTTAGCGCATAAAGCAATGACACAAGGGTATTTCTGGCCAAACATGTCAAGAGATGCGGAGGAGTTCTCTCGAAGGTGCGATAAATGCCAACGATATGGACCATTGATCCACCAACCACCTGAGGAATTGCACGTAATGGCCTCGCCGTGGCCTTTCGCGCAATGGGGGATGGATGTGGTCGGTCATCTGCCAACTGCAAGAGCTCAGAACAAGTATGTGTTACTGGCCACGGATTACTTCACTAAATGGGTGGAGGCAGAACCGTATCCTAGCGTGACTCAGACTCAGGTGAGACGATTTATTTGGAACAACATTATCTGCCGTTTCGGTGTTCCCAGATCGATAGTCATGGACAATGGCACAAACCTCGACAGCAGACAAGTAAGAAAGCTGCTGGAGGAGTATGGAATCAACCAGAAGTTGGCTGCAGTAAATCATCCTCAGGCCAACGGACAAGCAGAAATCACAAACAGAACCATTTTCGCCTGCATTAAGAAGAAGCTGGAAGATCATAAGGGGAAGTGGTTGGATGAACTCCCGAACGTTCTATGGGCTTACAGAACCACCCCAAGGCGGCCGACTGGGGAGAGCCCGTTTGCAATGGCGTATGGTACCGAAGCAGTTATACCGGTTGAGCATTTAGTCCCCACTATCAGAAGCTTAGCATGGAGTCGAGATCAGAACGACAAGATGTTAAGATTGAACCTCGACATGATAGACGAAAGGAGGGACGCAGCGGCTATAAGGCTAGCATCGTATCAGCAAGTGCTGGCGAATAGTCACAACAAGAGAGTAAGACACAGGGATTTTGCCCCGGGCGATCTGGTTCTGAAAAGAAAGGTGGGGATGGTCAAAAAAATGATGCCACCATGGGAAGGCCCATACAGAATTGCGGAAGTCATTGGCAAGGGGGCATATACGTTGGAAACCATGGCGGGAAGGTTGGTCAGCAAGCCCTGGAACGCCACGTCTCTGAAGAGGTACTACCAATAAAAGCTAAGTTCTGGCTTTAATTGGATGTTGTTTGTTGTCAATCAAATACGTATGAATGAGCAAGTTGCTGGAATTTACAAAAAAGAATTTTCTTTTCCAACGGTCTACTATAAAAATTTAAAGCCAAGTGGCCAGTGGCATTCTAGCCGAGCGCCAGGCACTTAAGCAAGATAAGTGGCAGCTGGCACTACAGGCCGAACGCCAGACACTTGCTAAAAATTTAAAGCCAAGTGGCAAGTGGCATTCTAGCCGAGCGCCAGGCACTTAAGCAAGATAAGTGGCAGCTGGCACTACAAGCCGAACGCCAGACACTTGCTAAAAATTTAAAGCCAAGTGGCAAGTGGCATTCTAGCCGAGCGCCAGGCACTTAAGCAAGATAAGTGGCAGCTGGCACTACAAGCCGAACGCCAGACACTTGCTAAAAATTTAAAGCCAAGTGGCAAGTGGCATTCTAGCCGAGCGCCAGGCACTTAAGCAAGATAAGTGGCAGCTGGCACTACAAGCCGAACGCCAGACACTTGCTAAAAATTTAAAGCCAAGTGGCAAGTGGCATTCTAGCCGAGCGCCAGGCACTTGCCGTACAAACACAAGACAAAGCTAATATAAAAAAAAAAAAAAAAAAAAAAAAAAAAAAAAAAAAAAAAAAAAGATATGTATGTACTGAAGATGAGTTGAATAGAGCACAACACATAGGGAAAGAAGAGTTCTGTCATTTCATTAAATATTGAACATTAAGTTTACAAAAGAGAGATGTCCATCATTACAAGAAGATATGAAATGGAAGAATCCGAAGGAGCCCTAGCTGGACGCCTCAGTACCAGCAGCATCCTGGTCGTGCCGACTCGCCTCCTCGGCCCCATCAGCCGCCTCACCTTCATGAGGTGGGGAATCCAGGTGAATGACTGAATCGTTCGGCTGGGGTTCAGCGTCAGCAGTGGCTATAGAAGGAGCCACGGTTGACGATTGGGGAGCGGTCAGTGGCAGAGCGGTAGGAGGAGCTGTGATGATCCTTGAGGATGCGATGTCCTGGCACTCATCAAATATACGTTCCGCTTCGGTGGGTTCTGGGTCGACATAGACCCCCAGAGGTTCGATCCCCAGATCCTTGTCTACCTCATCCGGAGTGGAGCTGGTCTGTCCCTCATCCGGAACCCGGTCGGCGAAACCTTCCCGGAATCCTTGAGCATACCGAAGAGCACCGACCCTGGAG
Organism: Cornus florida; assembly: GCF_030987335.1. Classification (NCBI taxonomy): domain Eukaryota; kingdom Viridiplantae; phylum Streptophyta; class Magnoliopsida; order Cornales; family Cornaceae; genus Cornus; species Cornus florida. The sequence continues at coordinate 17,048,444 of NW_026775578.1, read as the reverse complement.
AACCGAGCGTGAAGGGCCAGCATCCCACCACCCACTCTGCTGATTGCGTCGATCAGAGCGGTACGCTCGTCCAGAGCTCTTTTTTCAAAAGCCATCCGAGTAGACTGTTCATCAGCTAGAAGGCGCTGGAGTTCTGCCTTCTCTTCTCTGAGTGATTCCTGCTCAGTCTGCCAGACGCTCTTCTCAAGCTGGAGGGCGTCCTTCTCATCTTGAAGGGAATCATTCTCCTTTTTCAGGACATCTCTCTCTTGCTCGGCTTTGTCAAGCCGAACCAGCACCTCGGTATTCTTCATGGCAAGGAGGTCGTTTTCTTTATTAGCCACCTCCAGGCTGTCAGAATACTTTCGGGCCCTGGCGTTCCCCATCTCCACCTGCTTCTGCATGGCCATCATCCCGAACAATGTCTGCATAGGTGCACAATAAAAACGGTTAAACCAATAGTCAGAACGGGCGAAGGCAAGACCAAGTAATATAAGAGAATTCATGAGTTAGAAAATAAAAGTCACCTCCATAGCAGATTGGGGAAAGCGACTGAACACGTCCTTCTGGGAAAGGCCCTTTGCCGCCTCAAGGTCCTTCGGAGTCCACATGCTCCTGTAGTAGGCCATAGCGGTCTGGCCATCCTTCAGCATGGTCTCGTTCGGTTTCACGAACGTCCCATCCGTTCGGGTGTACCGAGGGGCCCATGGCGGTAAGCTGGGGATAGAAGGGGGGCCTGAAGCAGAAGCAGAGCCACCAGCTGCAGGAGGCCCAGAGGGAGAAGGAGCTCTGATCGCTCGGTGCAAGAGAGTACCCGGCCCAGAGACTCGGGTCCTTCTAATGAGAGGCTCCTCCTCAGGATCGATTTCACTGTCAGGATGAGGCCTTTTGCCTCGTTCTTTGTCCCGACCGCCCCCCGCAGCAGCAGGAGCTATGGTAGCTGGGGAGGGCGCGTTCTGGTTGGCAGCAGGGGCGCTGGCAACAGGGTTAGTAGCCACTGCGCTAGGGACAGTGTCAGATATGGTGGCCGAAGAAGAAGCTGACGCTGGAGAGGAGGTCGCCCCAGCAGCAGGAGTGGCTGGGGGAGTATTTTTCCTCCTGCCAAAAGAGGGAATCTGAAGTCTGCTCATGTTGTAGCCGAGTGATGAGAGCGCAAAGAGGTTGTCTGAAGTGAGGAGATCTGAGCAGGAAGGAATATCGTTCAGAACGTATCTCTTCAAGTAGTTACTCCTATCCCTGCAAACACTATAGCTCAAGTCATCACAAGGTATTCCCAAGGAGCGGCATAAGTAAGTGCAAAAACGAGGAACGCATGTTTCACAGGGGCAGTCATGTTTATGGGATTTGAATTTTTTATAGGAGGAGACAGAGCAGACACCAAAGGCGCTCGGGATTGGGTAATCCTCTGCAGCCGGCGAAGACCAAGCCCCACTAATGCCCACTATGCTATCCCTCCAACCCTTTTCAGATTTTATTGTGTCAGTGCATATGGACATCTTCTCGAACGGGTAGAGGTGGTAGAAGGGCTCGTTAATACGGATCTTACTGACCTTATAGCACAGAAGGAGGTCTATGAGGTCGAGGTCCAGATTTCTGTCACGCATCAATAAGAGCATAACAGATATGATCCTAAAGAAGTTGGGGTTGACCTGCAGAGGGGATATCCCCAATCTATTGAAGACATAACTAAAGAAAGGGTGCAGAGGGAACCTAACAACATTCAATTGAAGGTTCGTGAATAAGACTTCGCCGGGCAGGAGGCCGGCGCCGGTCGTAATATTAACGTCTTGGGGGCAAACCCTAACTTCAATGTTGTCAGGAAGTCTAAGTCTCATACGAAGAACATCCAGATCTACAACCATGGTGGAAGTGCTAGAAGAATCTAAAAGAGGGAAAATGGAAGCCTGCCGAAAGTAAAAAGAACGAAACTAACCTCGGAGGACTGCAAGATCGCTGGAAGAATGACTCTCGAAGGATATCACCGGAAAAAGCTTAGCACTGTTCTAGAAAGAGAGAGACTTGGCTGATGATGGAGACGGTAAAGGGAAGTGAAGTGGAATTCTAGAGCATTATAAAGGCGAGGGGGCCCGAGGGCCGAAGCGTCGGGAAGGCGAGAAATCCCTCGAGCCCCGGAACATTGATGCTGGATCTGACCGTCCGCTCCCCCACGTGGTTATCTCGAGCCGTCAGCTTCATGATGAGACGCCATCAATAATTACCCCTTATTAAATAAGGGGCAATTATGGGGGCAGTTGAGGAAGCCCCGGATGACATGGGCCAGGTCCGACTCGCAAAACACAACATTCAGTCCGAACAGCTGGGTCAGCCCATAGAAAGACACTGCCATATGGGCCGAACGGGAGTAAGCCCATCAAGGGTGACCAGGGCTTACAGAGGAATAGGCCCAGATCCAGCAATCAGTAAATATCTTGTAAATATCTTGTAAATAGGAGTTGGAATGAAGAGGAGGGGGATCTTTTTCGGGTTGAGGTGTAAGAATTCTAGAGAGAAAAAGTATAGGAGGAGTTTCTTGCATCTTCATTAAACTACCATCTTAATTATTCTCATATATTTCGAATATTCCCAATATCTCAAATTGGGAGCTCTTCTTAGTACTTCTTTCATTTTCAATGTGGACAGCCAGCACTAGAAGCAATGACGATGTTGGAGGCCACGACTAAAAGCAAGGAATGTGTTTGGCTATGCTTGTATCACTTATATTTAATTAATTAATTAAATGACAGTAAAGTGAAGCCAAATCTTACTTGGAACTATGTTAATCATAATCAATGCTAAAAGCTTACATTATTAAGAGATGAATCCAGCAACTGGAGCAAAGTTTGAAGAGTAACAAAATTTGGTAATTAAAATGATAATTAAAATTTTGAAGAGTAACAAAATTTGGTAGTAATATAACAAATAAAAAACTCTAACAACTATTCAATGTTTTAGCAGCTGTTTCAGGATAATATTGAAGAGCAATGATACAAATGCTGACACTGAGTTGTGGCGAGGTCATAGTCTTCTGAAACACTGAAGTCACTAGTTAGGTGTCAAGCAGTTTTAAAATTTTTAAATTTAAAATTAATTTTTGTAAATTTAAATAAAAGTTTTAATATATATATATATATATATAATATTGAGGAATTAGTACATGATCACGTGATTCTAATTAATAATAAGTCATTACGTAACCAAAAATTTAAATAAAATTGACACATGTAATTACGTAACAGTTTGTTATTGGTCCAAACTGACCACGCGATCCCAACCATATAATAATAATTTCTGTGTGACGTAGCTCTACAAATTCATTTGGAAATTCTTTTAGTGCATGGGGCATAAAGTTAAAGTTGAAGTTCAAGAAAGAATATACCAAAAGCATAGTACTGATACCACCTCACCATGTTGAACATAGTTTTAAGCCACCCTTTTCTCAATTCTTAAATTTAAAACTTTTGCTTTTATACAAGTGTTATTTGCGTTGGCTCCAAGTTATTTGAAACCCATTCCCATAAAGTTACCATTTTCATCTCGGTATTTTCTCACTATATTTTACTAACTACTATGTTGTTCACATCAATTATAGAATACATAGTGTGTAATTTTTCACGAGCCGCAAGCCTGCAACAAAACCATTCTTGTTTTTATCATGGTGACACTTAAAAATGTTAATTGCATAAAGATACACAAGTACATTTTTTTTTACCCGAGAGTCACCAAATTAACACTATAGTAGTAGTATTATATAATAAGAGTGGTATGATCTGGCAAAAGAAAATGAAAGAAAGTACCAAGGAACTTGCCGCATATCCCTTGGAAGATGCTGTCCCTGCAAAAACCCATGGGAGAAGGAACCACCATTAATTCTACACTCACTTCTTTATATTATATATATATATATATATATATATATATATATATACACATATTGCTCTCACATGGCCATAATAAAACCAAGCAACTACCCCAAAACCTTATATCAATTCAACCAAGGCCCCTATTAATGTATGTATCCATCCCCCTTAGGATTTGTGCCACCACCACCATGCTAAGCCTGCCACCGGACCCGATGACCACTTGTTTGGGGGTGGTGGGAGTTGGCAAGGTGGTCCTTGCTGATTCACACCGGATTCCACGTACCCCTTGCTACTCGGGTTAGAGCTTAAATTGGTGATGCTTTTGAGTCCTCATGGTGGGAGTTAGGCAGTTTCTTCCACAGGGCAACCTCAATCCTTTGGCATTTTCAATTTCGTTTACTCGTGGATTTGTGTGTGATTTTGTGCTAAAAAAACATCCACCTTTTCATGAGGAGTTGGGTTTTACTTTAATTATCCTGTTTTTTTTTTTCTTAGTTTTAATTCTTAATATGTATGAAGTAATCAGAAGATTGCCTTCGTTGATATGTTAATTTCATCTCAGTTTATGGGTTTTGAGATAGAATTGTACGCGCGCGTTTTGTTGCTTTAGCTGTTATGGAATAAAATTTGCTAAATGTTATTATTTTTGTATATATGCTTCTGATGTTGTAGTAGACATTCTCTAACAGCAAATTGGTTAATTAATTAATCAAGAGTTTGTTCCACCCAAGAGTAATTATATTTGGTATATCCAGATAATAGGTAAGAGCTTAAGTTAAAACATTCTAGAACTACAAGTATAGTTATTAAATTGTAAGCACCAAATAAAAATATTCCTCCTAGAGTAGTTGTTAATACAAATAAGAGAAACTATGTAACACACTTATAGCCCCAATTCCGTACATTTAATGTAATTTATCTTCATTTTTTAAAAATTTATGTTACGTTAGGAAGTACTGAATCGAAACTTTAAAATTAAAATTAAAGAAAATTCAATTTAAAAATTAAACTAAATATTCTTCAATCTTAAATTCAATACAACAATTTGATCGATGCTCCCAAACATATGATTAGAGTAATTTTCATCTTAATTTAGTTCATAACTAACTCTTAATTATATATATATATATATATAGACACACACCATATACCATAGTTGTGATGTGAATTAGTTGCATGTGCTCTATCGAAAATTTGGCTGGCCAATTAATTCATAACTTGTGGTTGTCGATTGTTTTTTTGGATTTATTACTTTGAAGTACGTTTTGCTTAATTTTAAAAGCAAATAAAATTTATACATTTCTATCTCTCTTTCGATCTTTTTACCTTTTAAAAATTTATTTATTTATTTATTTATTTTTCGGATTGTCATTTCATATAAGTTAATGTAAAAAGTAGAGTTTTTCTTTGTTGTTCTCCTTTTAGCATACTGTACAAGTACAACATACAGTAAACATTGCACTATCTGAAATTTATTCCATAATCTTCGAACATCAATATTTTTTTGAATAATTGTAACATAAGCATGTACAAGCAATTCAATTGATAAAGTGTTTTAAAAAATATTCATCCTAATTTTCAATTCAAGTCTCACTGATATATGATGAAACTTAAATTTAAATGATGCATGTGATTTGAAAGCGACTGCTTATATATAAAGTTGCAAACATATGAGAGTTCATAAATTGTTTGGAATAAACTATTTAATTGCACAATAATTCAAGAAGATTTTTTTTTTTTTTTTCCTATAAAGATTTCTTGTAAAACTTTTATTGCTTTTATAATAATCTTAATACAATGTAATTTATTCTCCTACGCGAAGACAATAAACCTTCGATCTCTCACTAAATCATATGCATTCAAAATGGCACCGACTGGCAATTCGATGCTTTCCTTTCTCTACCAAGCATCTAACTTAATTAATTTTCTTTTGATAATTGCTTGATGTATGTGCATCAGAAAACTAAACCCTCCCCAAATTTTTTCAGTCATGTTAGCTTCGAAATTTTTATGATTTTCAACAATATAGAACATCAATTTACAATAGTCATGAATTCACGATGATCTAAATATCACTGGAAGTTTATCTTGTAATTGATTCTCTTGTTAACTATAGGCTTTGCTTGACTTGTTCCCTTCTTTATTGTATAAGCATTACTAAATAAATAGTAATAAAGATATGGATAATGTAGATAGAGATATAGATTTAATAGTAGTATAGATTTATTAGTCATTTTATATTCATATTATTTAGTTGTCTTTGTTTTAGTTAAATTGACAATAAGAATACGTTGAATGGGGTTGGGCAGTAAATCACAACTGTAACCATAACAGGTCTAATTATCACTGTGATAGTGAATTTTTTGACCTAAAAATCATTTCAATGGTCTGTATGGTTTATTTTATTATGTCTGATATGAGTAACTCGTTAATTGAATTGAAACATTATAAGATCAAGGCATTTTGAAGATTTGAAGTAATAACTAAATATCTTTATGCAATGTTCGGCAGCTTGAATTTAAAATCAGAAAAAATGTAGTTAAAACATTGAACAAAATTTTCACAAATCCTAAATCTAAAACATTCATTCGGTGCTTTCAAACGCAACATTATATTAGTTCTAATTCTTTTACAATAATTAAGTAACTTTATTTAATTTTTAATTCTTCTTTGGTTGAGCTAATTTTTGGCTAGGACTATCGTCTTTCCTTCTGATTCATTGAATGAGAAAAATATGAAATACCACATGAGATGTTAACTAGACATTGTAGTTCCTTGATAATGTCAGGATTTTATAACTTTTGATTGTTTCTGAATTTTAAAAAAGAAAATTCAAAATCGAAGATATATCAGTATTTAGATCATCATGAGTAATGTTAAATCATTTGCTCGAGTCCTTTCGGATTTGGTGAAATTTTTTTTGTATATATCACCATTTTGATTTCACCTAAATCTAAAATCATATACCAATTTTTAGAAAACAAGAGAATCCAAAATATAAACAACTATGCTTCTTGCTCACTAAAATTATGAGATCATGGTTTAACTCTTCTCTAAATCCATATTATCACAATTGTCTCTAAGTCTCCCTATTATCACCATTGGTTTGTAAGTTGTAGATTCTATCATCTCATCATTTACCAATGCGACAATTCAATCATACATGTTCAATTACCAAGTACAACATAATCCAACGTACATTAATGTGTGAATACTCTTTATTTCCATTTTTCCTTTTAACAAAATCATTTTCATGTTAAACCAACCTAATTTCTAACTATAATTTAAATTAAATTTACTTTGATGTGGTTATCAGCCTATGCTCCGTGACAATTTAGGGCGTGAATCCTCTCCATGGCACCTCTCACTGGAGGGTGTCCATGGCAGATCCAATGGCTCTGATGAAGCTATGTCACCCAGAGTTGTCTTGTCTTTGCCCAATAAGCGCCAACTCAGCATGTGAATAAAAAATGTTTCTAAACTCAATTTTGTTTTACCATGTACAAATGTCGTATACAAAAGTTATATATATAAATATTTTATTCAATTATACATAGGACCCAATTCAGTAAAAACCCAATTAACTTTAATTACTTCTTCTCTTCTGTTCGTCTTTTTCATGCTTCTGTCCTCTTCTTCTTCCTTCATCCTCTGATTTTTCACCAACACCAAATACTTTCATCCTCATGTGGATAATGAAATTGACTAGGTAAAATAATAGAATTGATTTCAATTGATTTTATGTTTCCTCCTATTCCCATAAATATATATATATATATATATACACGCTTTAAAGTGGAATTGATTTGCCTGATAAAGGAAGGTGACCACAAAAAACCTATGGTTTCTTCTTCGCATAGTTGGAGAGAGAGACAAACGAGATAACCAGATTTGGGGAAGAAAGACAGGGGAGAGAGAACTGGGTTTGGATCGTTAAGGCAATGTTTGCCGTGTGGCCCAATTTTGACCACTAGATCAATCAGCGGTAATGATGTATACTCACTATGGGGCAATGTTTGCCGTGTGGCCCAATTTTGACCACTAGATCAATCAGCGGTAATGATGTATACTCACTATGAGAGATGATTCTCGTTTGGTAATTAATGGATAATGATCTTGAATGGAAAGATGGTGATCAAAATTTGGAAGGAAATATGAGATTAAAACTTTTTCTTGAAAAATAGGTTTAAATAGCATGTTAATATTTTTTAAACTTTTTACTGCTTATTTAAAAGTTGTCATTACCAAAGGAAATTTTGTGTATATGCATTATATATTTAAATATTTTGACAAATTTAAATTTTGTGTAATTACATTCCAAAAAAAAAAAAACAAATAAATTTTGTACAATCATTCTATCTACAAAACAACAGATTTAGAATCACAACAAATTTACCTATCCATTATGCATCTCAAAACGTACATATTTGAGATGCATAATCGATAAGTAAATTTAGAATTTTAGATTACAATAAATAAGAATCACAAGTTCTTACAACATATATCATGTATGAATTGAATATTGTATCAGAATATTTTCATAACACATATCAAAAATAAATTTAGAATTTTAGATTACAATAAATAAGAATTACAAATTCTTACAACATGTATCATGTATGAATTGAATATTTTATCAGAATATTTTCATAATGCATATAAAAAATATACTTCACAAAGTATCGTCTTCCCTTCGGTTGTTGATTAATAAAATTTGATTTTGAAAAAAAAAAAACTATTTTGCCAACAATGAAGTAAAATAGCAATTTAAAATTAAGATATGTATAGGTAAGTATTCATTATGTTTTAGACATTAATTTATATAATAAGTGATACGTGTTACAAGTAATTTGTGATGCTAGATATAATTTACGTTTGAAATATGTTAAGCTTAAGTTGTGTAACATGTTTTCGGACAATCTTTCACTCATAAAAGAAAGTTGATGGATTTATTTTATTCCATTCCTTTTAATATTATTGTTATATTATAAAATTCATAAATGATATATGTTACAATTAAGTTGAGATGTATCATATAATTAATTTTTGAAACATTATATTTTAAAGTTGTGATGTTTTCAAGATATGTTTGTTTAGTATTACGTAATTTAATGCTTGTTCAAGTTATGTTTGTTTAGCATGTTATTATTTTTTCACTTTTTCTACTTATTTAAAAGTTGTCATTACCAAAGGAATTTTGTGTATATGCATTATATATCTCAATCTTTGAAAAATTAAAATTTTGCGTAATTACATTTCCAAAAAAACAAATTTTTGCTACTTATTTAAAAGCTGTCATTACCAAAGGAAATTTGTGTGTATATGCATTATATTATATCTCAATCTTTTGACAAATTAAAATTTTGTGTAATTACATTACCCAAAAAAAAACAAATTTTGTGCAATCATTCTATATACAAAACAACATAGCCTTAAAACATTCACTCCCCCAAATCTTGCCTCAGTTAGTTGGTATTAACAATTCAACCAAAAAAAAAAAATGAAAATTTCAAATCCACAAGCCACCCTCCCTCATATCTCCCTACAATATCAGCATCAAACTATCGACCCACCAAAAAATCAAATCAAATCAAATAATAGCATTCACAATCAACGCCGATTTCTGTTCGATGACCCAGAAACTTGATTCGAGTTTCAATGACCAAATCACAAGCTCTCTGCTGCAGTTTCAGTCCGTCAACGAGCCTCCCAATATTAGCGAGCAGAACAAACCAAATCAGACCCAACAACCTCCATTGTTTCCAGCTAAGCTTCATTCATATCATTAATGTCCGGCGAAGTTAATGTTGGTGCTCCATTGTTTTTGGCCAAGCTCCATTGTTTTCCGGAATGTATAGTGCTTACTTCAATTTCAGAGGGAGAGAGACCTAGAGTGAAATAATGAAATATCAAGAGGATATAGAATAAAATTTTGGGGGGAAATCAATTTTATGTTTTGGAGGGAATTTGAATTTCATTTGTATAAATTCTTGTATAGATATATATGTATGTATGTATATACACCTGCAAAGTAAATACCTTTTTTACTAAAAAGGTCATGTCACCAATTTACCCCTCCAAGAACAGCCTCCAGTAAGAGGCGACTTGGAGACGATTTTTTCCCGACAATTTAATGATGCATGTTCAATTATTAACTACAACATAATTCCCAACATTAATGTGTGGATTTTATCCATTTCTTTTTTTCCTTTCAACAAAGCCGTGCTAGAGCTAAACTAAACTAATTTCAAACTATAATTTTATTTAAATTTACTTTGATGTGGTTATCAGTCCAACATTAATGTGTGGATATTATTCATTTATTTTTTCCTTTTAACAAAGCCGTGCTAGAGCTAAATTAACCTACATTCAAACTATAATTTAATTTAAATTTACATAGTTGTGGTCAATTACTTGAGTTTTTAGAATATGTGGTCAATTACTTGAGTTTTTAGAATAGTATCTTGCTGTAATTGGAAAGTGGTATGGTAAATTTACAAGGTTAAGTTTTAAAAAATGTATATATGTATATATAATGTCAAAACCACTTAATTATTCAATTATTTTCCTACACAAATTTGACTTTCCCTTTTTTTTCTTATCAAATTGAATTTTATTGAAATGCTAACTTTCCCTTGCCAACATATTCAAAATTTCAAGATCCAACGGCTACCCAATTGTTTGCCACTCTGGCACTCCAAAATTCCTTCCCGCCACCTGGGAAATTTTCAAAATAAACCGCAATTTGCCTTTACCTCCCGATCTGATCTCATCACTCCACCAAAGCTACGAACCAAGTCATTTCTTTATCGCATGTTGTTACATTATTCTAACGCGCCTCTAGGAGAGCGTGATCAAACATCCTAATCCAACGCCTCCAAACGCCATTTTCTACAGTAGATGATTAAGCCACAAGCTATATGCACGCGCAACAGACTCGTCTGGCTTTTGTTGTCCTTCTATTTGCAGGCCCACTCAAAATTTGCGAGGCTCAAAAAACTATCATGACGTGGCGTCCTCTCATTGGCTATTTCAGTGTCATTGGTTACGAGAGAGAGGCCGCTGAAGATTCGCTTCGCGCGTTTCAAAATATTTTGGAGAAAAATAAAAAAATAAAATCACAATTAAAAGACGAAACCAAAGATAACTATTGAGTAACAGGCTGCCCTTTAATATCTCCTATAGACGAAAATACCCATTCAATGTATAGCGCAACTTCTTAACTAACAACTCCTCCGTTCTCACTCTCCATTCACGTCCATGCCCTCAAAGTTGTATATTTTATATATGGCTACAAAATATTAATTTATTTGCATTCATGTCCAATTTCTTCACACTTGATACAAGGTCACAATACCTAAAATATATGCAGGAGTGGAGTAAGGATTTCAATTTAGGGGATGCAAAAAAAAATAATAATAAAGGAAAGAAGAATAATAAGAAGAAAAATTTTAGGTAGTAGAAGAAGAAAAAGGAAATAAAAATGACATAACTTTGGAAAGAAAAATAGAAGAAGGAAAAGTTTACTTTTTAAAGAAAATTAAAGAAATTCAAAGAGAGAAAGAGGAAAAATAAGGAAAATAAAAAAGAGAATTTTAGAAACTAAAATAATTTTAGGGGGGCCATTATATATGAATTTCCATATATATGTAAAAATAAATAAATAAGAAAATAAGTATAATAAATATAGTGGGGCTGGGCCAAGTAGGGGGCATGTGCCTAGGGATAGCAATTTCTCCAACCCGACAAGTTTTCACCCCGTCCCGCTTCACCCCTAATGGGGCAAATATGATAGCCCCCTAAATGGGTTTGTGACGGATATGGTAAAACAATTAAAAACCCGAAACGGGTTTGGGGCAGGGGTGGGTTTAGTGATGAATCTACCCCGTCCCCACCCTGATTATATATGTACCTTTAATATATATATATATATATATAATATTTAATATTTTAAAGACGCTTGTTACTTTGTTAGAATTGTTAGTTAATATATTAATATTTACTATTTATTAATTTAAAAGATGGGTCAACTTATTTACCAGCCCAATTTGAGCGCATTAGGTTATTTATTTATTTTTTAATTAAATAATAAAAGTGACATAACCCGTCTCACCCCGCAAATAAATAGTGTACCAGTGCGGAGTCGATATTTTGTCTGCCAGAGTATGGGCAGTTACGGTATACCAATTACAAACCTATTCTGGAGTAGGGACAGAGATGGTATAATGGATTTTCTAATGGGGTGGAGTAGGGTTTAGCTAAACCCGCCCCAACTCTGCCCCGTTGCCATCCTTACATGTGCCCCCGCTGGGCATGAAATAGCTCTACCCCTATATATATGTAAGGTCAGAGCGAATCCAACCAGGTTAAACTTAGAAACGATAATTCTCAAACAAATTTTTAATGTTAGGTAAATTATTTGACTTATTACTAGAGATAAAAATAAAATAAAATAAAATAAAAACAAAATAAAAATAAATAAAAAAAATAAAAAGAAGAAGAAGAAAGAAAGTAGTGGATAATAGTAGATTGCTTCATGTTATGTACGTTAACTCATTTGATGAACTATAAAGAAAAGTTACAAAATATTCACATTATATAACAACACATGTAACCATGATAATTATTGTAAGGGTAAATTACACGGACCTACCCTAAGGTTTGTCTTAATTACACAGGCCTCTCCTATGATTTTCAAAATTACTCTAACCTTCCTCGAAAACAAAACCATTTTACACGAACATCCCTTGTTAGTTACGGAGCATCAAATAGACTAATATAACTATTTCTTTTAACCAAAATGTCCTCAAATAATCATTTAAAATTATGACAATGACCACTTTTCACTTAAGGTATTTTTTCACATCTTTCACTCAGTTTATATATATATATATGTATATTTTATATATAATAATCAATTTGAGTTCCTCAAATCGATCTATCTCTCTCCGATTAGAACATTATCAGCAAACAGTAATAATATAATCGAAGCCTTCACACCCACTTCACCAAATCATAGAAATGCCAACCCACAAGCTTCAACATTATCAGCAAACAGTAATAATATAATCAAAACCTTCACACCCACTTCACCAAATCATAGAAATGCCAACCCACAAGCTTCATCTGAAACAATGGCTCAAGGAGAAAGAAATAAATATCTAATGAATCTCTCTCAAAGAGACCCAAATCAATAGTATCACCAAAAAGATAGGTAACTATATTGTTTCTTCTTCCTCTTTCACTCTACATCTTTGGCCTTCTTTTTTGCCTCTTCTTCACAAGGTGGGTCTTTCTCTTGCCATAGATCTTAGATTCCATCTCTTTCAACAACATATTATCAATTTCAAAAATATAAATTGGATATTTGGTTTATTTTGTATTGTTCAACGAATTACCTTAACCAAATGCAACATTTAAACAACCACTATACAACACATCTTTTATTACAATCGTTGTATATGTGTGTGTGTAATGAATTCATTGCTTGAATCATATTTGAATGATAAAATATATTATACACAGGTCATGTGAAATTTTGGAATGTTCATTATTTGGTTAAAATATAAAGAGTTAGGAGGAGTAAGAAAAAGTCGTTGTCTTTAATATAAAGGCAATATTGGTATTTTATTAATATTTAGTGTATGACGCCAGTAAATGTTAACAAGGGAGGTCGGTGTAACAAAGTTTGCTTTGTAGAGGAAGTCAAAGTAATTTTTAAAACCATAAAGGAGGTCTGTGTAATTAAGGCAAACCTCAGGAAAGGTCATTCTAGTTTACCCTTTTTGTAATATTATACCACAATGTTCTTTGGGATGACTTGAACTCTCTGTAAGATAACATTAGCCCATGGTTAGTTATTTGTATTAATATGACAATATTATATATTATTTACATGCAGTGTGATAAAAGTATTATTCTCCACCATATAAATTAATTATCAATTATATTATATTTTACATACCACATTATTTATTACGATAAATTTTTAGGTTCCCTATCTCTAATCACACATTATCTTTGTCAGATGTGATTAATATTTTAGTAATTACAAATGCAAGCATGAACAAAGAATACTCTCGAGGATGGCTTATGTGTGATTTGTTAAGTTGTGTAAAAATGTAGAATATTTTTTAAAATAATTAAAATTTGGCACGTTCACCGCACGTGACAAATTTCTGTTCAATTTTTGAACACAAACTAATGTTAAGGGGGTATTGCAATAGTTTGAGTAAAATTCAAGGATTTTTTTGTTAATGTAATTATTCAAAGGTTATTTACAAATGTAAATAGTCCAAAAAAATTTCTTTTCATTTTTTACCTATTTATTACCATATCTATATTACCATAGAAAAATAAAGAATAGTATATTTTCCCCTCTAGACAAATTTTCATTTAGATCTGCATCATTACTGTTAATGATTGTCATGTGCAATCTTACATTAACAACATGTTGTATTTAATTTTTCACATATATTATATATAAATTCAAAATAATAGAGTACGCAGTGTGGAGTCGGTATTATGTTTGTCGAAGTAGGGCAGTTATGGTATACCAATTACAAACATGTTCCAAAGTAGGGGCGAATTTGGTACGACGAATTTTCTAAAGGGGTGGAGTAGAGTTTAGCCAAAACCGCCTCAACTCTGCCGTGCCATCCCTACATGTGTCCCCTCTAGGCATGGACTGCCCCTATATATATGTAAGGTCACAACGAGTCCAACTGGGTTACATTTAGAATGGTTAATTCTCAAACAAATTTTTACATTGGGTTAATTAATTATTATAAAATTAATTGTTTGACTGATTAATAAAGATTAAAAAAAATAGATAATAATGGATTGATATATGTCATGTAAGTTAACTCATTTGATGAAGTATAAAGAAAAGTTACAAAATACTCACATTATATAATAACAAATGTAACCATAATAATTATTATAAGGGTAAATTACATTGACCTCCCTTAAAGTTTGTCTTAATTACACAGACCTATCCTATGATTTTCAAAATTACTCTAACCTTCCTCATAAACAAAACTGTGTTACACGAATATCCCTTGTTAGTGACAGAGCGTCAAATGGACTAATATAACTATTTCTTTTTACCAAAATGTCCTCAAACAATCATTTAAAATTGCAGCAATGACCATTTTTCATTTAAGGTATTTTTTTCACATCTTTCACTAAGTTTAATTATATATATATTATATATAAGAATCAATTTTAGTTCCCTAAATCAATCTCTCTCTCTCTCTCTCCGATTAGAACATTATCAGCAAACAGTAATAATGGAGTCAAAGCTTTCACACCCACTTCACAAAATCATAGAAATGTCAACCCACAAGCTTCGTCTAAAGCAATGGCTCAACGAGGAAAAAATTAACATCCGATGAATCTCTCTCAAAGAGACCCAAATCAATAGTATCACCAAAAACATAGGTAACTATATTGTCTCTTTTTCCTCTTCCACTCTACAGGTCCTCTTTTTTGCCTCTTCTTCATAAGGTGGGTCATTCTCTTGGCACAGATCTTGGATTTCATCTCTTTCAACAACATACCATCAATTTCAGAAATACAAATTGGATATTTGGTTGATCTTGTATTATTCGACGAATTACCTTAATCAAATACAACCTTTAAACAGCCACTGTACAACATATCTTTTATTACAATCGTTATATATATGTGTGTGTAATGAATTCATTGCTTAAATATGTATATTTATTTGAATGCTAAAATATATTACAGGACATGTCATGTGAAATTTTGGAATGTTTGCTGTTTAGTTGAAATATAGAGAGTTAGGAGGAGAGAGAAAGGGTCGTTCAAATATAGAGAGTTTGGAAAAATGAGAAAGGGTCGTCGTCTTTAATATAAAGGCAATATTGGTATTTTATTAATATTTAGTGTATGACGTCAATAAATGCTAAAAAGGAAGGTTGATGTAACAAGGTTTGCTTTATAAAGGAAGTCGGAGTAATTTTTAAAACCATAAGGGAGATCCGTGTAATTAAGGCAAACCTCAGGGAAGGTCATTGTAATTTACCCTTTTTTGTAATATTACACCACAATACTCTTTGGGATGACTTGAACTCTTTATAAGATAACATTATACCATGATATGTTATTTATATTAATATCACAATATTGCAATACAATATTATATGTTATTTACGTGCAATATGATAATGGCATTATTCCCTACCATATAAATTAATTATCAATTATATTATATTTTAGATCATACATTATTTATTATGAGAAATGTTTAGGTTTTCCATCTCTGATCACACATTGTATTTGTCAGAGGTGTTTAATATTTTAGTAATTACAAATGCAAGCTTGAACAAAAAATATTCTTTAGGATAGTTTCTGGGTGATTTATTAAGTTGTGTAACAATATAGAATATTTTTAAAATAGGGGTAAGTGTAGAAAACACCCCTAAGGTATACTTCGCGTAGCACTTTTATCCCCTATTTGAAAAAGTGTGCAATAAACACCCCTAAACTTTTGAAGTTGTGCAAAATTACCCTTGTCAGAAATCTGACATAAATTACTAATGTAATACCCATTTTGCCCTTTTACTTTTTCAAAAATTCCTAAGGGGGTATATATGCTACTAATCTCATACTATAGGGGTGTTATGTGCACATTACCTTATATATTATTTAAAAAAAAAAAAAAAATCACTATATATTACTTCCCTATAGAATTTCTCAACATTGTATCTTTCTAAATTTCTCTCTTTTATATGGAATCTTCAACCTTAATAAGTCATTTCTCAAGAAGTCATGGTATTTATCTCTTTTACATGGAATCTTCAATCTCAAAAAGCCATTCTTACTCATACGAAAGAGCTTTGAAAGATTGTTACTACCATTGTGAAGTTAAAAGTCCTTTGAAGATTTCAAATACAAAAAGAAATCTGGGTAGGATGTTTTATGGTTGTGGAAGAATGTGTTGTGGTTCGTTTGCATTTTTCACTTTGGCTTTTTAACCTGTATTATATTTCTCAAGATAGTGATGTAAATCTGTTATTTGAGTTCCTGTATTGTATGCTTGTATTTTAGTTTATGGAGGAAATCTGTTCAAGTAATATTTTATTCAACTTTAATGTTTCAACCATATTAATTAATATTTGTCATCACTAAACATTCAACTATAGCAATTCATTCACCTAACCTGTCATTCATCAAACCATTCAATAAGTGTAAACCAATTTCTCCTTCAGTAAATGTACCACTTTCAGTAAAATAAAAACCCAGTAATACCAGAGAATACCATACTGACAAGCAATCAAGTATTCACTAAACATTACATCTAAAGCATCCAATGCACCTTCAAAAAGTAAAGCCAAAATAATAAACCACCATCCTAAACAAAACCCAGTTTCACCTTTGGGAAAGGTAACAAAATTAAATGGCATATACAAGTAATCCTAGTAAAAAAGTAATACCAATTTCAGCAACTTTAAGTCATACCATACATAAAAGTTATGTTGCTGAGATACCAAATTCCATCAATAGTCTTGGGTGGCTTGTGACAAGAGAGTAGGCATGTCAACAATTTAGGATTGTCTAACATTAAAAACCTGTTAATACAGTTTTGAACAACTAATTAGGTCATATCAAAGGCATAAATAAGTGTGAATTCCTGAAAATAGGTTGTTAAAACAAGCGCACACATACCTCACTAGTTGTAACTGGAGCTTTTACAAAGTTTAGAAGTCCCAATGTCCAATGCACCATTTCCTTGTGTTGTCACTTCATTGTTACCACTACCCCTACCTCTCCCTTGTCTAGTCCATATAGCTATTCCTCTCCCAGTTCCTCTAACAGTCGCATCACCTCTTCCTTGTGTTGTCCCTGCTGTTCTCCCTATCCCAGTCCCTTGTATAGCTACAATTCTTCCTTTAACAGTCCTTATAGGTCTCACTCTCACCACTTCAGCAATTGTCTCGTTTACATTACCTCTACCATTCCTATCACCTCCCTGATTCTCAACATCATGAATATCACCATTAGAAATATGTAATATTCCAAGTATGCTTACTTCCCTTACTTTTTGGTGGTTTATGCTCTACTGGTTGGTTTTTGTAGGTCCTTGCATTGTGACCATGATTTTTACACTTTCCACACACAAGGTAAGGTCTTTGTCTGAATATATTCTATGGTTTAGATGTACCTTCACCATGAGCTTTCATTCTTGTTTTCTTTGGCCTTGCAGGAGGATTCCTACCAATTGGAGAAATCAAAGGCACAAGTAGCAGTTTCTTCATGTGCCTAAGGACCAATGGATTGATCTCGATTGCATATGCCTTCAAAAATGTTGACCTATGCTAGTAGGTATAAACATATTATTCAATTCACAGTTTCTTTTTAGTCATAACAGTAATGGTATGCTTGTATGGGATACCTGTGACATTCCATTCCCCACATGTACAATTTCTCTCTCGTAGATTTACAGAGACATTGTGAACCTCATCTTGAACATCATAACAAGCTAATGAAGAAAAACATACAACACAGTTCTTTGATTCTTTCTTGTTTGCCAACATTTTACCCTTTGCAGCTGGACACAAAAGTCCCTTTTGTTTCCCCA
This sequence comes from Cornus florida, assembly GCF_030987335.1. NCBI lineage: Eukaryota > Viridiplantae > Streptophyta > Magnoliopsida > Cornales > Cornaceae > Cornus > Cornus florida. Next base: position 17,030,000 of record NW_026775578.1, on the reverse strand, counting down.
TGTATTCCCTCCTCTCATGAAACTTTGACATTAAACTCCTCATAATCATCTCAAACATTGTAATGATGGGCTTGTTTATTGCCTTTAATATGTGTGAATCGTTAATTCCACGATTCACACATATTATTATTATTAAGACAACATTTGGAACAATCTGTGAACTTAGGCTTAGTCCAAAACCTAAATGGGATTTTGCACAACCAGTCATATGCCTCACCATTCACTTTCCTTATGTTGTGCACATGTTTCTCAACCATTTGTCACAAAGTAAAATAAATAAATAAAATCACATGATTCAGAGAAAAAAATCTAAAGAAAAAAACCCTATATTATCCATATTGTTGATTATCTGGATGCTCTAATGAGAATTATCAGAATGAGGAAGTTTGTCAGTGCATTACAAAATTTCTCTAAGCGGGATAATAAGTTAACCACACAAGTTTGGGGAAAAAGGATAATAATAATAATAATAAGTGGTAACAAAATAAAGTTGATCCCAAATAGTTTCAATAACATGGCAAAGTCATCTATATCTCTAATATTATTTTACCTTCAAAATATGGAAGTCATGAAGTGGACCTTCTGGCGAGGCTTCTTTTAGAATTGTGTGCTTAAATTAAGCAACAAAGAACACTGATCTGAACCAGCAATAGTGAGGTGCGTGGCGCTTTCCAGTGGACTTTGGGAAAGGATGTGACAAGCAATCTGGGTTACTTTCCATGAAAGATAAATAGTGCAAGAAGTTGTAAATTCATAGTATTGCATTATAGTTAGAGTGACCTTAGCTTCTTGGAACAAACCTTTGCCAAATTTAGGCCAAAAAAAACCCTAATCGAGAGAAAAAAAAATCCCTAATCGAGAGACAAAAAAAAAAACCCTAATCGAGAGAGAGAAAAAAAACCCAAATTGAAAGAGAAAAAAAAAATCCTAATCAAGAGACAGAAAAAACCTAACATAATCTATACATGTAATCGATAATATAGAAATCATAAATCAATACATCACATTAACATAAACAAAATACAAAGATAAATAAGGGTTAGAGAGAACTTACAATTTTGCAGAAGGACACGAACCAATCTTAGTTTCTAAATCGATGAGAATAGACCTACTGTGCTCAGTTTCTGAATCGACGAAGTGGATGAAACATATCGTGATCAAAACCTAGGGTCTTTGGTCTCTCTGTCAAGAACGTGGATCGCAATCGCCATCGAAACCTAGGCACCATGGTTTGTGGTCTCTTTTTCTCAATAACGTGAGGTAGATGATGGATGACTTATGAAATTATAGAATTGGTGTAGTCGTGTAAATGGGTGTGCAAAACGACAACGTTGTTGTTTATTGTCCTTTATAAAATTATTGACTAAAGATAATTTAGTCAAGTTTGGTTTTAAATGTGGCAGAGGGATTTGATTACACCAAATTGAAATTTGAAGGGTGTGATATGCACTGTAAGCATACTTGAAGGATGTTTTTTTGCAGTTGACTCTTTTAAAATAATTAAAACTTGGCACGTGCACCGCACGTGACAAATTTTTGTTCAATTTTCGAACACAAACTAAAGTTAAGGGGGTATTATAGTATTTTGTGTTTTTTGTTAATTTAATTATTTAAAGGTTATTTACAAATGTAAATAGTTTAGGAATTTTCCTTTGCATTTTTTATATATTTATTACCATCACTATATTACCATAAAAAAATAAAGAATAGTATATTTTCCTCTTTAGACAATTTTTCATCTAAATATGCATCATTATTGTTAGTGATTGTAATGTGCAATCTTACATTAACAACATGTTGTATTTAATTTTTCATATATATTAGGGTTAAAATCTGAAAACCCCCATGTTGTTTATCGAAACTATCTACTAACCCCCTTGAGTATTAAAAAACCTCCTGATATAACATAAACTATCACATTGCCCTCATTCCGTCACAGAACCGTTAAGTGCCTGCAAAATGACAAGAATGCCCTTGATAGTATATTAATATTTATTTAAATATAATTATAGTAATTATAATTACAATTGTAATTATAATTATAGTAATTATATATTATAGTCATTATACATAATTATAGTAATTATATATAATTATAGTAATTATATTTATATAATTATGTATAATGACTATAATATATAATTACTATAATTATAGTAATTACTAGTATCTATAATTATAGTAATTACTAGTATATAGGAATTATATACAAACATATACACACACACGTATATATAATACATATACTCCATTATCTGCAAACGAAAAAGTTAGCTAATTGACAATAAATAGCAACATCAATGACATGACTGGGATTGAACTGGGTTTCGTCGGGGGTGGATCAAGGTTGCTTGAGACGTCGACTGATGGATTTCAACAAAGAAGCTTAAGGCGTCGCCAGACTGAGTAATTTGTTAGGTTTCGCCAAGAAGAGCTCACTAGTAAAGCTCACCGATAGTGGATCTAGTATTACCGATTTGGCAACTCACACCCCCACCACAAATCAACCTATCAAATATGCCCTTTTACACTTCTATCGAGGTTATTGGATGGGTGACTTTCTAATACAGTTTTGGGCACCTATCAAAACAAAAGAAACAGGGTATGTCCAGCTTGTTACTTTAGACGAACCTTTTGCTTTTACTTATGATCTTGATGAAATACTTCTTAAGTATAGGAAGCAGTGTTTGCAATACAAATTTAATATGGATGGGGAAGAAGTAGAAGGCCTTAGAATCCCTGGCCGTGTGTTCCGCCAAAAATGGCACCAGTGTATACCAAGTGTGCGACATTACTCTACCAAAGAGTACCCATAGCGTGATTTCGCTCTAGCTTGCGATATTTTGACTTATTTTTGTTTGTCGGTCTTTCAAACCTCTTTCCAGGAATGCATTGGAGTACTCGAGTTTGCTACAACTACTAACATTATAAACTGGATGATCAATGGTATGTTTTTGAAACAAGAGTTCAAGGTTTGTTGAACCCATAATTTGTACTTATATTCTTCTAATTAATTTGATGAGGACTAAGGTGATCGGATACGATTGGAGATGATAAATATGATTTTACCTTTTCATTAATGTAAACCTTACCAAAATTAATCACTTTTCTTCTCTTGCAGTTTGCCAATCTGAAAACTTATTTGTGTGATGGATTGAATTGTAAGGTAAGTTACAGCTGTAAAAGAACAGATTTGATGCAGGTCACGATACTACTTGGTTTGGTCATCGTTATCATTGTGGTTTTATGTAGAAGATCCTTAAGGCTTATGGGATAGAACTGGGTTTCGTCGGGGTGGGTCGAGGTTGCTTGAGACGTCGCCGGACTGAATTGGGTTTTGCCAAGGACGACTTGAGGTGTCGCCAGAATAAAGCAATCATTGGGTCTTTGTTTCATCTGGAAACAAAGTGCATCGGATTGAAGCAATCTCTGAAGTTTGGTTGAGGTTGTTTGTTTGGACTAGCGTTAGCCATAGCTGAAATACACCGGAAAACATGGAGTGCCGGAAAACATGGAGTGTAGGGGCAGTTTAGTTATTAAGTGGTTAAAAGGGTAGTATGGTCATATTCAAATGAAATATTATGAACGTGACAATCATGCGATCTGATCTATTAGTTTTTGACTAAAAATTAACGGGAGGAGTGGTTATGATAGACTTTTTAAAACATTGAGGAGTTTTATGACAGTTTCCGTACTTGAGGGGGTTAGTAGATAGTTTTTGTAAACAATAGGGGGTTTTTAGATTTTAACCCTATATATTATATATAAATTCTAAATAACAAGTCAATTTCACGTGTTAGCACCACGAAGACTTGCAGGTATTCAAAAAAATAATATTATTATAAACGATGAGTTATTAATAAGTATTAATTTTCCTATAGCAATTGAATAAAAAAAAAAAAAAAAAAAAAAAAAAAAAAAAAAAAAAAAAAAAAAAAAACTGTAATTGTAACAATGGTTAAATGTTAACATGTAAGGAAAGCATTGGATTTATATAGGAGTTTTGGGAGTTTCAGTTGAGGTCATTGTGTAAATAATTAATGAGTAGTGGAGGTTTTAGAATTGTGAAATTTTGATTTAAGTTGAGTATATGTAGCAGTCTTTGGGAAATCCTCATTGACATGTGTTTTTCTACATGCAACCTATAAAGCACATATCTTTAGCTCTCTCATATCGTACATGTAGTAGAAATTTTACATTTACTTGCAATAAAGATGAGGAGGACAACCTAATTGTGAGGGTTTAAGGAGAAAGAGAGAGCGAGGAAGATATAGAGTTGGAAATAAAGGGAAACCAAAATGAGAGCTGTAGGATTACTCTATTCTCGCTATTATCTCACATTCATCCACCATCATCATCACCCTTTCATTATTTCATTTTCATTTTCATACTCAATTGAGGTAGGTTTTTTCTAACTTGGGTTGTTTTGTGATATTGGTTTTTTATTCTTATCTTGTTGCCATGAATATGATCTTTATATTGAATTGCATGATATTTTCCTAATTCTTGAGAATATTTCTTACCTCTAACCATCACTATTGAGCTATTTGTCTTTAACCTGATGAAAGCTAAGTGGTTATGAATATGTAATTTGATACGCATATATTTTCTCATATTTGCAAAGAATGTTGTTCATGGCTATTTCTTGTGCTAAAAATCCCTTAGGAACAATTGTCAAGGTTATTCGTACCGGGACTTTTCGTCTCATTCTTTAGTATGTACTCTTATCGTCTCTCTCCTTCTTTATTTTTTAAAATATTTCTTTCCCCATTCTTTATTTCTTATGTTAAAGGTGTTTAATTATCTAATGGTTACAAATACAATCTTGAATAGAGAATAATACTCTTCAAGATGGTTCATTGCTGATTTACTAATATATGTGCAAAAATGTAGAATATTAAAAATAAAAATAAAAATAAAAATTTATTTTGGCACATGCACTGCACGCAACAATATTTTCGTTCAATTTTCAAAGACAAACTAATGTTAAGTGAGTCTTGCAATAATTTGAGTAAATTCAAGGATTTTTTTTATTAATTTAATAGTTCAAAGGTTATTTACGAATGTAAAATAATTCTTGAATTTTTCATTACATTTTTTCCTATTTATTATTATTGCTATATTATAATAAAAAAAAATAGAATAATACATTTTTCTCGATAATTTTTTATTTATTTTTTTGTCATTGACAAGAAACTCACACACACCCATTTTACTTTTTTGGAGACTCGAACTTTCACCATTCATTTTAGAAGGTAGAAAATATACCACTAGGCCCTCTCTAGACAATTGTCTCTCTAAGTTTACATTATTACTATCAGTGATGTTCACGTCCAATATTATATTTAATTTTGTACATATTATATATATATATATATAATTCAAAATAACGAGTTATTTTCACATGTTAGTATCATGAAGACTTGTCGGTATTGAAAAAAAAAAATAGTATTGTTATAAAAAGTAAGTTATTATTTAGTACAATTTTTTTCTATAATAATTGAATAATTTGAACAAACTGTAATTGTAACAATGGTTAAATGTTGACACGTAGAGATAACAATTTTTTCTCATCCGGTGGGTTTTTGCCTCGTCTTGTCCCTAATGGGATGGGTATGGAAAACATTTTTATACTGTAGGGGTGGATATGTAATTTTAAATTTAAACCTAAATCGGATTCGTAGCGAAATCATATTTTCGTTCAACCCGCCCCCATTATATAATAGTAAAATTTGCTTTTATCTTTATTACAAATTAGCTACAAAGCATCGATGCGTGCAACAAGCCTATTGTACCAGTGTCGGACACGCGTGTCTAAGGCTTGGACATGTATCTGACACATTACTGGAAATGTCTACTATTTTTTTCTTTTTTTTCAAGTTCGACGCGCCGTGCGATACGTCTGGGATTCATCGACGGATACGTCTACTACCATTTAAAGTTCTTTTTCAGACCCAAGATGGAGATGTTATATATATATATATATATATATATATATAAAGAGATGTACAAAGATGGAGATAAAATAGATATTCTAAATATGTAAATAGATAAATTTGAGCGAGTCGTGAAAGAAAGAGATAGTGAAGAAGATGGAGGTGAAGAAAAAAATAGGAATAACCATAAAGTACAACCCACAGAGGTCATAAGAAGGAGAGTGAGGAATAGAGAGATCAAAATCTTATCTTCTGTTTTTTTTTTTTTTTTTTTTTTTTTTTTTTTTCCACGACGTTTGAATAGAATGCTAACTCTTTGATATATTGATATATAAAAGAACTTGGGCTAATGCATTTCTATATTTTGCAAGAAAAAACTTGGGTTTTAAGTGAATCCAATTTAAATTAATTGTATTTATGAATATAAATTAGAAGTACATAAAAATTAAAATTTTAAATGTAATAAAAATATACAATATTATTTTATTGCCGTATCGCCGTGTCTTTGTTATATTGTACTCGTGTCCATGTTCGTGTTTCTTAGCAAATTACTAAAGATATCCATATATATATATATATATATATATATATATCCTGAGATATAAATACAGTTTCCCTGTCATTCTCTCCAGTTACCCATTTGTTGCCAATGACCAATTTCAAAATTATACACAACAATTGGAGTTCTTTTTTCACTTCTTTAGTGTATACTATCTTCGTCTATCTCTCCCCCATTCTTTCTTTCTTTTATGTTAGAGGATTTTAATTATTTAGTAGTTATAAATGCAAGCTTGAATAGAGATTACTCTTTAGGATAATTTGTAGGTGATTTTCTAATTTTAGTGTAAAATATTCAGAAAAAGATTCAAAGATGGCACGTGCACCGCACATGACAACATTTTCGTTCAATTTTGAAAGACAATTTAATATTAAGGTGATATTATGATAAGAACAATACTTAGGTCATCATTAGTGAGGATCTGTACCATCTCACCGTTGATGTGAACTAAAAATAAATGAACATATCATATTTAATTACCAAATTCAATATGGTGGGTAGATACCCACTTATCAAATCAGAAATGGTGATTTGATTACTATCTATGATTTCGTAATTAAAATATAATGTGTTCATTTATTATTGGTGTACATCAGCGGTCAATATGATATTGATTTTCACTAGTGAAGACCTAAGTATTGTTCTTACGATAACGAGAGTAAATTCAAATATATTTTTTTGTTAAGTTAATAATTCAATGGTTATTTACAAATAAAACATAGTTTAGGGATTTTACTTTGTAGTTTTGCCATATTTATTATCATCACTATATTACAATTAAAAATAAAAATTGTGCATTTTCCTCTTTTGATGATTCTCTATCTAAGTCTGCACAATTACCATCGTCGTCTTATATTAACGATATATTTAATTTTAAATTTTACATATATTAAATATAAAAATCCAAAATAATAGGCTATTTTCACATGTTAGCATCATGAAGACTTGTTGGTATTACAAAAAAAATCATTATTATAAAAAGTAAGTTATTAATTAGCATGAAATTTTGCTCTTGTAATTGGACAAATTGACAAAACTGTAATTGCAACAATGGTTAAATGTTGACATGTACGATGACAATTTTTTAATGTATGTTTTCGCCTCACCATCCCCTTAATGGGATGGGTATGAAAAACACGTCACCTTGTAAGAACAAGTTTGTGATTTTATATTTAAAACCAAGTGAAGTTCTGGGCGGGTTCAGGTTTTTTGTTTAACCTGCCTTGATTATATAGTAATAAAATTTACTCTTACTTTTATTACAAATTACTAAAACTAAGCTCTATATATTAATAATCTAGAACATTTATATCACCTAATACTCATTCAGCTCTCGAGTTCGAGACACTCCTAAAGCTTCAAACTCATTCATTCTCAATTGTTACCCTTTGCCACCACAGCTCCATTAGTCTCATCGACCACTGTCGCATTCCAGTCAGTTCTTTATTTCTTTTTTCTTGTCCTTGTTTTTATTCTTGTTTAAAATCAAAGTAGATATGTAGACGACCTCTCTTTATATCCTTCTATCTATATCTATATATTTGTACATAGTATGTATATACCAGATCTATGATCCAAATCCACTTCATTCGTTAATTAGAGGGTTTTTTTTTTTTTTTCCACCCGTTATTTTAATTCTTAATTATTGATTGTTATATTATCTTTCCATGATTCATTTGCTCTGTTATTTCAAGTAAGATTACATTATAAATTTGCATATTACTCTATTGTTAATTTTTCTTTAGATTTAGCAATATTTAGTCGATAACAGTTAACTAAATTCTATTTGGGGGATGGTGTGGGAAGGGGGTTATGTTAAATGGTTTTGGGCAAGATCTGGGTAGGTAAACTTAAATGGGGGCGCGGTAGGCACCCTACTCAAACCCGCCTCCATTACCATCACATTTAGGGTGAAAAGGACACAACAAGAACAAAGAAAAAATAAAGCTATATTCAAAATGATAAACTCATCAAATAATGAATTATGTATGTAGGGGTTGCAATTTACCCCATCCCAGTGAATATCCACCTCATTTAAAACAATTTTTGAGGCCCGTTTAAGAAATTTATGCAAGTACTTATTTTAGAGGTGAAAACTTGTGCAAGTGCAAGGCGATGACATAGGAAAGGCCATCCGCATATCCTTTATTATATATACAACACATAAATACCCTAATCTCCTAGACTTAAACATTTATTATCTTCTAATACTTATTCAGTCGTCGAGTTTGAGACACTCACAAAACCCTAGATGATTCACTATTAGTTGTTACTCCTACCACTATAGCTTCGCTAGGATCACCGACCATCGTCGCGCTCCAGTTAGTTTTTTGGTTTTTTTTTTTTGGTTTTTTGCTTCTTTTTTTTTTTTTTTTTTTTTTTTCCTTTTCTTCTCCTTTTTATTCTTCTTCAAAATTAAATCAGATATATGGTTTATGATCGAGTCTTTATCTATATTTATATATATGTACATAGTAATTATATACTAAATCTATGAGCCATACCCACTTTGTTTGTTGATCTAGTGTTTTCTTTTTCCCACTTATTACTTTAATTCTTAATTACATCTCTTTCCACGATTCAATTGATATGTTATTTTCATGTTTGATTGAGTTAAAATTTTGTATATTGCTCTATTGTTGTCTAGTTTTCTTGAGATTTAGCAATTTTGGCTAGTAACAATTAATTACATTTACTTTTGGGGTTTTGAATATTTAAACGGGGGTAAGGATAAGTGGGAAAAGGGCTTTACTAATGTTTTTGGACGAGAAATCTTAAATGGGGGCATTGATGAGGGCGAGGAAATGTATCTTACTTGAACTCGCCCCATTGTCACCCTTACATACATGTCATATTATATTTCCATCCTTCTTTTACGTAAATGTGACAATAAAGGTACTTTTGAAATGAAGATGATTCATATGTGGTTTCATAATTTGTGTATAATTGTAGAATATTCATAAAAAGATAAAAAAAAAATATGGCACATGCATCGCACGGGACAATTTTTCAAAGATAACTAATGTTAAGGGGTAATTGCAATATTTTGAAAATTTTAAGAATTTTTTTTTTGTTCAATTAATAATTCAAATGTTATCTACAACTATAAGATAGTTTAAATAATTTGTTATATATATGGGGCCCACAAGTTTAAAAATGCATTGTCAGTACAATAAATTTACAATATATAAGCTTAGTGCCTAAGGGATCATAACAGCGTGTATGCATTAAATGCACCATACTCCTTGTGCAAGTTGCATCCATTCAACTTGTAGAGCAAGCTCAATCTGAGGCTATAATATTGAATTGTTGTGTACACTTGAACTAAAAGAATACAACAGTTTTCACTCTTTTTAGTTTATTTCTCTATCATATTTGTTGTTTTAGTTTATGTTTCAATATATATTTGTAACACATTATCAACGCGACTCTAGCCATCTGAGGTGATCAAAAGTAGATTAAGTATAAGAGTAAGAGATTATGATTTTTAATTCTTTATTGATATATTACTATTGTGCATCATATATACATGCATATATTACTTTTATTTCATTAGATATATGTGGAGTGATAATTATTTTATGCATTTAGTGTGCCTATTGTGTACATGTTTATTTCTAATGGTCACTGTTATTGTACAAATAGTATTCACTGTTACAAGAACTCATGATTTGTTCACCTAAGTGATATATGTGTACTCACATAATATATTGATATATATATGTGCATATAATATTTGTATGCATAGTAAATATGATTGATTTTACCACCTTTATTGTTTAATGATTTATTCACTATGAATGGTCTTACCGTTTTTATTATTTAATGATTCATTCAACGGTGCTGGTCTTACCGCCTTTATTGTTTAATGATAATAATGAATAGTATTATTCATGTCTTTTATACCATTCTAAAATATGTTATTATATTTTTCTTATATCTAGTTATTCTAAAAAATGTCAAATTTGACAAAGTTAGAATTTGTTGCACTAGACATTTCAGAAAAAAAAAAATTATTTATTCTGGATCCTAGATGCATATATTCATTTAGATGCTATGAATTTGGGAGACACAATCACAGAAGAAAATAAAGCATCCTTCCAAGATAAAGCGAAGACAATAATTTTCTTTCTTCGCCAAATTAGTGAAGAACTAAAAACTGAATACCTCACTAAAAGAAATCCACTAAGTTTGTAAATTTTTGAAAGAGCGATATGATCATCAGAAAATTGTTATCCTCTCAAAAGCTTGGTCTGATTGGCACAATATACGATTGTAAGATTATAATTTCGTCAACAAATATAGCTCTGCCTTATTTAAAATTATCTCTACAATGAAATTATATGAAGACACTGTCACTGTTGAAAATATGCTGAAAAATACATTTACTAATTTTCACGCCTCTAATGTACTATTACAACAACAATATCGATGCGTATATTTGTAAAATATTCTGAACTGATATCATGTCTAGACAATAGGGCAGTCTCAACTGTGTAGTGGTTATCTCTTGGATTCCAATTACAGATGAGGTGGTCCAAAGTCCCCTTTTACCAGGGTACACACATTTCTTATTCCATCTAATGGCATAAGTAGAGTGTCATTATTTTAATAGCCAGCCCACCTACAGATTAATCCAACAAAACTAAATCTAACAATGGTATAAAATATCAAGGAGTCTAACTTATTAGTTATCTCAATGATCACAACACATACAGGAATAAATCTCATCATAACCACATAACAATAGCACAACAATTATAAATCATAATAGTTCAAATCTAGAATAATAAATATGATATAAGCATGATTAAAATCATAATACTATTTACTCATAATTAATCATGGTAAAACAAATAATTACAACCATATGTCATGCTCATAAATCATGAGTATATCAACAGCAATGATTATAATAATGAATCCAACAATTATATTTAATTACAAAAATTAAATATTACGAAAGATTAAATCATATTTATTTAATTAATTCAATCATTTCCATCCAACATCAAAACACGAGGGTCTAATACCAATCTATATATTTTAGACCTATGTCACTATTCCCAATACCTATAAACATGTTCAGGATCATTTATACTTAAAACGGGGTCATTTGAAACACTTTTAGAGAAAACAGGTTCCCAGTGCTAGAGCATAACTACCTATGCTCGAGCACAGCCAAGTGCTCGAGCACTTTGCGTCAGAACAACGTTATGTACGAACACAAAAATCGCTGGACAGAATTTGTAGATATGATTTTGGCCTGTAAATCCAAAGTTCGAGTCCTAAAACATAATTTCTAAGTCCTATATGATCAATAATGATTTAAACAATGAATATACACAAGATCTAACAATTTATAACAAGTTTAATACATCAAATCAAATAATCTATCAAGTTAAAGAATAAATACATATAAACATTAAATCCATCAATTCGATTCATGCATAGCAATTAATTGATCCATTTAATTCTTTGATTTAATCATTAAAGTCTAGTATGTGATGGAGAGATCATAGATTTAAAGGGGAATAGATAAATAAAGAACTTGCCTTATGATTTTCAATCAACTATATAAACTCTCTGGTCTTCTTCTCTAATTCTGGCAACTTCCAAACTCTTTCCACTCACATTCTTCTCCCTCTTCTCAATCTCTCTTTCTCTTTCTAGATCTCTGCTTCTTTTGTAACTCACATATATGTAAAACCCTCTTCTTCTGACTACTACATACATATATACACTAACCCACAAATCCTAACCTAAGACTAACTAAAATAATAATATCTAAATGTAATAAGTTACCAAATTAATATCCACATGATATATACATATATATTATAAATAACACACACACATACACACACACACACACACACACACACATATATATATATTAATATATACACCTTCCCATGGGCCATAATTCCATATGACTTAACTAGTCCTTCTCCAATAAGCCTAAACCCATTTCTTTGAGCCAAGTAACTCCAAGCCCAAACCATGATTAATTTAAAACAAAATAAGCCAATTAATGAAACAAGTAAATTGCATATAAACAAGTAATGACAAGTAAAGTACATTAAATAATTTAAACTAATATAATTAACCAATTTAAATCAAATAGCCATTTAAATCAAGTAATCAACAAATAGCCAAATAAACAATTAAAATAATAAATTAAATGCTCTAAAAACTAAGAGTATTACACAAAAATATTGCATATGTATCTAATGGACTTGGTAACGACATATTTATATGGATCACTAGATCGTAATATTTATATAAAAATCCCAGAAAGATTCAAAATTGCTGAAACAAAATCAAGTAGTATATACTCAATAAAATTACAATGATCCTTATATGGATTAAAGCAATCTGGGCGCACGTGGTACAGTCGCCTTAACGAGTACTTGCTGAAAGAAGGATATGTAAATCATCATCTTTGTCCATGCATTTTTATTAACATATCAAAATCTGATTTTGCTATTGTTACAGTATATGTTGATGATGTGAATCATGTGGGAACATTGGACTTTATGAAAATACAGCCACTTATTGAAAAAAAGAATTCGAGATGAAAAATCTTAGAAAAACAAAATTTTGTCTTAGCTTGCAGATTTAACATTTAAGTGATTATATATAAACAAAGCCCATCCATTGAGCTCCCCAATGGTTGTCCAATCATTTGATATAAAGAAAAATATTTTTCGTCCTTATGAGGATGATGAATAAATTATTGGTCCTGAAGTATTATGTCTCGGTGCAATCGGTGTCCTTATGTATCTTACAAATTGCAAACAACCTGACATTGTTTTTTCAGTCAACTTATTAGTAAGATATAGTTCTGCACCAACCCACAAACATTGTAGTAGAATCAAACACATATTGCGATATCTTCGTCATACAATTAATATGGAATTATTTTATTTTAAAGAATCAAACTCCCAATTAATTGGATATGCAGATGCTGACTATCTCTCTGACCCACATAAAGCTCGTTCATAAATAGGATATACGTTTACTTGTGGTGACACTGTTATATCGCTGCAATCTATGAAACATACAATGCCTGCAACTTCTTCAAATCATTCAGAAATACTCGCAATTCATGAGGTAAGCAGATAATGAATTTGGTTGAGATCCATGATCAAAATATTCGAATAACATGTGGTCTCTTATCAATCAAAGATAGCCCAACAATATTATATATATTGTGGCATACATTGTACAGATGAAAGATGGTTATATCAAAAGTGACAGGACCAGACACATCTCACCGAAATTATTTTACACATATGAATGCCAGAAAAATAGTGATATTGATATTTAGCAGATATGTTCATGTAAAAATTTAGCATACTTGTTCACTAAAGCACTGCCAACTACAACGCTTAAAAAGTTAGTGCACACACCATTAGGATGCGACAACTAAAAAATCTTTCATGCTGATGGGAGGGATCAATTAATTAAAAAAGTACTGACATATATAATATTTTTTTTCCTTCGCTAAGGTTTTATCCCACTGGTTTTCCTGGCAAGGTTGTAACAAGGCAGCTCTAACCCATGCAATACTATTTTTCAGACACACAAGAATATTGTACTCATTTTCCTTCGGTATGGTTTTTTCTCACTGGGTTTTTCCTAATAAGATTTTAACGAGACATGTTCTTAATGTAACATTGTGGATCCCAAGGGAGAATATTATATATATATGGGGTCCACAAGTTTAATGCATTATCTATACAATGCATTTATAATATATAAGCTTAGTGCCTAAGGGATTATAGCAGCGTGAATGCATTAAATGCATTCTACCACTTGTTCAAGTTGCATATATTCAATTTGTAAAGCAAGCTTAATCTGAGGCTATAAATATGGGTTCATCCTTGAATTGCTAAGTACACTTGGACTAAAAGAAAACAATAGTTCTCACTATATCTAATTTCTCTCTATATTATATTTGTTGTTTTAGTTTGTGTTTCAATATATATTTGTAATTTTTTAAAAAATATTTTTTGCCCTATCTAATTTCATCACGTTATTTTCATTAGAAAACAAGGAATAATACATTTTCCTCTTTAGTCGATTCCCCAACTAAGTCTACATCATTATTAACTGTGATATACTGATAGTCACGTGCACTCTTATGTTTACCACATATTATATTTAAATTTTTACATATACTAAATATATAAAATCCAAAATAACAGGTCATTTCATATGTTAGAATAACGAACACTTGCTGTAACTGAAAAAGCCAACATTCTTATAAAAAGTAAGTTATTAATTAGCATGAAATTTTATTATAATAATTAGATAATTTAACAAAATTATAATTGAAACAATGGCAAATGTGAACCTGACACAAGAATGCTTTGGATAATTATGATTACGGGTAGGCTCTCATGCGGTCCAAAAGAATGAATTTTTTAGGGGATCAGCAGTCAAATAGTCAATTACACATAATACTTTATCAGACCTAACTATAGTTAATATTTGTTACCTTAATAGTCAATTTACCATATTTAGTCAATACTACTTTTATTCAATCTCTCTCCTCCTTAATCTTTTCCGTTTTCCTTGCAATCTCCACCAGTCAATTTGTTTATAAATTTGTAACCATTGCTTGTGAAAAAATCCCCCTAAATTGAAAAGAAAAAAAAAATTAAAAGAGCAAAAAAATTAAAAAAGCTTATTCAGGAACCCTAAAAAATTGGCATCCTTTGAACCCATGAAAAAAGCTTATTTAGTAATTATTCCACACTTCGTTCTCAATTTGTTCTTTTAACCCAGTAATGCGATCTTAGTTATTTTCGATGAGAAATTGAGCATCATTTGGAAACTAATTTAAGAATTGTCCCACATGTATCTAGAGTACAGGGAACCAATTGACATATTGGAAGCATATGATAGGTTAATGGCATGAGCAGGAGTTTCCAATTTACATTGCAAATTAATAAATAAGGTTTAGTTTTATATACCTGTGTAAGTAATACCATGAATTGCTAGACATGTAGTATTAAAGTTCTTGTTAATGACGATCTAAATTGGAGAAACTGTGAAATGGTAAATAGGAGGTGTGTGTGTTATGTCCACTTGACATGGTCTTGCCAAAATGTTTCTGCATGATTATTTTCAACGACCGAAAAATATAAAAAAATAGTTTTTGAGATATTTTAAAATTTTGAACGTGGATTTTCTAATACCATAAAATATTTCCAAAATTGAAATGATGAGATTGGATATTTAATTGTATTTGTGCATAAAATTTAAAAGAAATTTAAGGTAACTATGGTAAATTGACTATTAAAGTAATAAATATTAACTATGGTTAGGTCTCATAAAGTAATAACGTGTAATTGACTATTTGACTATTTGTCCGTTGGAAAATTCGCTCTTTTGGACCGTGTGAGAGCCTTCCTGATTATGATTATATGATTGTCCAACCTTATTTATTTGATAAATATAAATAATTGACCATGCCTTGAGCAATTTGACAACGTGATTGGCTAACTTCATCTAAGAGATTGTCGTGACAATATAAGGTTTTACAATCGTGATCGTCCATAATGTAACTAATCTAGACATACAATTATTAAAAGTGTAAACAATTTTGATTATTTATATACATTTTTATACTTTTTATTAAATAATTTTTTTTGTATTTAATAATTTTTTTTAGAGATCTTACACCTTTTGAATTTTTCCCAACAGTTACGAACCAGTTCCATCTTACACCTTTTAAAATTTTCCCAATAATTACAAACCACTTCCATAATACGAGCATTACCGATTACTCTCTTATACTCTATGTTATATTTTTATATTTTTTCTCATTGATAAAAAACACATTCATACACCTATTTTGCCCCTATAAGGACTTTAACCTTCGACCTTCTAATTTGGATGGTAAAAAAAATACCGCTAAGCTATAGCTCTTGGTGTTCTTTCTCTTTGAACATCATATGTTTGAATATTTGAAAACAAAATGATGTTTCCATGCTGTCCTTATTAAGCAAAACTAGTTAACGAAAGAAATTAGTGAAAAATGATGAAATAATGATGTCCTTCAGACATGAAGAGAACAACACAACATTGCCTAACTTATGCATAATTGATTTGTTGTTTTCATTGTCTCTTGTGGACATTTTTTTTATGAGAATCTCTATAGAGATCAAGTTAGGATTTTTTGCTCCTTGCCTCATGCATCACTTATACAATTCTATTAGTACTACCTTAATGAAAATAATGATAACATTTAGTAAGATGAAAATAAAATCGATCTATGTCTATATCATATCATACTACTACTCAAATTGTGTAGATTTTAAACTTTCTATATACACATATTGGAATTGCTCATTAACCACTAAGAAATTTCTCACTAAATAAAAAAATGAAATAAGTTCCAATTTACTTTAAGATCGAAATATAAAAGGTATATTTTTAAAAACTTCTAACTCGAATGTGCTAAGACATATGAATAAAAACCTTTAATCCAATTTAGAATTCTAAATGATAAAAAGAAAATGATGTCTAATTTATAATTTAATAACACGTTTTTTAAGTTTCGAACAAAATGATGTCCCCAAAAAAAAAAAAACTTTTAAATGGATGCATTTCAAAATTATCGATCATATTATTTATTTTATGATTACTAATTTATTTTTTATTATAATTGCACTTCAAATGCATTTGCATGTAAGCTTTACTAATATATAATTAAATGGCTAAAGAGCAAAAACCCCCCTAAACTGTATCATTGTTGCATAATGCCACCCTGAACTATTATTAGGAGCAACTCAGCCCCTTAACTATATAAATGTTGCATATTGCCCCATTGATAACATTTTTTGGCCACCAGAAGCTAATTTCCGACCAACTGAATGACATAATTACTAATTTAAAGCATCTCAAATGCAAAATGCTATATTTCCATACCAAATATATATTTAGAGAAGAGTTACAGTGTCAAAATGCTATATTTTTGCAATTTTGCTCCAATGATGCATTTCATCCAAAATGCTATTTTTTGACACAACAATCATTCCATATTTTGAGAACCTATTGGAGTACCTTATTTTTATTTTAGCTACTTTTGACAATTTCAAAATATGAGGGGTCTTTTGAGAGAGCTCATTGGAGTGCCTATTTTCATCCACTTGCTATATTTTGAGTTTGAGAGACCATTTAAGAGCTACTATATTTGAAAATCTCAAAATATGAGAGGTCTTTTGAGAAATGATTTGAGTGTTTTATTTTCATCCATATGCCATACTTTGAGTTTGAGAGCCTATTTGAGAGGTCATTGGAGATGCTTGACCCCTTACTTATTAATTTATTATAAAAATATAAAATTCATGAATATGAAATAACAATAATGCTCTTATATTTTTATTTTAACTTACTCTTCAATTTTCCCTACAACTGAAAGTCACAGCCAATAAGGCTACCATTGCCGGCAGTGACGCCGGTGATTATTGCATGAATAGAGGTGAGAGGTGTGAGCGGAGGAATTTCATAAGACCGATGGTGAGAGCTCCTAAAGAAGCCATTGATGGAGCTTGTGAGGGATTCTGACAACCGTCCGGTGACCATATAGTGGTATTCTCTCTTAACTGTGACCATACGGTCGCCACTCAGGTGTTAATACAGATTGCCTCGCCGCATCAAATCGACCCTTAAGCTCGTCTCCAATGTTTGGTTATTGAAACGATTCTCGGCAGCAAGGAGTGTGTTAGCGACGGCGAGGATCTGGTCTGCCAGCGACAATGAGGATCCGGTCAGTGTATTTGAGTCCACCGCTCGGCCACAGTAGTTATTCGACGTCGCTTTCTCCCTCAATCGTGACCTAAACCCCATTGACGGCCACCCACCTCTCCTAAACCATCAGGTTGCTAACAAAAGGTCACCGTTATAGTGGGAGAACAAGTTCGCCGTCTGGCATCTTCTGATCTTGAGCTTCGCCGACACTCCAGTGGGTTTTCGTCATTGCTTGGGCACTTGAAAACTGTGAAGATTGTTAAGTTTCAAGCACTGCCCCAAAAATGGATCTGTAGGAAGAGAGAGAGAGTAGAGAGAGAAATAGAGGAAAGGCCAGTTGCAGGAGGTGGGTTGGAAATTGGCGCAATTGGCAGAGACGATTAATGTGAAGTTCGAATTCAAAGGGTTTGAGGCGAACAGTTTAGCCGATCTGGAAGCGTTGATGCTTCATTAGAAATAGGATGAACCGGGTTGTTATTTCAATGGATTGTTTCAATAAAAAGTTACAGAGCAAGAACAAGAATATGTCATTCTCTCTATTGATATGTTGCCGCCGCCATCACCGGCTACAAAAATCAAGTAAATCAAAGACATACACATTTGAGAAAATTAGAAACCTGAATAGAAAAAATTCAAAGGGATCTCGACATCGCCATCCGTGATACCACTCAAGCACTTCGCCATCGATCTCCCTTTGTTCGCATTCTCATCGCTAAGGGACATGTGCCACAGCTCGAATCAGCGAACAGTCGCCGGCCTCAGGGAAGATAATGGAGGGAAAAAAAAAACTGAGGGCATTATCAAAATTTTACACCATGATATTTTATATCTTTTATAATAGATTAATAAGGGAAAAATTAGTAATTGTGCCCCTCCCTTGGTTGAAAATTAGTTTCCTATAGCGGGAAAGTGTTGTCAAGGGAGGTAATATGCAACATTTCTATAGTTGAAGGAATGAGTTGCTCCAAAAAATAGTTCAGGAAAGCATTATGCAACGATATAGTTTAGGATTTTTTTTTTTTTTTTTGCTCTTTTGCCTAATTAAATAGATATCAATTTAGCCATTTAAAATTTAAAATATACCAAATTGCACTAAATCCCCCATATACTATAAAAAGTTACAAGATATCCCATATATTATTTTTTTCTTCTTATTTACAATAAATACCATCAAACTATCAAAAGTTACAAATTACAGCCTCAAATAGCTGGGTATTGAAATTTTGGTGTTAAAGTGGTCACGTGTAATGCACGCGACATATGAATCGATTGTTTTGATGAACATACCCTTACACCTATCTATTTTACCCTTCACAATTGATTTCATAAATGAGAAGTTGAGAGTATTTTTGGCCATGCGTAAGAATAATTTCACTAAATCAATTAGTCCATATATCGAGTGCGTTGGACGTAATGACTTTAACAACAGAATTCTAACTTCCGGTTGGCAGATAAAGGCAATTTACAATTTTCAATAAGTAGAGAGTGTTTGTGTGGCGCTACATCTTTCCTCATCTTCTTCTTTGTTTTCATGGTACTGAAATATAAGAATTTTATTTATACAAAATTGTAATTTCCGCTGCCAAAGGCTGCAATGCTTTACAATTTTTCTTCTTTAAATTTATCTCCTAATTTTTGTTTATAAGAGTTAGATAAATCATTGACATAACAATCTTATATATATATATATATATATAAGGTTTATAGTGGTTAAAACTTTAATTGCTAACAAAGAATATTAAGATGAAATCCTAGGGCGTTAATAAGATTTTTGACTTTTATTTTTTACAACATATAGAAAGATAGACAACTTTTTAAATAATTAATTACTTTATATTTTAAAATAGGTCTCATTATATTTGACACATACTTTTACATAAACTCGCTGAAATAGTAGGTTTTTATTTGTCGGGCTAAATAGCACGACTCTAAATTATGTTGTACTTGTGAAAGGTGTAATTTTTTATTTTTTATTGTTAAATAGTTATATAAATTTACAGAAATTGTTTGCTTTACTTTTTAAAATTATAGATGGGAAAGATATAAAATACTAGAAGAAAGAGGGAATACTTGTAATACTTTCAATTAGATGGGCAATAGAGAGAATAGAAATAATTTGAAGGATTGGGTTTGTTACGAAGGGGTAGTCTTGGACAATGGATAAAATTTAAGACGAGTTTCTCTGTCCTCTCTGTTTCCATCTTTCTCTTTCTACGTTTCTCTCTCCTCTGTTTCTACATCCTTCGTCGCTTCCCATATCCAACACACCAAATCTTGAGGAAACCCTAACTTTTCCCCTTTTGTTCAGATTTGGTGATATGCTATAATTTCAGAATTGATAATCGATTCAAATCAACCCATTAGGCATCTTTATCGTTTGTTTTGAACCTAAATTTCAATACTAAATTCTAGGTTTCTCATTGATTTCTAGGGTTTTTGCGGATCGTGGAGGTTTGATTTGCGATATCATATGTTTGTATTCTGATAGATCTATTGGTTGATTTGTGTTTAAATGGCGAACGGTACCGATACAGAGGATTATGTGGTGTTGTCTCGCGTTCGTCCGGGTTTGAAACGCGAATTCGCTTTTGCGTTGAAGTCTCAATCCGAATACGCCGGTTCAATTGGTCGGACACGGTCGAGGAGGCCTCAGAATGGGTCTCTGGACAATGGAGTTTTAAAGAATTCGAGCACTAAGAGATTAAAGAGCTCCGTTTCGAAGGAAACAAAGAATGATACAGAGAAACACTCAATCAAAGATGATTCAGTTACAGATATGGAGATATCGATGAATAATGAGGCGATAAATGGCAGTAAGGTGAGTGATATGATTGGTGATATTGGCGAGAGGGTGATATCTCTTAGTGATGAGGATGAGCCGGAGAGTGATGTTGTGGATCTAATAAGCGATGATGAGCCAAAGAGTACTTTGGTGGAATCACTGATCACAGCGGAAGAACCAAAGGATGAGATGAAGATACCGGTGGAAGCTGGAAGCATTGATGAGGCAAAGACCAATCTGGTTGAAGCCATGAGTGAGAAGGAACCCAAGAATGATTTAGTGGAACAAATGTGCAAAGAAGCAGCTGAGCCGGAGTATCAAGTGAAGAATTTTGCAGATAAACCTCCAACAGATGCAAATTTGGAAAAGGTTGATCCGCCATGCAATGGGAAATACTCCGTGGAACCAGCTATTCTGACTGGGAATGGAATTGCAGAGAATGCTATGCCTGGCAAACCTGTGAGTTGGGCTGCTGGTTCTGCGTCGAAATCAAATGTGGAATTGGTGGAATCAGCAGAGGTATCTTTGACGGAAGATGTAAAGACCGAAGAAGTTGCAGAAAGTGAAACAGTAAGCTCACTAGTTACACCAGCGAATAAGCTTGAAATGAAAATGTCAAAAAAGATTTCATTGAAGAGATTTCCCCCCAAGTTAAAGGAACTTCTCGACACGGGTTTGCTTGAGGGTTTACCTGTGCGGTATATCCGAGGCTCGAAGGTAAATTCTACATTCAGTTTCTACAATTTTTGCGATGTTTAACTTAGAAGCTTGTCCTGATGTTTTAGTTACTGTTATTATTACATTTCTCGATATAGGTGAGAGCACCAAAGGAAACAGGGCTTAGAGGAATAATCAAAGGTTCTGGGATATTGTGCTCTTGTGAGATGTGTGGGGGAGCTGAGGTAGTTTTGTATCCCAATTCAATATATCAGCCTGTTAACACGTTATTTTATTTCCTATAGTTGGCAGTAAGTTGAAGTTTTGCATAATTAATTTACTTTTCTTTTGTTTTGGTTCATGTAGGTTGTGACTCCCAATCAATTTGAGTTGCATGCGAGTAGTTCAAATAAACGTCCACCAGAATACATATATTTGGAGAATGGTAACACCCTCCGCGATGTGTTGAATGCATGCAAAGATGCTCCAATGGATATGTTGGAAGTAACTATCCAGAATACCATTGGTTGTTCATCTGGAAATAAACCCACAATTTGTCTGAATTGCAAAGGTTTTTTTACTTGTCTCTTTTGTTATATCAGACATATATATATATTTTTAAATTTTAATAGTGATTGTATTTTGTTTGCCTTTCATGATTTCAGGGTCCATTCCTGAAGCTGGCACTTGTAAAACAGTTCTGTTTTGTGATTCGTGTATGGCTTTAAAAGAGTGTCAACCTAGCCCTACTCAAATGAGTGATACTAGTGATAGGTATTGATGGTTAGAATTTAATTTAATGAATTGCGATCATCTTAATTATTTACTTTTGGTAATTTCAAGGGTATCATGATTGGATGTTCAACAGTTGCGAATTTACTGTGATAAAACTCCTAGCTATTTTGATATGAACATTAAATGATGTGTTAGCTGGGTTATTGTCCTTTCACTCTAACATTTCTTGGACTTAGAAGCAAATTGATGTCGTGACATATTAGCAGTTACTTGGTTTTGTGGAAAAACAATTATATGCTTTGAAAATACTAAAAGTCTATTTATCTGCTTATCTATTGGAAAGACCTATTTATTTGCTTATCTATTAGAAGGATCTATTTATCTGCTTATCTATTAGAAAGATCTATTTATCTGCTTATCTATTAGAAGGATTCTATGAAGCAAAATCCACTATGTCGGCAGCCTCCTCTGCATGCTTCTGTTATGAAAATGTACTTTTCCTTGAATATCACTAGTAGATGCACACAGCAAAACATACAAAACAGCAATAATTAGATACAAATTACAGTTATATGTTTCTTTAGTTAGGTCCTTAGAGGGTGAGGGAAGTAGAGTTTATTAAGGGATCAATGTTGAAGTTAAAGACATAGTATCAAATGCATTATGCCATGTCCGCTTTTTTGCTCATTCATTTAAGATTATCTCATCAATTAATATAGTGTAATTTTATTTACAAGTAAAAGAAAAGAAAAGTTTAAGAGGCGTCTACCAAGTTACAAATGGTTATGTCCTTGAGTTTTACAAAACCGTGCCCACCATTCATGTTGCAGAGTTTGATGATAGCCTTTAAGACATTCTGTTAGTGGCAAGCACATAGATGACTTGGCGGGTTGAAACAATGCCACTGGTGGGAATAAAAATGAATTAAGCTTTCAAAATTTGTAAACCATGGTATTGGCAAGCCATATAAGCTTAATACAACAAATCAAAATTTTCCCCCTATTTGCACTATTAGGGTTTCCTTGTACATATGAAAACCCTTTGGTAGTTATGAATCAATTTTGAAGTTGGCAAATCAACTTATGTCTTTCCTAATTCAGTGCGGATACTTCGATTGTGGATATACATTTTGTGAAGTCACAATTTCTTGTGAGAAAACTGAGTTTTTCAGAACCACTGTATGCCTAGGTATCATGTGTCTGCTAGTGCAACATTTTTATTTTAGAAAATGAGACGTTGAATGAAACCAGGGGTTACAAAAGGTGGTTTAAAGGACAAGAGTTGACAAAAAGAAGTGAAGTAGAAAAAGACAAGATGAAGTTGCATCAACCCCATGACGAAGCTCACTTAAATGTTTCAACGTGGAAAGTAGTTCCACTTAAAGAATTCACTTAACAAAAGTTTCCTCTATCGTTGATCAAAGCGTTTGCTTTTAGAAATTTTAAATATATAAATTGAAAGGCATTCAAAAAAGAAAAGCTAATGCATGAATTTGAGTTGCAAGATGAGAGTATGGTTTATAGCCTTAGATTGCGGTGCACTAAAAGATACACTTGAATGAGCAATATTATCTCTAAGAACTTGAAGTGCTGGACGGACCTATTTTCGCCACATTATGTCAATTTATAGGCTTAGTTTAGGAAATGCTAGTCTTCCGTTAGTAACATTTGATAGCCTACCCAAATTTGGATGGGACAACCGGACAATTAAGGGCCCCACCATCAAACTCAATGCCATACTTTCTTGAGGAAGGGGTTCCAGAGTCCCAGTGACGAAGGTTTTTGACTATTGCTGGATTAGTCTATACCCTACAATCTTATCTTTTGGTGCAAATTTTGGACTTAGCATTTACTTTCTTTCAATGGAATAGCTTAATATTGACTCACATTAAAATGTGTAACAGCTTTGTCACATATAGTAGGATCCATGTGGCCTATAGCATCATTTACATTTAGGTATGTTTTGTTGTGGGAGATTTTTTTATGATCCTGAAACAGTGAATTGTATTCTAATTCTATGCTGCTGGTTCTCTATCTCATTTAACACAGTAAGTGGAAGATGGAATTCTTCAAATATCATGTGCCCATCCTCATTTATAAAACGAATCATACCCATGTTACCAGCACAATTCTGTGTGTGACATTGCAATGTATAAATTGTTACCAGCACAATTCTGTGTGTGACATTGTAATGTATTAATGACATGGATATGTTAAATTCTTTCATTATCATACCAAATTCCCATCACTTGTCTGTCTCACTCCTTGGTGTTATAGGAATTTGCTATTATTTTATTTTTTTTAGCATTGCTTTGGACTCTACTGTCTTTTAACAATCAACATAGTGCTGTTGGAAGATTACCATTTGGTAATGTATGTGTTTTCCCATGTGTCATTGATGTGTTTTTGAAATACTTTTATTTTAATATTTTCAGGTCACCGATGTCTATTCCAAAGTCATCTGACAAAGTGTCCTATAGTAGCTCGTCAAGGAGTAAGAGTCATGGGAGGTTAACTCGAAAGTTAGTATTTTTTCTGCCTGATCTCTTAATTAATCTTTTATAAGTAGACGCATATATTGCCACCAGCATTTATTGCATGTTTCTTTTTGTCTGTTTGATTTAGTGCTCTAAATCTTTTTTGTTTTGTCTTTTTTCAAGAGATTTGCGGATGCATAGGTTGGTATTTGAGGAAGATGTGCTGCCTGATGGAACTGAGCTTGGTTATTATGCTCGTGGACAGGTTGTTTATCTCATGAAGCTACATGAAATGTTTTGGCAATAGCATTTCTATATGTAATACTCCCTCCGTCCCATTTTAATTGTCCATCTTTCCTTTTTGGGTTATCCCAATGTACTTGCCCCACTTAAAATGTCCAAGTAAGATAAACGCATCTTTTGATAAATACCCTTGAAGTTTTAAAAAATTTCCTATATATATTCAAACTTGAAAGGATAATTTGGTAATTTTGAAATGGGACAATGCATTAATTGCATGTCTCCTTAAAAAGTTCTACCCTACAAAAGGGACAACTAATATGGGACTGAGGGAGTATTTATTTATTTATTATTATTATTACTATTTTCTGAATCTTCTCTCATTGTTTGTTAGAAATTGCTTGCTGGTTACAAGATGGGTGCTGGAATTTATTGCACTTGTTGCCGCAGTGAGGTAGTTCTGTTATGATTTGGATTACGGCCTTACTAAGTAATCTATTTGAGATGTTGACCTCCTTTACGTGCCTGAACAGGTCAGCCCCTCACAGTTTGAATCTCATGCTGGTTTTGCGTCACGCCGGAAGCCGTAAGTGTCTTTTTTAATATTTTGGAAATTGGTTGGAAATCATGACCTATAATTTTATGCTGCCATGTGTAATGATAAGTTATTTACCCTTTATTCTTTTTGCTTTTGTCCTTTTCCTTTTGACTTGGGATTATTTGTTTTTGCAGGTACCTGCACATTTATACATCAAACGGGGTTTCCCTTCATGAATTGTCAATAAGTTTATCAAAAAATCGGAAGTTTTCTGCTGAAGAAAATGATGATCTCTGCTCCATCTGTGCAGATGGAGGAGATCTTTTGCTTTGTGATACTTGCCCACGAGCATTTCACACAGGTGAAAATTACTCTTGTGTAATTCGCTTTTGTTTTTGTGATTTTTTTTTTTAGTTTTTATAGCTCTTGTTGTATGGCGGTTGTGTTGTTATTTAGCTCTTGTTATTTACATTCATACTACGGATCATGGAGCAAGTACTGCTTAAGTTGTAAAAGTATTAAGGATAATTGGGCATAAAAAAAAAATTAAAAACATGCCAGTATGTGTTACCACCTTCTCATGCAATGTTTTGTCTCTTCTTGTTCTCTTTTCTATAAGCACTTTTGTTTTTTTCCCATACTACTACTGTGTGTTGTTTCGTTCCTGATTTGTAATAATACAAGGGTGTGTTGTTATTTGAATTAATGTATATCAACAACAAATTTATACATGCGATAAATGATGATTGTTGCTGCTTTTGTGATCTGCAGAGTGTGTTTCTCTACCTAGCATCCCCAACGGTACTTGGTACTGTAAATATTGTCAGAATACGTTCCAAAAAGAGAAATTTGTGGAGCATAACGCCAATGCTGTTGCGGCTGGAAGGATCGCAGGAATTGATCCTATAGAGCAAATAACAAAGAGGTGCATTCGTATTGTGGAAACTCCAGATGCTGCTGAAGTTGGTGGATGTCTGCTGTGCAGGTTGTATTCAAAGTGTTTTAAGTTGGAGTCTTCATATTAAAAGCTTAAATGGCCTGTTATCATTATTATTTACATATTTCCCCATCCCTCCACTTTTG
The DNA here is from genome assembly GCF_030987335.1 of Cornus florida. Classification (NCBI taxonomy): domain Eukaryota; kingdom Viridiplantae; phylum Streptophyta; class Magnoliopsida; order Cornales; family Cornaceae; genus Cornus; species Cornus florida. The sequence continues at coordinate 17,003,228 of NW_026775578.1, read as the reverse complement.
GATACCCTCCTGATCAATTAATGAATATTGATAAATGTGCATTTGGATTGAATACCACTTGGAAGTGGGTTCTCTAGTTGGAACAAATAGTCAATTATAGCCCTTAGTGAAACATTCTTGAATATATCAGCCAAAAATTCTTTTATGCCTATAGCATCATTCTACTACTACTACTACTACTACAGATCTTCTCATCTCAGAATTTTGATGGTAGTGTATAGTTGTTATTATGAAATTTAATTGCAATTTAGGGATTAATTTCTTTTGTATTTCTCTATGAGTCAGTACAGCTTTAATCTTCTTTTGTCTGATGATTTCTGTGCTTGTATATGTCATCTTTAGATGCATTAAGCAGTTAACTTTTGCCTCAATTTTGTCGTCTTCATCATTTGAAGAACTTTTTGTTCTTACACATTCTTGATACATGCAGGCAACACGATTTCAGCAAATCAGGATTTAGTCCTCGCACAGTTATCATTTGTGATCAGGTATTTACTATTCTGTCATGATGGCAGTGTGCTTTGCACGTTTGGCTTTCCAAGTGCCCTCAATTTTACATTGCTTAAGTTTGTAACAAGTGCTCTCTCTCTCTCTCTCTCTCCAGTGTGAGAAGGAATATCATGTTGGCTGTTTAAAGGAGCACAAAATGGATGACCTAAAGGTATTTGAACATGTTATGTTATTTTTAAATTTTAAATTTTTTCTTCAATTGTTGTATACCCGGCGCATACGCAAAACTATTTGTTGATAATGTGTTGATCCATACATATGACAGGGTTTACCAGAAGGGAAATGGTTTTGTTGCATGGAATGCAGTAGGATTCATTATGCTTTGCAAAAGCTGGTAGTTAGTGGGGAAGAGAAACTTCCGGAGACTCTGCTAAATGTTATAAAGAAGAAGCATGAGGAAAAAAGCTCGGAGAATAGTGCTAGTGCTGATCTTGATTTAAGATGGAGGCTTCTCAGTGGGAAAACAACTTCTGATGAAACAAGAGTGTTGCTTTCGAAGGCTGTTGCTATCTTCCATGTGAGTAATTGTTGATTGTTATATTTCTGAGGCTCCTTTCTATTTTTTATTGTTGGTTTTATTGCTTGGATTTGATTAGATTATGTAAATGGTTTCACTGAAAAAATTCCCATTCAGGTTCTATTTTGATGTTCTGCTTTTGTTTATGCTTTTGTTGTTATTTTATTTTTTTAATTCGTGAAGTTAATGATATGTGAAAGGCATTGTATTGAAGACTATCTGATTATCGGTAGCTCCCTTAAAGGAGGCAGAGGCCCAGAACAACTACAAGATTATTTATCTGGCCAAGAAAGCTGGAGAGTGAAACATCCTAGTCCAAAATCGTCCAAATAAGCAGAAATCATTTTCTAAAACTAATTATTGTAACCTCTTTTTTATCTCCTTCCATTGTACTTGTATAGGCAAACACCTATGTGCTCGTTGCATGATTGAGATTTTGAATATGGCCTATGGATGGTAGCCTTAGGACTTCCATGGCATGTTAAAGAGCTCCATCAATTCGCTATAGCAATATTCCAAAATACAGGGAACTTGGGAGATGGGCTTTCCTGATAGAATTTTTCAGTACATGTCTTTTTGGATGGAGAATGTTTAAATGGATTTTTAAATTGAAGAATACCAAATGGATTAATGGAAAATGTTTTATTTGTTATCTCTCTCAAAATTTGAGTTATTTCCAGTCACCTTGATCCTTGAACACCCTTTTTGTTCCCCTTTCCCGATTCATATGTACACTGTGTTGAACTCTCTCTAATAGTTTGTTGTCATCAGTTATAATGTTTTAGTGCCTGTGAACCTTCAATGTTTATTTTTTAGCAATCTTTTGTACTAACAGATTTTTAATCTCTTTGTTATGCTTAGGATCGGTTTGATCCAATTGCGGATTCAAACACAAGCCATCTTGATCTCATTCCGCACATGGTTTATGGGTGAGCAATGATGTTCATTTATACCAATATTTAGTAATATTATTGTTCAATTATAAGTAAGTGTCATATGGAATTTCAACAAAAAAATTTCAATCTTCCTGCAGTAGGAACTTGAGGGACCAAGAGTTTGGAGGGATGTACTGTGCAATACTAACAGCGAAGTGAGAATCATTACTAAATGCTTAGTTGATATTCTTTGCCTTTTCTTTATCTTTTATTTTTTTGAGAAGTATTTTTTTCTTGGAATGATATCCTCCATTTTCTATGCAGTTCGTCAGTTGTTTCCGCTGGAATTTTTCGTATTTTTGGACAGGAAGTAGCCGAACTTCCTTTAGTTGCAACTACTATTGATTGTCAAGGACAGGTGAGAGTAATGGGCTGTTGAGCTGATGACCTTTTTATGTGCTTTGGAATTCTTCATTGCTTCTAGTTTTTTATGTTGTATTAAATATGCCAAAAATTTAGACGAACAGCTATTCTGATCTTTAGAATTTACTGTGCTTGTAGGGGTATTTTCAGTCGTTATTCTCTTGTATTGAAAACCTACTTGGATCCCTGCACATCAAAAACCTTGTGCTCCCTGCTGCTGACGAAGCAGAGTCCATTTGGACAAAAAAGTTTGGATTTGCAAAGTTGGCAGAAGATGAGGTACGTGCAATTTTTTTGTGGTTTCGTCTCGAGCACATGAATTTAAGTCTAATATGCATGTTTTTTTGTCCTGCAGCTGAATAAGTATAGAAAAGATTACCAGATGATGGTATTTCAAGGGACATCTATGCTTCATAAACCAGTTGCACAGGTCGATGAGATAAAGAATTTGTAAATAGAAGGGTCACCGTCTTTTTGTGAAGTGTACAGGGGTCGCCGTCTTTTATGTAAAGGAGAAAGGGGCATTACCCATATGTTTTTTGGTAGCAAATAGAAAAAGGTAGAAGAGAGAAGAAATCTCAGCCCGTAGATGAATATACACAGTAGTAGTTGCAGCTGTTACTGGAGGGACTAACCATGAAGCTGGAGATCAGATAGCAGAGCTGTCATTTTTTGTTTTTTGAGTAGGGGATTCAAATTCTTTTATTCAGTGTTTTCCCGCTTCTACCGCAACTAATCATTCTTTTGAATTCTGAAATTGGATCTGGTTCTGAATCAATGCAAGTATGATGATGATGATGATGATGATCTGGTTTTGAATTAAAACCTATAGCAAATTTAATACGCCTTCTGTTTAACGTCTATCTTTTGTGGGGAGCTATAAATTGCTGTATGTTTTGTGGTTTTAAGTTTTATTCACTTTTTGTATTATAGACAGAACCGCATTTGTTGGTGAATATTATAGCATTATCATTCTAGTCTAAAGCCTTGCAAATCAAATTAACGTTATTTTAGAAGTGTGATGCATTATTTTAGAATTGTGATAGGGAGTTTGATTTCTAGAGTTATGATACATGGTCGGATTTTCGGACTATCATGATTGATGATGTCACGATTTTGTTATTAGTCACTCACATAAAATGCAATACCGTATTTATCATTTTTTACTATTATATGCTTTGTACATTTATCATTTGTAACACAAAGACTAGAAACTCGAATTTTTAATATCCCTTAGCTTTCTATTTTATTTGTGTAATTTTTTTTTTTTTTTTTGGTACAATGCACCCACATTAAAGAAAGAAAACAGTTGATGTATGTCTTCTTGTTTGATGATAATTAATGGTTTTAATGAGCCTACTCTCCAAACTCTATGTAAATTAAAGTTAAATTTGATTTGTAAGTTATATTTCAAATTAATAAATCAGCCAGCTAATTAGTTTTTTAAGACAATGTAATTATCACGCTCCTTGCGGGGAAAAAAATAATAAAAGAAGTCAAATATTATCGTTTAGTCAGATTTGAAACAATGCACCGTTATTACCAAGTGTGCCGTTATGAAGTCACTAGGGCTCCAATTGAGCGGGAACATATTCAAAATTTAAAATTCAAACCAAGCATTTTCTTTTTGCCTATAATACTACTAGAACATTTCAAGAAATAATAGTTTTACTATCTGACCCCTGTAAACTTTTATATTCCGTCTTCTCACCCTTTTTATATATCATCATTCTCTCATCTTTTTATTTTGTTATTCTCTCTAAAAGGTACATCACCGCATCTCTGTTGGTTGCTCAGAGTATCGCTCTTTTCTTAAATCAAAATTAGGGTTTCGTAATTTTTGTTAATAGTCATTGCCTTTCTTTTGTTTCATTTCTCAGATCAAGTGGCGATTCGAACACCACTCTACTCTCTTCAAAGCGATTGAATTCGAAAATCGAAACGAGAACAGCCAGAGATGGGTCAGATCCAGTACTCCGAGAAGTACTTTGACGATACCTTCGAGTACAGGTAATTTCTCTTCCTTAGTTTTTTTTTTTTCTGATTTGGCTTTGGTTCTTCGATTTCTTGATTTGGCTTTGGTTCTTCGATTTCTTGTGAACTTCGTTTTTCTCACATGAGGCTCGTCTTCCGATTGTTGATTCAGGCATGTGGTTCTTCCTCCTGAAGTGGCCAAATTGCTCCCAAAGAATCGGCTTCTCTCTGAAGTAATGTATTTAGTAATTGGCAATTGAATTAGGGTTTTACCGAATTTCGTTTGGTTTATTTTTTCCTACAACACCTTTATCTGTTCGGTTTCTAAGAAAATGAAGGAAAGGAAAATATATTTGTTAATATTCCTATTATTATGTGGTACCAGCGGAAGTCAAAATCAATTCATTTTGTTTAAGCAGTTTGAGTTCCCCAACGGAGGTTTTACATGTACTTTTTATGTGGTTGTTAGAATACTCACATTTCTATTTTTTACAACTCTTACTCTTTCTTTGTTTTGTATTTAGAGAGTTGAAATTTAAGAATTGAAAGAATATCATTTATTTTGTTTCAATTCTTTGAATAACCAAACAAAAACAAATTGCTATTTTTTTTTTGGACCTAGAAAAGTACGTACATGCTATATCCTTTTTGATATTAAAATTGCTCCTTTGTTTTGATTTGGTATTACAGAATGAGTGGCGTGCAATTGGAGTTCAGCAGAGCCGAGGTTGGGTGCACTATGCGATTCATCGACCAGAGCCTCACATCATGCTCTTCAGGAGGCCTCTGAACTTTCAGCAGCAACAGGAGAGCCAAGCTCAGCAAAACATGCTTGTCAAGTGAAAATTGTTACCCTTCTATAAATTCTCTGTAATAGCCTTTTCATTTCCTCTAGAAATGAACACATGATATGATACTTAGGGTTCAAGATTGCGATGTTATGAAATGCTTGGTACTGTACTGTTTGATTCTCTTTGCCTTGGAGAATTTCAGGTTAAAACTTTTGTTTGATGACACTGATGTCATTGGTGCTTGGTAGTAAACTTGTGTTTTAGGGGAATTATTTCAACGAACTTATATAAGGGATATGCTTTTGTTTAATGTTTTCATTTGGTGTTGATTGCGTCTCTATAATGCTTTGCTTTGTAATTGTATTTTTTGTTTCTGGTTTTTCTGCTTTTGAAGATCAGAGGGAGACACTATTGGATGATCTCACTTTGAGTCAAATTTGTTGGTACTATTATGCTAAAGTATGGGATAATCTTGCTTGATTATAACAGATTAGATAAATTGTAAATTTTTTTAGGCTGAGTTTGTTTACTGAGATAGTAGTTGAACTGTCTTCCAAATCCTCAATCTGAGGTATTATGTTATGCTAAGGAATGGGTTGTGATTGGAGTATTAGGACGAACCATAATTTGTGTGATGTGTTAGCCCTTAAATGACAGTGACAGAACTTTCATGGCATAACTTACTTGATGCAAAGTCCACAATCTCCATTTCTCAAGCATTGATCTAGTTACAGTGAATTTGAGTGGGTTGCTCTTCAAAGTCCTTCCTCTTGCATGTTTATTTGTGTTGTATTTTGGAACACATCTATCATAATTATTTTGGTCCGTTTGATTAATTCTTTTTATGCATTTAGTTCACACTTACTGTGCTTGTTACTCTAGCTGCATAATTGTCCAATGTCAAGTTTGTTGGGAAATCTGTCAAGGGCCTGAAATTCTCATTTGTTTGTGCCATTTGTCGTCACAATTTAGTACAGTAATTTAGAATTTGCTAGGTAGGCATGGTGCTAACTGTTTTTATTTTTTTAGATATGATTGTGTGCATTGATCGAGTGTCTTGCACTCTATTCTGCATGTGGATCTTTACACAAATGAACTGCTTAATTTTCTGATTTGCACTTTGATTAACGTGACATGGATTAGAGAGATCTCCCTTACTCTTCTACAGTTACACTGGTGTGTAGTTTGAACCCAATGATATCCATATTTGTCACGTTACAGGCAGCATGTCTCTGACTGTTTTCTTTGAGATATGATTATTTGCATTGACCGAGTGTCTTGCACTCTGTTCTGCATGTGGATAAGAAGTTAGAACTCATCTTTACAGAAACGGACTGATTAATATTCTGATTTGCCATTTAATGAATGTGAAATGGATTAGAGATATTCCCTTACCCTGCTACAGATGTGTTGTTGAACCTGATCAGATCCATATTTGTCATGTTACAAGTTGCATGGCGCTAACTGTGTTTTTGAGATGTGATTATTTGAATTGACCGAGTATCTTTCACTCTGTTGTGCATGTGGTTAAGAAGTTACAACTCTTCTTTACTCAAACGAACTGCTTGAAATTCTGATTTGCTCTTTTGCTAAACGTGACATGGGATTAGACATAATCTCCCTTACTTTCCTATAGATGTGTTGTTGAACCCTATCTATCCATGTTTGTCATGTTACAGGTAGCATTCGCCCTAACAAATGAACTGACAATTTCTACTGCAGTAATGATCCGTGGATCCCTGAGTAGAGCTAAAAAAAAAAGAGTTTGACCCTGCCGGGTCATTTTCCATGGGAACATTCTGTTCATAGCACAAAACTAAGCCGGGTCATTTTCCATGGGAACATTCTGTTCATAGCACAAAACTAATCTGCATCAACGAATGATGTGAAACTCTTCCTTTAATGAGGTATAGGGTTGGGCTTCATCCTATTGAATTTGTTATTTTCCCATGATATCTGTTTGTATGGATTGAATGTGACATATTATCTGAAAAAACGCAAGATTCTCTCCTTCGTTCTTCATTTTTTTGATCTGAACATTGGTCGGCTGGCTCAGTGTCTCTGTGCTACATCAGTGTTATCGTCATTGTAGTACATAAAAGGTCATTTACTATTAAAAGTGTATATCCTTATTCATAGAGATTGAATCGAACAAACACTTTACACTTGAACCTGTTACTCATTAAAGAATACAATACAAACACTTAAAAGAAGATTGTGCTGCAAAGGAAGGAAATGTTGGGAGAGAGAAGTTTAGAAATTCAAACCAACCATTAAATGACACAATCTAAGCCCCTAAATGACTCAATTTTTTGGTTTCCAGAAATATATTATTTATGAAAAATGATTTTGTATCAAGTAGTTGTGGTGAATTATTAAACTTATTATTTTAATTGATCATTTATACAACAATAATGGTCTGTTCACTAGTAAGAATTAATTCTACTTTTACTTTCTAAGAAAATAAAATAACGATTCTAATTTCTTAGGATGAAACAAAAAGTAAAATGAAGATTATGAGTGAGTATAAGAAAAGGGTTGCAGTTTCTTTTTGTCTATACTGTAAAAAGTAATAAATACTCACTTTCTCTTTTTTTCATTAAAAGAGGACTTTCTTAAAATTGAAATGTAAAATTATATTTAGTAAACATGATTTGTGCTTATTTATTTTTTTACATAAATAACTAATTAAAAATAATTTGATTATTCAGTACAAATCTTCATTGTAATTATCGCGACTCCTCACTCATTATTTATTTGAATTTATAATAAAATGTAATTGGTATGATACTCAAGTTGCGAAATTGAAAAATGATCAAAAATGAAAGGAGGCCCAAGAGTCAGTCGTGACAATGACTAATATCATCTCTACATCTTCAAAGTACAAACAAGTGGACGTGATCTGAGTCTCTTATTTGGCAAAGATGGTCGGCACTTCATTACAGCAAACTTTGCTACCACTAGCCTCACGACACATCAGCTGTGGTCAGTGTGGAAGGTGTAGCAGTTCTTGACTTAGTGGGATAGATTCACTGGAATGACGTTTATGCCCCGACCTCAATCTCCTGTGTGGCAGATTTTCGTTTGTTGAATTTTAACTAACACCACCATGAGCTCAACTGTACATGAACAAAAAATCATTCAACATATGGTTCGCTTTCTGGTCTGTCCTCTCTGCGATGGTTCTAGAGAGCCATTGCAAACTTGCACGCAAAGCCGCCTTCTTTTTCTTTATTCCCCTCTCTCTCTCTCTACCACGCACCTTTCTCTCTCTAAAACACACAAACCCCTACATACTACATAGTTCGTACGTGCATACATTTTGAATGAATAAAGCTAACCGTACAAAATTTACTTGACAAGTGTACTGAATTCTCAGCTGAAAATGGCTTCACTACTCTCAACAACACCTTTTGCTACAGCTATTTCAACACCATCATTCCGTACCTCTCTTTCTCCTCGTTCCACCAAAACCCTAATCCATTCCACATCAACCAGACGAACAATTCTCCCTCCTACCCGAGTCGCTGCTCCTCCAACCCCACCATCACCAACCACCACCACACTTTCCCAAGAACAAGATCAATACCAGGAAATTGAACTCCAAGTCGAAGATGAAGACAAAGACGACACTTCCTCATCCAAGTTCTCTTGGAGAGACCATTGGTACCCAGTCTCTCTCATCGAAGACCTCGACCCCAATTCCCCGACCCCATACCAGCTTCTCAACCGCGACCTCGTCCTCTGGTTCGACCGATCCACCTCCGAATGGGTCGCCTTCGACGACAAATGCCCTCATCGACTCGCCCCTCTCTCTGTATGCCCCTCAATTGAAGTCCTCCCCACGAAATTGTGAGTTTAGGGTTTTTGGTAATCTTTGGGAATTTTGAAGATTGGTTTTGGTTTTCTTGTAGGAAGGACGAATAGATGAAAATGGGGACTTGCAGTGTTCGTACCACGGTTGGTCTTTTGATCGGTGCGGATCTTGTGTTCGGATCCCTCAGGCGGCGACGGAGGGGCCTGAAGCTCGGGCTGTTCGATCTCCGAGAGCCTGTGCCACCAAGTTTCCCACCATGGTCTCTCAGGGTTTGCTCTTCGTTTGGCCTGATGAGAACGGTTTGGAACGAGCTCGTGTTACCAAGCCTCCTATGTAATTCATTCTTACCAAGCCTCCCCACGCACATTATATTTATATATATTGGATATAGTTTAATGAAGTAATGGTTCCCTTATGTTTATTTTTTTATTTTTCTCATAGAACATGAATGCTTGAGTTCTGAGTATTTTATTGAAGTGTTATTGTTCTTTTGGGGATTGTTTAGGTTGCCTGATGACTTTAATAATCCTGAATTTTCAACGGTGACGATTCAGCGTGATTTGTTCTACGGCTACGATACTCTCATGGAAAATGTCTCCGATCCTTCCCACATTGATTTTGCTCATCACAAGGTAATACTTGATTTTAAACTTATATATGCTTATAAAATCCCATCAGTCACTATTTAGGAATCAAATGTTCATAGCTTGGTCCCTATTTTATGCATAATACTATAAAGGTATGAAAATTACTGAAAAGGGAAGAGAAAATTTTGGTCTTAGTATCTAAGATTTAGAGAGAGGTTGAGAGGAGAGAGAAAGAGGGAAAGAGAGATGTGGCAAATGATGTGTCTTTATGAATGAAGTGTTTTAATAGTAGCCTTCAGATTAGTTTTGGAGAGAGCAGGAGAGAGATGTCCCAAGGAGAGGATCCGTATCCGAAGGAAGATACCTTTTAAGGTGAAAAAAGTCCAAGAAATTTCTAAGATACTATAAAAGATGTCAGATACCAAATAATAAAAATAAGCAGACTCCTTATAGTACTTTATGAAGTGATGGTAGAAATTCATTTCTGAGGCCGTTTTTAGACTCATAAAGACATACTTACTAAATAAGTTTTGGGTCCATTGTACCTTTGCAACGCTGCAATCTGTCACTAATAACAAGCAAATCTATATGATGTCTCCATGGTCCATGGACGTTATATTTCCGGATCACATTTTTGTTCTCAAGGCTTAGTATCATAGTAACTTACATGGCATCTAAAAGCTTGAATTACTATGTTCCTGCAATTGTTTGAGCTGGTCATTAGATACTGCTTGGAGAGCCGGCAGAAAGAAAGCTCCCAGTAGTCTACAATGCACAATTCAGTATAGGAAATTGATGACCTCTACCAAATATTTGGCTATTAAAGTTCTATGTAGCTTGAATGTTAGACATGTAATATTTCAGGACATGGTTGATTTAATAAAGGGGAAAAGGTTGTCAATTGAATATAGATAGTGGTGTTGAAGTTGGTATACAATATTACTCCATACCTTTCGCTCAGTAAGACAAAGTGGTGTTGAAGTTGGCATAGAAACTGGCAGAATTGTTATTATTATTTTTTCATGAATAGAAACTGGCATATTAACACCACTTACGAAAAAAAAAAAAAAAAAAAAAAACTGCCAGATTACACAAGGATTATAAAGCAAAATTTCCTTCCCCCCCCCCCCCCCCCCCCCCCCCCCCCTTCTCTCTCTCTCTCTCGTCTGCATGTAAATCTTCAACTTCTAGCGAGTTTCTTATTTTTCATTACATCACAAACCCTTAAGAGAATGGCTGGCGTTTGGGGCTTCATATTGATGGGAACCTCTGATCATGGTATAATGACTTCATGTGTAGAAACAATTTATAGATAGTGTGTTTTTATATCCTCTTTTTCTCCTGCAAAATGAATAATAATTCGTAAATTCTTTATTTTGTATATTTTTGGTTACACATGCCGAGCTACTGAATGTACCATAAACTAAGTCTTTTAGACTGTTAATAATGGGGAATCACTCTACAGGTTACAGGGAGGAGAGACAGAGCCAAGCCTTTGCCATTTAAGATGGAGTCTACTGGCCACTGGGGCTTTGCTGGGTCAAATGATGATATTCCCAAAATCAGTGCTAAATTTGTTGCACCTTGTTATTACATTAATAAGTAAGTTCATCACTCAATAAAGTACTACAACTTGCATACATCACCTGTTTCATCCCAGCTTACAAAGTTTTGTTTACATTGCTAAAGTAATTAACAGCTTATAAAAGTGTTTGATGAATATAAATTGTGCACCTCATGGCACATGCCTAAGATTTGTCTGGTTCATGTGCATGTGATGTACACGTTAATAAGCAGAATTTCATCCAGCCGTCTAAACTATCCTTACATTTCTATTGTTCAAATCAATTGACGTCATATATGTAAGTTTTATTTATGTAGTACTTTGGTTTCCTCTATATATTAGATTAACTATTCTCATCTTAGACACTGAAAAATTTGTAATTTTTCACTGAACATGGTGCATAGGCGTCAGTACATGTTGGATGTATACTTGCATTTATCATTGCTCTATTTTTTTTTAATTATTATTTATTTATATTCAGAATAGAGATTGACACAAAGCTTCCCATTGTGGGTGATCAAAAATGGATAATATGGATTTGTTCCTTCAATGTACCAATGGCACCTGGGAAGACCCGGTCAATTGTTTGTAGTGCTCGAAATTTCTTCCAGTTCACAATGCCAGGTCCTGCATGGTGGCAGGTGAAGACTCTTTAGCTGTTCCTTCAAATGTGATTGTTTGATTGTAGTATCTCATAGGTGCAAAGTTCAGACTAACCTAGATGGTCTTTCTCTTAATCATGATCTACCTTCAGCCTTTTCATTTGTTTTCCATTTAAATTATTGTTGGTTGCACTCTTTTAAGAAAATGCACCTTATCTATGTTGGCTTGTAGTGCTATATTAAAAGAGGTAAATTCTTAGGAACTTTTTGGCCTAAAGAGTTGCAATGGGGGAGATAGTTGGTTTTTTTGGACATGTTGAGAGTTTAGGGCCCCTTTTTGGTCTTTGGTAGCTTTTGTGGGATGTGTTCCCATTTGATTGCTTTCTAATACAATATTATTAATTTAAAAAAAAGAGAGTTGGGCAGTAGTTTTTAAAGACAAAACCGCGGGGCGGGGGGGTTGAAACACTTTTTTCATGGTAATAATGATGCATGTTAGATCCTTTTAAGAAATTCTTATAATAAGTATTAAACTGAAGTTTTGTAATAACCTCTCTTATGTCATGGCTTGTTTAGCAGTTCTTTGATGATAGCAATTTGTATGAAATTTGAAGCTTGAAATATTTTTATTCCTAAAAGGGTCTGGATGTGGTAACCTTCTTCCGAATATTACTCCAACAGTAATGTCAACTATACATTCATCAAATCTTCTCCGTGTCTGCTGGGATAGGATAGGATTTATTGACCCACTGAGACAATATTTGGTTAGATAAGTCAAATCACTTGAATTTAAACTTGCATGTGGATGCTCAAAAGCAAGATTATCTCCTTCCTTTTGTCATTCTTCCTAATTTCCATAAAAAATTTAAATTATATAGTTTTTATTCTTTAGAAATCGAAGTGAACTTTCTGCTTGAAGACATCTTCTCATTTAAGGAGCTTGCAGACTGACACTGGAACTCATGTTGTTGTTCTCTCAATTTCATAAGCTTGCCTTGTACCTTTTTGTGTCAGGTGGTTCCTAGATGGCATGAGCATTGGACTTCAAACAAGGTGTATGACGGAGACATGATTGTGCTTCAGGGTCAAGAGAAAGTTTTTCTTTCAAAGTCGATGGAAGGTTCTGGTGATGTGAACAAGCAGTACTCGAAAATCACATTTACACCTACACAAGCTGATCGTTTTGTCTTGGCATTTCGAAATTGGCTGAGGCGACATGGCAACAGCCAACCTGAGTGGTTCGGCCCTAACCACCAACAACCGTTGCCTTCAATAGTCCTATCCAAACATCAGGTATTGTATCTGATTCATTTATGGGCATTATGCCACCCATTGCTCTTCACTGCCACTGGCTATATAAAAGTAAGAGTTGAAATAAATTTTTTTTTTTTGTTTGTTGAAATGCTGAACAGCATGCTTAATGAAATAAAATACTGACAAAAATGAAGTAGATGACTGTGTTTAGTTGTGGAGATGAAGTGGAGGTTTCTGAGGGAGGGTTATAGGGCGATACAATTATATTAGCTAATTGAATTAGGGATTGTTTTATAAGATTTCGGGTATTCTTTCTCCATCAGGCCATCATTACAGGACAGTATAAATCATTATGAATGTTTTGGAATTATTTCTTTTCTGTGGGGTTTTTAGACATTTGTTGTTCAGAAAGCATTTTATAAAGTTTTCATGTTTTTATTGTGCTTGTTTGTAGTATAATATTTATAAAGATATGCATTTTGGATGCCACAGATGTTGGATAGATACGAGCAGCACACTCTTAAGTGTTCATCATGTAGAAGAGCTTACACAAAATTCCAGGCGTTCCAAAAGTTCCTAATTGCCGCAGCTGTTATTTGTTCTGCAACAGCTGGGATTCCTTCAGAATTGCAGTTGCGGACTATTTTGGGTGGACTTGCAATTGTAAGTGCTGGCTTGGCTTATGCTTTGCATGAACTCCAGAAAAATTTTGTTTTTGTTGATTACGTCCATGCTGATATTGAATAAATAAAAGAACAGGGTCTAGAGGCTACCAGTAATGGTACATCCATCATACTAGGAATTATAAACTGTTGTCTACAACATTAAACATGTTGATTATGTAAATGCTGAAATTGTAAGCACAATTAACTGTTTTCAATCTGTAGAATTCAGTGCATACTTGTAGAATAATGAAGAATAGATGAAATGGAGATTATTGAACTTTGGACTCACAATTTATGAGATGAGGTTTTTCAATTTGAAATACTATCACAAACAATTAGGTGCTGTTTCGGTGGGAAATAATTCAGTAGGAGGTAAAAACAAACACATATACAATATAGAAATTGAAACTCCAACAAAGCAAAAGGTCCTGTGCAAAGATTTACAACATAAGCTGTCATTTATAAAATAGCATAATATGTCACTGAAGGAAAAGAGTTTAGAGACTAAAAGATACTTATAGCCCTATGAACTTAGACAAAGATCAAAATTACGAAGTCATTCCAGCAACCCAGCTAACTAATCAAACTAAGATTTGCTAATACGTTACATTGACTAAATACAATAGGAAACAGTTGATGACCCATCGTTACATATCGCATACATGTTTTTGTTAGGGACACACGCATGAGGACTTGGAACTTATCTATTGCATACATGATTGCATTTGTTCTCCACGTTGTTCAACTTTTCCGATCATCGAAGAATCCATAGCTGGAGTGTGCCCCAAGAACAAAGCAACATGACCCATAAGCTTATCTTTCCTAGAAAATGTGGTACCACATGAGCACTTCCACTTGACATGATCACCACAGTGCTTCTCATGTGTCCGTAGATCCGATACCACCGAGAACTGCTTCCGGTTGCAGCGATTGCAGACATACATCTTCGGGCAGTGACTCCTCTTGTAGTGATTCTTCACACAAACCATGGATTTCAGTGGCTGAAACTTCTCGTGCTTTCGATTCCACCTGCACCCTTCTTGTGGACATGAATATTTTCTAGGCAATTTCATCGGGCCTCCATTGTTTTCCATCAAACCTACTTTATTGCTCTTCATGGGATTGATCAAAGCAGCATTAGACTTGTACTCGTCACCATGAGCCCTCATGTGCATTCTCAAATTTGCATCGCGCTTGAACCCTTTCCCACAAACTCTGCAAAAATGTGTGTACTTGGCCAACAATTCTGCAGCGTCCAACTCGATGATGTCATAATTCTTTGGCGAAATCCCTTCACCAATTTTGCTCTTTTGACGCAATCCCAAGCTCCTTTCCATTCCATTACTGCTGCTAACAACCATATTTTGATTATTATCGTCATTCGTATTACATGATGTATTATAGTTATCACCAAACCAATCAAGGGTGGTCTCACCAGAATAAAAGCCTTGCTCTCTTTCATCTCCTTCCTGTATAATAACCTGGTGGTCTCCATCGCAGCTTGGTTGATCAGATAATATGCCACTGGGAAGCTTATTAACGCTTTGATGGTGCGATTCATCGTTGTTATTGGTGGCCGGAGTTGCACCAAGAGCTATCTGTTGGCAGGTGAACATAATGGATGACGCGGTGGCAATAATTTCTTGGATTAAAGTGGCAACGGTAGCCATGGTTAAGGTTGTTGATACTGTTGGTTGGCTTTGATCAGGAAAGATAAAGATGCTGATCAATGACTGCACTTGATGAACTTTGGCTTTGAGAGATGAGAGATTGTAGAGGAGATTGCTTGAGTGTGCTTCGGAGACCGAGCATGCTTCAAGAGCCGATGAAAGAACATCTTGGGTGACATCTCCATAGGTCTGCAACCCTTGTGACCCATTTTGGAAACAAGAAGTGCCTCCTGAATTAAGCATCTTCAAGAAGTTTTCTTCCTCTTCCTCCAATGTGGCTTTCTCTCTATTTGCTATTCTTCTTTTTTGTAGATTGTTTTTTGATCTCTTCTCTGAAAAGTTTGAAGTGTTTATATAGGAAATCATAGCAAGTAATTAATTTGCTTTCTGATAACGTAGCAACAAACAGAACACAGGAGATTTAGTAAGAGAGATATACAAGTCAACTATGAGCTTCATCAACTCATCCCCACTTAAGACCTCCCTTGAGTACCACCAGTCTCACATTGGGACAAACCTGAAGTGGAGAAAGGGATTTTGACGAAACTCACATTGATTAAACTAATAATGCTTACCCATTTATTCCTACCATATTATTTTCTTCAACGTTGGACATCCGATATGGTATTTAATCTATCCCTGTGTGCGTATGTATGCATGTATGTATCTTTGCGTGTCTACCAGTAATGGTGGAAGTCTTGTGCAGTGAGGTAATTTTTTTTATATGAGTGGGGAGTCTGAAAGGCGGCAATTCCGACTTATTTAATGTGAGTGGAGAGTGGACTTATTTTGTTTTTGGTTGTTTTTTTTCATTTTTTTCAATTTTTTTTTTTTTGGGTAGGTACTGTAGCAGTGAACAGTGAAAAAAACCAGGTTGGTAAAATCTGTTTTGTTTTGCACAGTAAATAGAACTGTATCGTTTGGTAATGTAGCAATGAACAATAATTATTTAAAAAAAAAAAAAAAAAAAAATTCTTAAATAATATTTTTAAACTAATCATTATATTTTTCAAACTTGCAAATACTTTTTTTACCGAATATGTTTCATGCTTTTGCTTTTAAATTTTTTGAAACAAATAGATATTACTAAATATGCTTTTGATTACTATTCAAAACACTCTAAGAATTTTTTTTGGTATGCGTTTTGTTTTTGGTGTGAGTGGAGAGTATGGATGTGAGTGGTGGATCTCATGCCTTCCACTTACATCAAAGTTGTCCAAGAATTCTAAGGGCCATTTTGGTATGTGATATGTTTTTGGTATTTTTATTTTTATAGTATATTATAGCTGTGAACATTAAAAAAACTTGTTTGGTAGAAACTATTTTGTTTTGCACAGTATAAAAATGAACAATGATTTTTTTTTTTAAAAACAAGAAACTCTTAAATGAATTTTTTAACTAATCATTATATTTTTTAAACTTACAATATTTTTTTACCAAATATGTTTTATGTTTTAACTTCCGAAATTCTTAGAACAAATAGATATTTTTTATTATTATTCAAAACACTCTTTGTAACAAGACATTTGTTTTGTTTCAAGTTAAAACAAAACATTTACCAAACCGTTTTTCATATATGTATCCATATATATGTGTGTGGCCTCGCATACATCAAATCATTCTTGGATATGCAATAGTAAGAGTCTCGAAACTGGGTTAATTTTATTTATTTATTCTATATAATGTAAAACATGAGTTGAAAATTTCAAATGGGCCATCCTCAGTTAAGATAACGACGACCTTTTCAAGCTGATCCGTGGCGAATTTATTAATTACAAGTTTTCAATGGCAGCTCAGAATGGTTTTGGACCACGCCGTCCAAGTAACATTATTGTTATTATTATAAGAGCCGTTCTGTTGTTGGGATGAACCGTGAAGCTTAACCACTCTTCCCTCATTAGCCCATACAAAATCCAATAAATGAAATGAATTAAATTATTCCAAAGCCGTTCTAATCCTACAAGTGACACCATTCATAGATTCCTGGGGCCGAATAATATCTAATTGCACACCATTATTATTGTGCGAGTTAGTTAATCTACCAATATACAATATCAAGGCCCAAATCCAAGTTCAGGGGGTCAGAACATTGCTGCCCAAGTCCACTTGTATCGGACAGATGATTCAGGGATCCGAGCCAAAATAAAAATATGATACATTCTTCAAATTTTGAGGATGTAGATTATATGCTGTGTGAGAGCCATGTAATATCTTTCATTTGACATTTTTCGAATTCGAAAAATGTATCATTATTACTTATCTCGAAAATTCAAACAAATTTATATTTATTATTTATAATTGTATTTTTTAACAATAATTTCTCATTTATTTATTTCCCCTCTGCTCTTTGAGTTTCTTTACGTGCAATAGTTGAATGGATCAAAAGACAAGAATGGTTATTATATGCACACAGAAGCCAATATGAGAGATTACCCACGTCACGTGAGGCGTGACTTGTGAGCTTTCGTTTCTGGCTGTCCACGAAGGCTACTTAAACTATGTATCTAAACCCTTTTTTCGTTTTCTTTTTCTAAATAATAAATAAAATCTCAAAGATGACCAATAGAAGCCTTTTAAAACTTTGATGGGTTAGGTTTCATGTTTCATAGCATTACTCATTTTTTAAATATTTCCACCCTAAATAGGCGCGTGGTTAACAGACGAATAATTGACGAATTTCACTAAATAATAGTAGACAATAATGGGCTTGACAGCATGTAATTTAAAGGGTTTGGTGACTTACTTGAATATACATGCACTTGATCAACACGAATCATCTGTAATGTGGTATGTGTTGTACAAAGGGGAAGTAACTCGGATGGCTCACAACACTGCAACTTTATACCATGTCAATGTACAATTTTGATATAATAAAGTAAATTATTTTTTATGCTAAATTACCTCAGCACCTAAGTGATGCATAGTGTGGAGCCTGATGAATACTATACACTAAGGCACAACTCCGCGGATTCAACTATTTTCGAACTTGTTATGTAGCTCTAATGGGATGGCATTTATTCAATCTGAACTCTCTGTATCCGTTGCAGTTTTTGATCATCATATTGAAATTCATGCAACCTTTGGACTTTTGGGTGAACTAAGTAAAATCAGTGTGTTCTTGTTTTGTGTGTGTTTTGATCTTTCTTGTGTTTTCTATTTAATTTCGCAACACTAATTATTATGTTTTAAAAAAAAAAATTTTATTTTAACTTCAATTTAACAAACATACAATTGACTCCAAAGTATGTTTTGGTCCTAAAATAAATGTTGTAATCTCACATGCTCACTCTCGTTAACATAGTATATGATGTGTTTGGTTTGTAATTTCGAAAAAAGTTCTCAATAATTCAAATATATATATATATATATATATTTTTAGAAAGGTATAAAAGACAGTTATCTAAAAATATGTATTTTTACAGCTGAGTTCTCAAAAGAACTGAATCAAGTAGAATTTTTGAACAATTTTTTATTTTTTATTTTTTATTTTTTTTCAATTCAATTCTATGAAAACAGTTACAAATCAAGCCGTCCGAACTCCTCCATTTTCATTTTTGTGAATTTAATTTGCAGATAACATGATCATTGACTAAGTCGCCATCATAATTTATTGAGTTTCGAATATGTCATGCTCATATATATATACATATATTTTGTTTGAGGTTAACTAGGTTAAAAGATTATCTAAATTTGTTCCCTATCCACTGCCAAGTGCACAAAGGGGCAGAGTTCAAAAGTCAAGATTATGAAATAATATTTGATGGATTACTTCTATGTTAGGAGTTTTTGTTTCATATCGGATCAGGATTCTTAGTCTGTCTTGATTATGATGCCGAAGCCAACAAGACTATGAAACTGAGTATTATCTCAACCCTTTGTTTTTTTTTTTTTTTTTTTTTTTTTGCAAAAATAAATTTAGCACAAGCAAGCTATGTTCCCTGAAAGAGGGCACCTGGTATACCCTATAGCTAATTAACTACAAAACTCATACGTGTAGGTGTAGCCTTGGCATCACAGACGACTTTGGTCCGCCTAAGGACGGCTGGTTGGATCAGTTAAGAGATCGACTTGAGCCCAAGCCCAACTTATCATATAACTAAACTCACATTAGTCGGATTAGATATGAGTTGTTCAAGTTTGGTTTGGTATCAAGTTATATAGTAGTCCCTTCGTTTCAAAATAAGTGTCATGTTTTTTTTTTTTGTCCGTTTCAAAATAAGTGTCTATTTTTCTTTTTTAGACAATATATTTTACATTATTCTAAAAATATCCTTTGAGTTTAAATTTCAAACTTCAATATTTAAAACTTAAAAGAGCAACATAGTAATTTTTCAGACAGATAATACATGATCCCACGTGTCCCCTTAAAAATTACTACTCCCCATAAGTGACACTTATATTGAAACGGAGGGAGTACATAGTCTCCAATTCGTGTCGGGTTACTATTATTACCATTGAAAATACCATTACTAAGATCGACATATGTCAGCCTCTAATTTAGACTCCCATTGCTCGTTGTAAATGTCTAATCCGAAAAAACAAGTCCAGCACGATGCCCAAATCTTTCACTAGTGCAAAGTCTGAAGAAATTAGTGGTAAGAGTTATATGATTTTGGGTTGTATTCAAATCATCATATAAATATTTTATTATATTAATTATTATTATTCGTACTAAAAATATATTATAATTACAAAATATTAAACATATGATATAACACGAATTGTGAAACCTGATTAATAAATGGGCACATGACCCTTTGAATTAAAATTTTACATTATTAAGGTCCGTTTATAATAAGAACACTCGTTTTTTAAAAAAATCCAGTAAAATTTAAATTCACTTATCCGCGTTGTGTGTGTTTTGTGCAAGTATTGCGATTTGCGAACCCTCGCAGTGAGACTAGCTTTTCTTTTCCCTGCATAGTAACAAAATACACACTGGATAAGATCTCAAAGAGAGAACAAGAGGCAAGCGAGTGTGGCAATGGCGTCTACAGCAGCTAGTCTGTCTTGGAGTAGTTGTTCCTCATGGTTTCATAGTCATAGCTTAGCCAAAAACATCAATGAAACCACACCAATCTCAGGTAGAGGCTCAGCCATGGTAGTGTTGGCTCAAAAGAAAGCTAAGAAAGCAAGAAAGGTAACAACAAATATATTACACAAAATCAAATGGGTTCGTTTTAATTTTGCTCAAATTTGTATCATTCATCATTTATATGCCTAAATTTCAATGGGTTTCTTTCTGGTGGTGGGTGGGTCACTGGGTCAGATCATTCTGAAGGAGGATGTAGCAGATTTGGGCAAGAAAGGTGAACTTTTGGACGTCAAAGCTGGGTATTACAGAAACTATCTCCTGCCAATGGGCAAGGCCCAGATTGTCACTCCCATTCTTCTCAAGTAATGTTACCATTTGACCATTTTCAGCTACAAATTGTGTTTATTTTCTTTTGTTCATTCTTGTTATATATATATATATATATATATATATATATATATATATATATATATATATTGTGTTCATGGGTACGTAAGCTGTTTGCTAAAATGACTCTGCGATAATTTTGTGAAATGTTTGTATTCACAGCATACATTGGAAGGGATGCTGCCTAGGGTTATTTAATGGGACTTTGGTGGCCAGTAGGTTAATGATGAAATGTGAATTATTTGAATTTAAATTTCATAACATGAGCATGATATAGGATATTTCTCCAAAATATGAACCAAATTGGACACCCTAGGCCATTGAGACAAACACATGATACAATACGAACACAGCTATATATAATTATAAGCTTTTATTTATATGCATTGCTCGAATAAGGCAACTGTAGAAGTTAAATTAAAATTTCAATTTATATACTAAGAATTAGATAATTTAGAAGATCAAGTTATGCGAATATCGTAAAGATTATTATATAATATATGCTACTACTCCGCTGCTTTATGATTACAATTATATTTTTTTCCTATATGAAAAGATCCATTGCATGCTTGACTTGTGTAGACTATGCGAATAATGTCAGTTTTTCTTACAGGAAAAAAAGTTGGAACTTTAAGGTGTTATATTGTTTACAACGTTGTCAGGCGTGGCTATCATTAGACAGTTTGTGTTTGAAAAGACTTGTGTTCGAAATGTCTAGAATGCATCGACCATGTGTCCGAAATAATGAAATTTAATTTTAAATTATGGATACATCCCACAAGTGTCAGACATGTCTCCAGGAATGAATTGTCGATTTTCAATATGAATGTGATACCCTTTTAGAAGTGTCATTTATTCTTTGTACTCTATATTTATGACTATGAAAGGAGAAGCTTAAAGTTGACAGCATAGAAAATAGATGGAACCACCTCCTTTTCTCATCAGTCATCACATCCAATTTAATTTAAATTCTAGTTGAGAATTCCCTTAAAGAACAATAACATCACCTATCACACTATTGTTTAATGAAAAAATAAAAATAAAAGCAAAAATATTAATCTTATTTTTTTTTTAAGAAAGATTTTATATATATATATATATATATATATATATATATATATATATATATATATATGTCCAATATCTAGTGGTGGTGATCCAGTGCTTACTTCATTCTCTTATTCTTTTCTTCCAGGGAAATGCGGATGGAAGAGGAGAGAATAGAGGCTGAGAAAAAACGGGTAATCAAGTACTACATGGATTTATACATCACTAAAACAAGTGCCCCTCTTTCCCCCTTCTCCTCATACGGAAATCATCCCCCCTCTCCCCGAGGAAAAAAAAATCAGTTTTGAGAGATGCTTTTGATATAATATTTCAACAACCCCAGTGGGGCAATGGGTTGGCTACACCAAGAAGTCTGGAGTTCGAATCGTCCTACGCTTAGCCAATGTGTGTGGCTTGAGATAATTGCATGTATCCAAAGGGAACATTCCCGCTCCCAATGGGAGTAAGGCCACTCCATTATCCAAAGAAAATATATATATATAGTGTTCGATGGTGATAGATATGGTTCTGGACATTATTCTTAGTAAGCTGCTGGGTTGGTATCGCCAAAGTCTGATCCCTTATTTATATTCTCTGACATTTAGTATTTGTGAACTTACTACACTAAAGTGCCTACATGATTTGTCCTGCAATAGGATCCTTCCAAGACACACTTTTAGCTTTGGCTTCTTTATTTTTAATGTCCACGTGATGAACTACTTTTTCTTTTTTTCTTTTTCTTTTATTTATTATTATTTTTTTTTTGAGAAAATGATTCCATTACACATCAAAATGAAATTTAGAATTCAAATATACTGGCTCCCCTGCCCCCAGTGTGACCCATCTAGAGCATTGCTATGTGCCTCTAAATGATTAAAAACATAAATGCAGTGATTTTTCTTTCAAATGGTCTTGAATGCCTCATATGTTAATACTTATGTTTCTGTCATTTTCCTTGCCACTATAATCCATTTGATTTAGTGTAATGGCTTTATTAGATTGATTGGGATTTGATAATATCATCTTGTGTGCAGGTAAAAGAAGAGGCACAACAACTTGCTAGAATTTTTGAAACTGTTGGAGCTTTCAAGGTGAAGCGCAAGGGTGGGAAAGGAAAACAGATCTTTGGAACGTGAGTATGATGTAACACAATGTTGAGCAGTTAGTTTAACCATTGTTTGCATATCGTTTCTGATGTATATGTATTCTTGCAGTGTTACTGCTCAAGATCTTGTTGACATAATCAAGGCACAGCTTCAGAGGTGCTTTTGTACTCTCTTTTCAAGCTTTCAAATTTTCAATGTTTTAATACTTTTAATAATATTTCTGAATTTTTAAAAATTGCTTAATTGTACCTGACTTTTCTTTTCTTTTCTTTTTTTCATTTTTTCCTTTTAGTGTTATTTCCATTGGATTCCCAATTTTTGCATTTCTATTGCCAAATAATCTTAAAAACCTGTATTTGCATTCACGGTTACAAGTTGACAGCAGGCCCAGCACACTGATGCAAACAACCACGATGGACAAGCAAGTCTACTTACAGTTGGTCGGATATATTATTAATAGATGAGATACTGTGAAGATGATGATATTGTTCTGTATTATATCTTGATTTCATGAACATGAAAGATTATGGAGAAATTATATCGGCATTCATTCTGATGCCCCTCACTTAGATCCTTCTAGATGACTAATCCAGTCTGTCAGCCAACAAGTAGATAAGGACTGTTTTTTCAATTTTTTTGGCATTTGACATATTCAGGACCTTGAAAAGAATATTTAATCTCATTTCTGCCACCCAAATTTCGGCTTTTTATCGAGCAGCTGGATATTATACATCTTTCAACATGATACCGGTTGAAGTGTAGATAATTAATAATAAATGTCTTTGTGCTGAGTAGGTCTCATTCTCATATCTTCTTTCCTGCTCTTTCCTTTATTCGCAGGGATGTGGACAAACGAATTGTTTCTCTTCCGGAGATCCGGGAAACAGGTGAATATATTGCGGAGTTGAAACTTCATCCAGAAGTCGATGCTCGAGTAAGGTTGAATGTATATGCCAACTAAGGATAGGCACCTTTTGGAGCTCCACTATGTGGATTAAAAATTTTTTTAAGCGGCTCTTGTCAGAGAAGGTACACGATCTTTTGATAAATGGATTCACACTGTAGGGAAAGCATATTTGTACTCACATTTGAATTAACTGATGAAAGGTGTTCGCTGGGTTGCTTAATTAACAAAATGTGTAGTTTGGGAACTTTTGGATCATGATGACTCACAGTTATTGCCACACCGTCCTTTGACTTCAGATTTTTCTCTTTTGTTATGGTTCTCTGATCTCATGGCATTTTCTCTATGATGTCTTTGATAGTGAACTATGTTTTATACCATAGCTTCCAACACTGTTAGTGGGAGACAAAACATACCTTAAATCCATTTGACCTCTAAAACATTTGACCAGAGCTATCAAATGATTTTTCTCAACCCACCCTAAAAAACAGAAATGAAATGAACTAATGGGTTGCTTAGCTTCTCGGTTTATTTTAGGGTAATAGAAACAGTGGATTATTGTTAGCTGGGAAAGGAAAGGAAAAACGAAATGTTGCCTAATTTGTGTCTAGGTTCAATTTGGTTGAAGAAAAGTATTGGGCTGATTCCAGTTATTTTTCAGTTTTGTTTAGATGTGATAACTTTAGCCTAAATAGCTTCATATGAGAAGTTTAAGTGACATAGATGCTTGTTCAAGATTTCAAACAAAGTTGTGATTTTGTTTCTAACAAGAAGCTTTTGTGAGTTCATTCTGATATTGTTCTTCAATTAAGTCAAAAATGATGAAAGCATAATATGTTTAATTTAAAAACAACCCGCAAAATTTTCATCCCTTCAAAATGTTCTTCACCTTACCATTGGACTGTTATTTATAGGACTATCCAAATAAAAGGACTTATGGGGTGAGATATTCATGGTAAAGAATTCATGGAGTTGTCTCTATATTAAGGAGGTTCCTCCCTTGCAGGAGGAACGTTGTCATTACCAAAATTCACATAAATGCGCTCTGGAGGCCACCAATATTTAAGTGTGCGTGTGTGTGTGTTTTTTTATTTTATTTTTTATTTTTATCTGTGAGGAGGTATAATATTAGGTTTACCTGTCCTTGGCCATGTCATTTTTGTGTTCTTTTGTTTATCCTTCTACACCATCTACTGATTGTAGTATTCTTTAAGAAATGCAGATTCACTAAATTTATTCTAGTGCAACCTTTTATGATTATTGAGAGCTTTATTGTTGTTAATAACTTCAACATGAAAAATTATCTTATATAATCACAAGATAATCTCACATAGAAGTAAATGGTCAATCTGATATGATGCTTTTCTGCTTGATTTTTGCCCCCTCTGCTTAACTTTGTTGCGAGAATTGATAATTGAAGAAGGGTGTTGTGATTCAATTTTGTAGTTTTCGCCTGCTGGTGATCAACTATCTCACTACTTTCGTGATCTTCTTACTTCTATTGGTGTAGTTTTAGCTTCTGCTCATTGATTAAGCCGTCTTTCATCTGTCTTATTTTCATAATGAATGAAAGCAATTTTGTGTTCAGTTGAGTGACAGCATTGCTGTTTTGAAGTGATGTAAAACTCTCACCTGTCCGTTCTGTCTCAACTGCCTGTTGCCCCATGAATTCTCCTGACTGGACAGGGACCGTCGAAGCAGTGCAAAATGCAACCCCCCTAAGCATTTTATAGAAATTCCTTTTGTGGTTGCTATCCGGTTTGGTTTGTTATATCGTTGTGGCCACCTCGTATGATTGACA
This sequence comes from Cornus florida, assembly GCF_030987335.1. Lineage (NCBI taxonomy): Eukaryota > Viridiplantae > Streptophyta > Magnoliopsida > Cornales > Cornaceae > Cornus > Cornus florida. The sequence goes on along the minus strand of NW_026775578.1, from coordinate 16,977,699 downwards.
TGGTCAAGTGACGATTCAAAGTTGCAGTGAGACTTAAAGATGGATGATAGGAAACAGTTGTGGATACCTAATGTCATCCAATCTAGCAAACTAGGATCCCCAGGTAGTGAGCAGTATAAGAAATTAAGAAGTGACTGCAATTAGTTGAATGCAGGGTGCTTTGTCTTGTGAAAACTTTGTTGGTGAGGGGTGAGGTTATTTGAACATCCTCTGTACTATCTACTAGTATTTTTTTTTTTTTTTTGGATCATGGCAAGAATGTTAGGAGTTAGTTTTTAGAGAGGGAAGGGTGCAAGGTTTGAACACAAATTACTCAGACAACACGGCACTTGCGACTAGTATATCTGGTCATGAATTTGATGCCCACCTAAATGCATAGAAGCTCCTCACCAGAATAGATTTTCCTTTTCCTTGGTCATAGTTTTTTTTTATTTATATTGAGAATTGGCTTTTCAAAATCTGAGCAGTGAGGCAAATATGACGAAAGGTGTTTGTTATAAATGAGACGAAAATTAGGTTTAGTACCCATTAGTAGACACATATATAAACTTAAGACCCGCGAGAAAGATTAGTTGAAATAGAAGGTAAGAGACTGAAAGGGCAAGCAAAAATAGAATGGAGTGAGCTATATTTATGGTAGGTGAAATAACATGTAATAGAATTTAGGAAAAAAAGAAAAACATGTAATAGAAAATACGGAGAGAGAATTCATATGGCAGATTTCATTCATAGGATTAAGTAAATAAAATTATGTTTACTCTGATCTAAACATAATCGCATTCTTTGCAAACAAAAATTATTTATTTATTCATTATTTCCACATCACGAGAGAGAGAGAGAAGAATAATGAAACTCTGACTCTGAATAGTTGGGGCCATTTTCTTGAATCAGAAAGGAATTTGAGATCCAAAAATAGAACATTCCTAAAATGAATTGACCACTACAATATGGTGTGGAAATTGGAAAAGAGTGGGAAAAGCATGATTCTCTGTTGTGATTGGAAAGGGATACCATTCATCGAATCTGTTGCATCTGAAAGAAAGAGGTGGTAAAGGATTGCAACTTTATTTTTCGTCATGGAACTGGACTAAATCATTTTATATCAGAAAATAATTTATTTAGGAAGACTTAAAAAAACTCACTATGAGTGTGGCATAATGATAGAATCATACGTATTCATTTTAAAAATACATCATTCTATTATTGTGTCACATCAGGAGGTAAGTATTGTATCTTAAAAAGACAATCTTATGAAATTGTTAAATTAACATAAAGTTTTCCGTCATGAATTTATTCGATACACGCAGTTTTGAGATGATATAAACACTTCAATAATTATAAATAAAAATTAACAAAAAATAAAAATAAAAATCATGTGGAAAGCATTGTAATAAAATTATTAGAAGACCAAAAAACATAAATAAATTAATTAATTAAAAGGAGAGATTAGAAGAAAAGATAATACTTCAGTTCAACTTGGTGGGCCCATTTGACATTTTCTAAACAGCAATCAACTTCTATTGTGCTATTGGCAGGCCCAATCTAGTTATTAAATTGTTGAGTAATTTTTGTCGGTCATTTGGGCCTTTTGTTTTATGGGATTGATGATCATAGGTCATGTCAGTATTGCCACCGGCCATCGCTGTGCTAAAATAGCTTTTCATATCCCAAGCCCGAAGAGATAACTATATTCTTGTCTTTTCATTCTCTCATTTTTTTAAAAAAATAATCCTAAGTAAGATTAGATACCACATAACACGCACATATATTTATTTATATAGACACAGACATATTTATTTATAAAATTAGATACCACATAACACATACACACACTTTCAATTATGCATGTGAACTTAATTATTCTAATTAAATCATGTTTCAACACATTATTTCAAATTATAATATTAAAATAATTTTTAACATAATTAAATCTAATTTTAATGTATGGTGTTTTACACTAGAGGATCATGACTCGATTATAAGGAGTAGTTTCCATAGGATATGGTCAAATTATTTTTAGTCAATGTTACGGTGAGGAATTAGGGCATATCTGTTGATAGATGGGCATTTCTTTTATTCTGTTTTGACATATTAAGGGAAAATAAATAAATAAATTTGTGGTTATTAATTTTCTTCTCCAATTTGAAAACCTGCAGTATTGATGACCAACCAGTTGTCAAATCGTCAAAACATGCCACCTCAAGATTGTGTAGTGGCACCAATAGGATGTTAATTTACTGAATTACCCCTGGAACCCATTCGCATTTGAGTAGTTGTCAAATATTCACATTCACTGGCGATAGCAGCTGGCTAGTAAAAGTGTGACAAATAAGGAAACCTTTATATATATATATACACACATAATTATGTGTATATATATATATCTAGTAATGTTCTCTTGTTTACTTAAAAAATTCATTCGCACTATACATAATGTTAAAAAGATTGTTACCAAAATAAGATAACAATCACATCCAACTATCAACTATCATAATGCATAATGTGAATAAATTTTTTCTTGTAAGAGATTATTTCATGTATATATATATATATATATATTAGTTGTTATTAGATAAGAATTGAATAATCATAGAGAATATAGAAGATTATATTGACAAGGTAGCTAGCCATGTGCCAATGTCAATGACCCCTCTCTCTCTCTCTCTCTCTCTCTCTCATTGTATTTGGACATCTCACACAATGTGCGTTCACATGCTTAGCTTACCAATTTTCACTAAAACGTGCACAAACACATAAGAGACTCTCTCTCTCTCTCTCTCTCTCTCTCTCTCTCAACACTAAAACACCTGCTAACATTTAATCTACACTTAATACAAAAGTTAGTGACCTAATCCTGACCTACCAAAACCCCCAAATAAATAAAAGAGAAAGAGAAAAAATGGGTATTCAGGATTGTCCTTCTATATACATCATACCCAACTGTTTTTGTAGATAAGAGAATAAACCCTAATTTTGGTATATGAATGGACAATTAACACTGTGAGGTTGGACCCAACTAATATACTAAGATATCATTTCAAATTAGTTGAGTAACTTTAGAAGTAAGGGATGCTTCAGTTGATTTGAGTAATTAGGTACAATGGATGGGCTACCTTTGAGTAACTAAGTACAAGTGAGGTGAACCATTGATTAATAATAAGAAGGAAAAAAACAGAAGTGACACATTATTTTATATATATATATATATCTACACACACATGACACATGAATACAAATGCTTTTGAGCTTATCTACACACACAGATGTCTTTATATGTATGAATGAAAAATAAGTAGAGATGGATAAATATGGGAAAGGCAGTTACCAATTCATGTTCCTAACCATTTATTCTTGTCATTTAATGGAACAAACGTAGAGTGAGTTTTTTTTTATAGCTTTATTGCAGTAATCAAAAGCAAGAGGAACCTAATCCACGACTTTTAGTTGTGGTGCTGGTGATGCCAAAAAACCCCTACCCATTCCCCATTCCCCATTCCCCATCACTCTCTCACACACACACACTCACACAATGTTACGCATCGCTCTCCCACTAACAAAGAACAAAAACCAAAATTTTAAAGGTTAAAAAATAAAGATGCCTCATCAGTACTCACTTTTCGTGAATCAAAGGCAACCAACAACACTAACCACTTACTCAAAGAATTCAACTTCAACAAGTAGATCACCAATATGGAACCCAATAAAAAACTATTCAAAGAATTGGAAACTATGAATAATAGTACTAAAACTTAATATATAATGATAATAATTCACATTGATCCAATTTGATGACCCTTTATTCTTAGTAATGGCAATCCACCAAGGCCGGGGAGGAGAAGACTAGATGTTGCTGGTTGGATGCAAACTGAAACTTGGAGTCCCGGTGATCGTCTTCTGGTGCAGGAAGGTTAAGATCCAGTGACAGTACATGCCTAATTGGCTTCTCATCTTCATGAGACTGGATAGTAGTGTTTGTGTCGAGTCGAGTGTTTGTATGAGTCCTGTGTCGCCTCATGTGACCACCCAAAGCTTGCCCTGATGAGAATTCCGCGCCACAAATGGAGCACTCGTGAACCTTGGCCTTGTTGCTATTCATGTGTTGTTGGTGCTGAGAGGGTTTATTGACGATTTGAAGAGGGAGAGGTGGGCTGATGTTAATGAAATGTCCCTCTTCGATAATATTGTTGTGATGATCATCATGATCAAATGGTGGCATGGACATGACTTTCTTCTCTTCCGCCGCCATGGCTTTGGGCTTCTTGTGACTCGCCCTGTGACCGCCTAGAGCTTGGAACGATGGAAAAGTCCGGTTACAAGTCTTGCATTCGTAGACATAGATGCCGGTGCCGCCAGTTGTCGCGGTGGCCATGGCTAATCTTGGATGATGATCAGTACTACTAAACTTCTCAATCTTGGCCTTCTTCTCCACTTGCCTTGGACCAACACCTTGTGCTAAGAGAATTAGGCAATTCGCCATGTCTTCCTCTTCATCCGTGGTTGTAGAAAACTCTCCAGAGGTTGTAGGAGAAGGAGTTGAATAACAAACATCTCCGCCTCCTCCACCGCCGCCGCCGCCGCCGCCTCCAGATGAGCTAGAGCTCGTGACAGCCATGCCAAATGGGGACAAAGGCCTTGAACGCTTGGTACGCTTACCTTTAACGACGATGGTGTGATCATTGGAACCTGTGAATTCTTCTATGGCTTCCATAAGCTTAGAGAAATGGAAATGGAAAATTGATGAATTGAGAAGACAAGCAAAGTGAGAAAGCACAGAGGGCTAATATATATAGTGAAGAGGAAGAGAGTGGTGAGATAGTGGGTGGTGTTGTTTATATATATATATATATATAGTGAATGGGTAGGCAAGTGTTTGGAGTCAAAAAGCCGCCCCTGTGAACAGTTACCGTGAACTAGTCTGCCACCAATATTATGTAATGTATCTTCCTTGCGTTTCTAACTTAATTAAAACAAGCGCTTTTAACATGACTTTGTTTTCCTTTTTACGCATTTTTAATGTGCCTAGAATGTTAATTACACTAGCTTTTAATTAATGTTATTCTCGCAACTGCTAAGTTACTCCTACAAATTCCACAATTAATTGACAAACTATATGGTTAAAAAATTGAAATGAACGACTTGTTTGTTTATAGAGTGCAGTACTATTAATGATGAATTAATTGTCGAAATCTATACTATCAATTTAAATTGTTAAAAGGTCAAATAGGTGGGCTGACACTTTTTTTTCGAAACAGTTTTGACAAGTTCATTTTGATCCGGAAGAATCATTTTCGATCAGAAACGAAAAACTTGGTAAATATCTTCACTGTTGAGGATTGAATTTTCACATTCAAAACCCTAAACTCACATTTTTCTGAATTGTTGAATATTTCGGAATTTTGGTAGAAGTCTAAAAAGACTCGAAGTTTTCTAATATTTAGATTGATTTGTAAATTGTTGGATTCATCTCAATATTCATAATTTTCAATTTGTGAGCTATGAACAGTTTATTGGGACTTGACTTATTTAATAGATGAAATTGGACGGTTACGATTATTGAAAGTATAGTTGGTTGGAGAGGAAGGTAAACGAAGGTGAAGTTAGGGTAAGAATAGGTGTGAAGAAAGGTTGGAGATATCGTTTTAGGTCGATTTCACAATCTCTTTATCACAGTTAGGCAAGCAAGTCACGAATAAAACAACCATTAAAGCAAAGGGATTGCACGTTAAAGACATGCTGCCCCTCATTCACTCCATGTCCTCTTAAAGAAAAGTACCAATTTAGAGAGAGAGAGAGAGAGAGAGAGATGCAAGCTACTATGAGGTGGTGTGTGACTGTGTGAGAAATCACTGAGATTCGGTTGGCTTTCAAGCAAGCCCATTACTTTCTTTTTTTTTCCTCAACGATTCTCTTAATCTAATTGAAATTGTATTGTATTGCAAGCCTGGTGCCTGCCACGAGACTCTCTCTCTCTCTCTAAAACTCTCTCCCTTTCTCTCTCTAAAACACACAGTGTCTCTCTCTGATCCAAATCTGGTGAGAGAATAAGGGGGTAGTAGGGTAGGGCGACACAGATGAGTGCCCACGTCAAGTGGGTTTTCAGCCGTGAGGTGAGGAGTGTACCCACCACACATGTACCTGTCATATAAGGACACATGGTGATTAGTGACCATTGTTTTATGAGTGTTCTAAGTCGCTTAATTGATTTTTTCTCCATATATTAACTTCATTCCATTTGATTTATTGATAACTAAAAAAAAAAAAAAAGAAAAAAAAAAAACCTATTTTAAATCACACCTTATTTAGTTAAGATCATTTTCCTGCTTCCTAAGTAATTACCTAAACTTAGGTGTGACACTACAAAATGCAAAATTGGCCTCATACTTTAGTGGTTGCAACCCGAACTTAGGTACACAGCTGTATTTATCTACTAGAGAATGCAAATCTGGCCTCATACTTATTTGAATAAATAGCATAGCTTTTATTGGACAATTGCATTATAAATCCAAAAAATAATAGCATAATTAATATTAATTTAATATGTGGCTGAGAAATTAGAGTGGTGTTTCTTAGTGACAAAATAGAAAGAGAAAGCAGGTGTATGAAGATCAATTTAAAAATCAACTAAAAGTAACATGAAATGAAGTAATTATAAATAATTCTTAAAAATATAATATAATAAAAGAAATGACTCGTGATAAAACTATGGACTAAAGGAGGGAATTTATATGTCTAACTCCATTTAAATTTATATATATTGTTTCCTGAATCATATTAATTTATTTAATATAAAGGTTGTTAATGATAGTGACTAGTATTATATATATTTATCTCAATATATTCAATGAAACATTCATCAATCTTCAGGTGATATCTCTTCTTCATTCCAATGGAGAGATGGCTAATAGGAATTTTAGTGGGTGGGTAAGGATGTTGGAAGAGCATGTTAATGTCTTATCTATATGTGTATATATATATACACATATAGACTTCTATATATATATACACACACACACACACACCACATTGTTAAACTTCCAACATAACATACAAAGATAAATAGCATCTAACCGGAAGGGGGAGAGATTAATTGATGATCTGATTTTTCTGTGATAGTATATTATCTCTCTCTCAATGTGTGTGTGAGAACATGGTATTAGGTACATGCATCAATCAATTTTCAAAGACCAGTTACAAAAACGTTCATAACTCAGCAACAAAGAAAAAAGAAAAAGTTTTAACCAGAAAAAAAAATAAATAAAAAAAAATAAAAATAATAATAATAATAATAATAATTAAAATTTGAGCTTGCTCTCTCACATTAATAATGGATACAAGTGGTTAGAGGAGTGTTAAGGACATTCGCTAGTTATAATTTTTTATCCTTAACGGATGCATAATGTAGTTTTTACGTGAACTTCATATATGTAATCAAACGGCCGAAAATGAACGGTCACAATTGTCCTTGGTTTTCTTGTGTGACTTAAAATTAACTATTCATGCCAAATAATTGAGAAACTGAGAAAGCATAGTCACGTAAAGTGGTGTAAATGGAACCTAAGCACACATAATATGCTTAATATTTACTCTAAAGCAATGTCGAGCTTTCGGAATCTTTTTACATGCTAAAGTGAACTTCACATATTCCCTCTGCTAGTTACAATTTAGTACAATTTGTTTATTACCAAGCCGCCAGATTTTTTTATACACGACAGCCCTCCTACTTAAAAAGTAATTTAATTACAATTTTATAGGGACAATAATTTCATTACATTAAGTTCCCTTAAAATATTTTTATAAAATATATATATATATATATATAAATTTCTAGTATTGAATAAATATTTACGTCGAGATTCAGGTCAATTCCATTGAGTGGGATGTGTAAAATAATTTGTTGAAAATTGATTGGTAAATTATTTTTATAAATTTATATTTTTAATATTTTTCTTTTCAAATATTTTAGGATAACTATATATATATATATATATATATATATATATATATATATATATATTTAAATTATTTTAAATGTGTCCAAACAGAGCCTAAATGGCTGTTTCAGCAACTCCGCAATCCCCATGTAACGAGGGGTTTACCAAAGCAGTCACTTTGGTTGAATATATATATTTAACAACTTCAAAATTTTTAATTAATAGAAAAGTAGGTATATATATACACATCATCATCAACGCACAAATATGAGAATATATAAAAAATTAAAAAGTCAAAGAAACGCAGAGGAACCACACAATTAACCCATCTCAATTCTAATCAATATGTATATTTTGTTTGCACTCACAACCTCTCGCATGGGGCGAGTCCTTTTCATGTGAAAAGAAACCGTAAAAAATTGTTATGTTTAAGCAAAAGTCATGGATATGATTTGGTCTTTTTTTTTTTTTTTTTTTATTGGTAACAAAATTTGTCTTTTGTTCTTTTGTGTAACGGCAATGTATGATGTATAATTTTTTTTTTTTTTTTTTTTTTTTTATCTTCAATAATATATTAAGATATACTGTAACGTCACCAATGAATTATTATGTATTTTACACATTTCATTTCTCCTCTTTATTTCTCATTCCATTAAAGAATCAACTAAATATTATATAGGGTTTAGGCATAAAACAACTAATGGAGTTAAAAATAGATAATTCAAATTTTTTGTGCACAAAAAAAAAAATATATATATATATATATATATATATATATATATATATAGACAGGAGATGCTCTTAGTTTAAAATACTTTTTTTTTTTGTAAAATATACACGGTCACGTATGATTGTGTAAATTTTTTTTATTGACATGTGTAAAATTGTTGTACATTTTACGCAAACTTTTTATACAGCCACATTATTATATTTCTTTCTCCTCCTTCTCTCATTCCATTAACAAAACAACCTTATATTAAATAAGTTTGTAAAAATTATATACATAACGCACACAATCTTTTTACAAAGCCACATCAGCATATTTCCTTCTCCACCTGTTCCCCTCCTCCAACCCTATATTAACGAATCAACCCTATATTAAATAAGTTTGTAAAAATTATGTGGGGTCCAAGCATGACACATACAACCTTTTTACGCCATATGAGCATATTTCATTTATCCTTCCTCTTTCTCATTCCATTAACGAATTAAATTATATATTAAGTAGATTTGTAAAAATTATGTGAAGTCCAAACATGACACACATAACCTTTTTACACATTCAAGCATATTTTCTTTCTCCCCCCTCTTTCTCTTTCCATTAACTAATCTCCCTCTTTCTCTTTCCATAACGAATCAACCATAAAAATTATGTAAAATCTATACACAACACTTATTGGTTATTATTTAGGGATTTATTTTTACACAAAATGTATAAAACAATTGCTCAAACTAAAAATAAATAATTCAAAATTTTTGTATAAATTTATTATGACATATCATATTTACAAAAAATATATATATATACACAAAGATTGTAGATGATTTTATTATTATTATTTCTCAACCAATTTTTTTTAAAAAAATAATGATATTACAATCAACTAGTTAAAACGAAATGAGGAATTAAGAACTCATCATCCGTTGAATATGTTCATCTCGAATTCACATAACGAAGCACATTCAACAGATGGAAAGTCGTCCGGCTATCCATTTCGTTTTAGCACTCCAACTATCATCTATAATGTCATGGTCAAATCTTTAAATATAAATAACTAAAATAAAGGGGAGACTAAGCAAATCAAATGAATCAAACAAGTCAAGTTAGACATAGTTAGGCATTAAAACACAAATTATGGGTCATGATTGTAAACTACTCTGTATAATTATTCGTGTCAAATATTACTTATAAATAAACATACAATAATATTTGTATGAGAATATTAAACACAAATCATAATTTCAATAAATTAAATAAATAGAGATCAAACTTTATAGAGATAAAGTCAAATGTTGTATAGAAATCGATTTCTCTCTCTTAATCTTTTGCACGCATAAGTGGTGTTTCATTAGTCTGTATAATTAATGAGAAATATGCACTTTATATAATATAAAGACAGAGAGAGAATCAATTTCCTTTAATAATCCTAATTTTGCTTTCCATCAAAATAAGGAACAAATAGAAAAGCATTTCCCTAATAATTAATTACCAAAAGGAAAATGATTCTTGCACCAAATACTTGCAGTGAATTGGTAGACCTATTTTTTTTAATTGGTCAATTATGTAACAAATAAGGAAGTAGAACCTTCCACTTTATTGTATTTAGTATAAATAATCAATTAAAAATTATAATATTCACTGTAAGTATCACTCACTCTTACCAAAAAGATAATTTTTTAGTTGACCAAATAATATAATATTAATCTAATAAGTAATAAAATATATTACATTTTTGTCATAATTAATAAATAATTTATGTACCCAGATGAGTAGTGAGGTGATAGTAGGAATAGTTTAATTACTAAGAAATTAATTGAGAACCAAGTGTTAAAGAGCGGTAAGAAATGGCAGAGCAAAAAGTGAAGAGGAGTGGAGTTGATGAGAAAGGGCAGATATATTGTTGGTGGCGTAACAAAATAATTGGGTTGGTTGTGGGAGGCACGTAAGGTTGGGTGGCACTGCTACGCCACCGTTACGCCGTTGTTGTTTCGGTGGTTGGACAACTAAATTATGCCATGGCTCTATTTTCTTCCTCCACTATCATTGTCCATATTCAGCACCCTATATATATATATATATATATATATATTTGGTAACAAAATGACAAAAGTAACCTCTCCCAAACAAAATAACTAAAAAAACCAACAACCACTTCTCTAAGTTGATGGCTGTGTTGAGAAGCAGAGTGAAGGGTCGACTAACAAATTTCAAGTCCTCTACCCCGCCCCGCACCTATATATATATATATAATGATGGACTAGAGAATTGTAAGAGAGTCCGCGGTCTTAAACAACAACAATAATATATAATGAAGTATCATTAGAAATTTAGTGTAGCATTTTTAAGAACTGCACACCAAAGTTTGAAATATTTTTAAAATTCTCACAAAATTTATAAGTAATTTTATAAATAAATAAATAAAATTAGCAGCTGTCCCTATGAGACTTTACTACATATGTGTGTGTGTGTGTGTATATATATATAGAATATTGTGCTACATATGTATGCCTGATAATAATGTACATTTTAGTTTGACTTTTAAATTTTTGGGGTGTATTATTGTATTTTCTCACTTGTGATTTAGCTCTAATTCTATAGATATAATAGGGACAGCCCTATATTATCATTATGTGCCCTTTGACCTTTTTTTGTATCTTTGGAAACTGTTTTTTATTTTAAATTTTTTGAAAATAAAAAGATGTACAAAAATTTTTGTTTCTAAATTATTGAGAACTATTTCACCAAGCATATCCCAAATTTTTAGTTAACTACGTAAATCCTCACATTACTTGCTTTTTTCTATTAATTTTGAAAACAGTCTTTTAATTTCTAAATTATTGAGAACTATTTCAGAATTGTAAATCAAACGGATCCTAAATTTTTAGTTAATTACGTAAATTGGCGCATTATTATTCCCTTTTTCTATTAATTTTTGCGATGCATCTTCATGTTTAGGAGGAAATAGAATGATGTATCTGTCTATGACTTTTGTTAAAGCTATATGAGCTTTTGATACTTGTGCCACTCCCACGGAAGGAGGCATAGAGAAGCTTCGGAGCCACTCATACGAATAACATGTTTGTTGCAACTTGCAACTACTTTTAGTAACAAACAATCACCTTTCTTAGTTTTTTTTCCCTTCATGGTTGTTCACTTGAGCTAACTGTAACTAACTTTGAAAAGGATTGTTAAGAGTACTGATTCATTTGGAATGTTGATGCTCTATTCAAAAGTCAACAACATATAAATAGTGTTTGATTTTCACAAAAGGGCAGATTACTTACTCCAAACAAATCAGAAAATGATAAACGTATACAAAAAAAGTAGTCTATGATGAAACTCTATTTTCCAAGTTTTTCAAAAAAAAAAAAAAAAAAAAGCTTTTCAAAAAAAAAAAAAAAAAAAGTCTATAATGATATTATGCGACACATATGTTCAATTAGCTTCTTAGTTTGTCCTTCACATTTCTCAATTTTGGTCAATGTGTTTTAATTTAATTCGACTTAAATGGTTTTGAGAAATTGCATTACAAAATATTACTATATGCGAACGTGGAATTATCATTTCATACGTCTCCTTTTTTTCCCGTGCATAATGAAAATATTCTCATTATGAACTGAGTAGGGCTAGTGTATTTATAAGAAATATCTAACTTTTCTGTAAAAGATCTTTTCTTAACAAACCTTATATTTTTTGTGGAGGTTCTATCCGTAAAAACGCTCTTTAATGAAACCATATGTGCGGTAAAGGGCAAATCTAATGCACAAAAATTCCCGCCAATGCGGGGTCCAGCAGGAATTATGTAATCAGCTTTGAGCATTCATAATAGACTAACAAAATTCTGTTTGATGATTTCTTTTCTTTTTTTCTTTTTTCCTTTTTCTTTCCTGTTAAGTATTGTTTCTGCTAGTCTTTATCAGATCTATAAAGGCCCAGTGGATGACCCAACAATTGATGATAGGGATAATTTGGTTTTCATTTAACACGTGACCAATCTGCCAATATATACTTTCTTTTTTCTTTTTCTTTTTTAATATAAAAATATCTGAAACTCTTAGCTAACATACCATGCAAAGCTTGTTTGACATGAATATATATACATTCTTCTGATTGAATTTCATTAACTTTTTACTCAGATTTGTTTCTCTATATATATGCAGTGCCTACTGTGAAAATTTAGTTCCCAAACATTTATAAATTATACAATAAAAAATGATTTAGAGTAAGACAGTCAGTATAGATCGATCATTGTAATAACAATTCGACTGTTGAGCTCCTTATTCTATAGTTACTTCACACACACACATATATATATATTAATCTAAGATCTTCTTGATGCTCTCTCTAATTCCACCTTTTCTCGGTACGTATTTACACTTCATAGCATTCTTGACACACTCATTTGTCTTTCATCTTACTCAATTTATCATTCACTCAAAGAAGTTTCCCATCTTTTTAGATGGCATATAAGAGGTATTGTGCAAGTCACCTTTTTTTAATTCAAATTCAAAGCATAACATTTAGTAGTCATTTGAATCAAATGACTCAGAATGTTGTTGATGATTTGATTTTCATATTCATTAATCACTAGACTAAACCACACCAGAGAAGCTATGGCAAAACCATGGTTACTTCCTTGTCATGTGATTAAAAAACCATTTTAGGCCTTTAGTGAAGTTTTCATCTGCCCTAATTTTATACTTACATTTTTTTGTCTCTATAAATGTAACTAATAATTAACTATCTAATCGTATTACACTACAATTGCCGTGTTGTCTACATTGTTAGGTTTTTTCTCTTGTCTGGACTCATGTTCAAACCTTGCACCCCGCCCCCAATAATAATAATAATAATAACATACCAAAGATGCGACTAATTACAATGATGTCAACAAATCATCATTTCTCATCAAAGTGTTTCTATTAAAGTTCTGTCTGCTAATAAAGCCCTTGCTTAAAATAGAAGCTCTAGAAGAAAAAACTTTTTGTAAAGTTCTCATCATTTATAAAGTTTTTGTTCTCTTTTTTTTTTTTTTTTTTTTTTAAATGCCACAGATCAAATCAGACACACGCAGCAAGCATATATAGACGAATATTAGCTCGAGAAAAAAACAAAAGAAAGAAAAAGAAATGAAGAAAACAATAACGTAAGAGCATAACGTAACAGATGGAGGAAATTGGGATCATATAAACATCACTTCCAAATTAAACGTCTTAAATTGAAACTAAACTTGGATATTTCTGATCAAGTATGAGTCAAAAGTAGTTACACACTTACACTTCACTACAAGCAAGAAGACAAGAGGAAAAAAAAAAAGAGGAAAACAATAGCTCAACTGTACCACACACCTTCTCCTCTCTCTCACACACACACACACGGGTATTCATGTTTGGGAATATATATACTAGTGATAGTGTTGTTTGAGGAGTTGTAATGGTCTTGGTGACGGTCTCTTTATTAGTATTGATTGTGAAGGAGAACCACTCGTGGAAGTTGCAACTAAGTCACACGAAAGAAAGAGAAGATAAGGTGGTTCTCTTTTAATGACAATGACTTCATGCCAACTCCAACCCTACGTTAATTAGGTTTTCATTTGTCTTCTAATCATCTCCTCTTTGCTAATTTGGATTATTATAGCCTTTATAGAGAGTGCGATGGTGGATTAAAATCATCTCCTATGTTACAATATATCTGTTCCAGCTGGTGAGAAGAATTAGTGATACATGTTACAAAAATTTTGTGATGTTTAGCCTTTCATTTTAACATTTTCGTAACGCACGTCTCAATATTCTCCTCATCGACTGAGATAGATACATTATCACGCATTTGATGATTTTAACTATATGATAGTTGGACGAATATGCTAGTTTGAGTGAGGGGGAAAGGTCCCCACTAACATCAGTGATAGGGCCCTAAGTTCCCATTTCCATTTTCAAGCTCAAAAATTTGAAGATTTAACAATGATAATATTAGAACTTTTATCTAGTGGGTGGAATTAATGATACATTTTAAAAAATAAGTAATTCAAACATCTGAAGAAGGTTTTTGTGATTTACTTGATCATTTGATCATTTTGGATTGTGCACTAAAGTACTTGTCAGTTTTAGAGATACTCTGTTTTTCTTTTTTTTAATTATTACAAGTTAATTAACACCCTATTTGCTTATGAGTAACTTTGAAAAACAGTGCAGATAGCACTGAAATAAAACCCATAATGGTAGTTTGTGAGATACTGGAGTGTGTGGTAAGTGGGCCTTTTAGATCTAATGGAGAAAATTTAGAGATTGTCTACATAAATTAGGTTGCTTGGTAAAGCAATTGAAGTTTGTTGGCCTGCTTTAATCACAATAGAATGATGGCATGAACCAAACAACCTTTTTATTATTATTATTTTTTTTAAATGTAGAAACATACCTAAATTAAATAATACTATAAGCTAGGAGGTTAAGAATATATAAATATTAAATACATACAAGTATATATAATTATATATATCTGTGTGTACTTGAATATTTATGCAATAAAAGTTTTGATTAGATCCGGAAGAAATTTAGTTCCCTGCGTGCATAAGCCCACGTTTTGAAGTTGACAATTAACACATTAACTCAGATATCAGGACAGATTCACCTAAGATTTTGAGGTCATTCAGAAATGTTGTTGTCTTGATACTAAATTTGAAAGATTCACAGGAAATAAATTAACTAAATTTGAAAGAAAAAAAAAAATACTTCACAGAAATATTCTCAAGGTTTTGTTCCAAGTAATCATCTTTATATTTAAAATATATACATTCTTACCACTACCAGGAAAAATAAATAAATAAAATAAAATAAATAAATAAATTCCTGTACTTGAACAAAATATTATAATCGGATCATGCACTATAAAGCAAGATCTTAAACAGCCCTTTAGTTTAGTGATCAACAAGTTAACCCAACCCAATCCTAGGAGGCTGATTGTGGCCTCTTTTAAAAATGAAACCCTATAAATCTCTACTACAAATATGTAAATTGATTAATATATCAGCAAACTGAGAATAAATGTTATAAATTAAATTCTATCCCAAGGCTGAAAAATGTCCCAGGAAACTCATAGTGTATGTGCCATTGGAGGAAAGGATGTAGCGAGCCTATTTGTCCTCAATTTACACTGACCAATTCCGAGTCTTTACAGAATTCTGGGCAATCAATCCTCCTTTGTTCCAACAAAACAACTGTCCATAGGCAATAATATCAAAAAATGTGGAATGATGGGAGATTTTGCAAGCCACAGAAAGCACATGGAAGATGATCGACGCATGTATAACTAACTCTTGTCCTGAGAAACAACATTTTCCAGAAATTGAAGGCAAATATGTGAAACAAACAGGTCATTTAAAAATGAGCTACACCACTAGCATCCTTTATTCCATGTTGGCATAGAGGACTTCAACCCTAGTTCTAAAATCTGGGTGCCAGGATACAGCCCTTAGTGGTAGGAGCATGCAAATGTTGTTGATACAAGTAGAAATAGTAACAGCAAAAACAACTATTTAGTTCGGACAAATTTATCAACTAAGCGTGCACTACTTGTTGCAATATTGTGACATGTTCAATGAAGCTACTAACATTCATTTTCTTTGCCAAGTAAAACCAACTTTAACAGTACCAATTGCCATAAAGCACCATGCTTTTTATTAATATATGGAGAAAGAAAGGCAGCAACTATTCAAATATAATACATTCAACCACCAGTGTTAAGTTGCAAACATTAACAAAGCGTCCTTACCAGCCTCATTTTTATTGGATTGTGAGTAGCTAAAAACATAGTGAATATCTGCTAGCTTTACAACTAACAACTGCCCTCCACAAGTTTGGAGTACACCCCAGGCTTTAAAAATAACACTCTATATGAAACATGCAAACGAAGCAACAGGTAGTGCACACCACATTGATTTCAAACAAGGGGTTGCCCTTACACCGGAGTCAAACCAACCACTCCTGCAAAACAGGTTAACAATAAGTATTGATAATAAAATTTTAAAGCCAGTCCAGATGTTGCACTGTGATCACATCTAGAAAAGAAAGTCTTTGCCGATCATAATTGATTTCGATTCATAAGACAAATAGGAATGAAGCCTGAAAAATATGTACATGTTGCAACACATAATAAATGACAGCTTAATATGAGCCCCAAAAGCATAACACCACTTCCAGCAGTATGGCTTGTAGAATAATACTCTTATGATGTAGAATGACAGTCACTAATGTATATCTACGCTTCCTGCATTTCTAGTTAGAAGATCCTTACCTAGGAAGCACGGACACGCCAAAATGGGCAAAGAATCCGTGTCCGACACGTGTCAGACACACCAAAAAATGTGTCTGGAATTTTTTATTTTTTTTTATTTTTAGACACGGCACGAACACTCCGCGGACACACGTCCAACAAGCAAGGGGTGTGTGTCCGAGACGCATGTCTTATTTTCGGGAGTCTAAAAGATAATTTTTGAAAGAAAATTAGGTTAAAGTATAAATATGTGAAGTTATTTAACAACTTTTACTCACTTATGTGGTCTGTACATAATAATTTTAAACTTGTAAGGTTAATATGCAATTTTAGACAAAACAAATAGATATTTAATGGCAGTCATTACACTATTACAGTAGATAAGTTATGATTTGTGTATTTTTTTCATTATGAAGTTGATGAAAAATAGTAACACTCAGTAATTTTTAAAGAACTACATCATATATATATATATATATATATATATATATATATATCTATACTATTATTAAATGTGCAAAGCGTTTCAGTGTTTCAGTATTTCAGTATTTATTTATTAATTGATATAAATTCTATAACACTCAAAATTACCTAATAAAATTAAAATTAATTCAAATTAACAAAATATAAAAAGAGTTTAATTCAAATTACAAAGTCCTACATTGGTTTTAAGTAAAAAGGATTACATGAAAGCCTCTTATAAAATTATAGAGCTAAAAAAATAATAATCACACCTTTTCGGCCTTTTGGCTAAGATCAAGTGTAGTACTAAATTTTTTTAGGTCGGCCTTTTGACTAACCTTTCTTGATCTTTTGGCTAAGATCAAGTGTAGTATTACTTTCTCGGCCTTTGTGCAAAGAGTTTCAGTATTTATTTATTAATTGATTTTGGGGAACTGGTTTTACCATGGTTCCAGAAATTTTGAATTAGGAATGGTGCCACATAGACTGGAACCTTGTCCTTTTAATTTGGAATATATTTCGTTAATTTAATTATATCAAAGCATGTTTAAAGCCCTATATATATGATAGTGTGTTGTGGACCTTGTGATTTGACTATGACAAAAGGGTCATTACCTCGTATGGTTCTTAGTTTCTACATTATATTTACATAAAAAAAAATATTTATTAATTAATATAAAAAGAGTTTTATCTATACTATTATTAGATGTGCAAAGAGTTTCAGTATTTAAGTACAAATTACCTATTTATCTATTTATTATGAGTTTTTTTAATGAAAGTTAATCTATAAATTAACTATTTATCTATTTATTGAAAATTATCTAATAAAATCATGCAAAGTGTTTATCTATTTCAGTACTTATTTATATATATAAAAAAATATTTACTAATTAATATAAAAATAGTTTTTGTAAAAATAGTTTCTATAATACTCTAAAAGTTACCTAATAAAATCAATCACATTCTATATAAAACTCTAATTTTTAGTTCAATAGTTATTTTTTATGGATGATTACCACAATATAACCGACCCGGCCCAGTTATGATTATGTAATTATAAAAAAGACACATGTCGTCATCTTATTAATCCAATATTAATCCAAGAAACCTTTAAATAGAGGAAGGGGCACAGAAATTGAGAATTCTAGAGTAAAATACGGAAACTCTGCAAAAGAGTTTCAGTATTTCAGTATTTATTTATTTATATAAAAAAATATTTATTAATTGATATAAAAAGAGTTTTTATCTATACTATTATTAGATGTGCAAAGAGTTTCATTATTTAAGTATTTATTTATTTATATAAAAAATATATTTAAAACACTAAAATATATATAATAAAATTTAAATTAACCTATTTATCTATTTATTATTATGAATTTTTTAATACAAGAAAATATAATTACACAAGAATTAGTAATATAAAAAATATTTATTAATTGATATATAAAACAAAATAATTTTTCTAAAATTCAACCACAAATTAGCTTTTATTATGAGTTTCTTAATAAAATTAAATCTAATTAGACAAGGATATATTTAAAGAAAATAAAATAATTTCTCTAAAACTTTATCACAAATTACTTATTTTATTCTCAATTAAACTCTATCATACTAGGCAAAGATATATTTAAACAGTTTATATAAAACTCTAACACAAATTACTTATTTATCTATTTATTCTGAGTTTTTTAACAAAAGGAAATAATTAGACAAGTATTATTAATATAAAAAATTATTTTTTAATTGATATAAAAAGAAATTTTAAAAGAGTTTCTATAAAACTCTAACACAAATTACTTATTTATCTATTTATTACGAGTTTTTTTTTTAATAAAAGTAAATCTAATTAGACAAGAATTATTAAAATAAAAAATATTTATTAATTAAGAATTACCTAATAAAATAATGCAACGTGTTTCAGTATTTCAGTATTTATTTATTTATATAAAAAAATATTTATTAATTGATATAAAAATAATTTCTATAAAACTCTAAAAATTACCTAATAAAATCAATCACATTCTATATAAAACTCTTATTTTTAGTTCAATATAAAAAGAATAGTTATTTTTTTATAGATAATTATCACAATATAATCGGCCCGGCCCAGTTATAATTATTTAATTATCAGAAAATAACACATGCCATCATCCTACTAATCCAAGAATCCTATAAATAGAGGATGGAGGAAGGAGGAAGGGGTGTAGAAATTAAAAATTCTAAAAATCCAGAATTGTAGAGTAAAATACAGAAACTTTGCCAAAAAGTTTCAGTATTTTAGTATTTATTTATTTATATAAAAAAATATTTATTAATTGATATAAAAAGAGTTTTTATCTATACTATTATTAGATGTGCAAAGAGTTTCAGTATTTAAGTATTTATTTATTTATATAAAAAAAATATTTAAAAAACTAAAATCTAAATAGTAAAATTTAAACTAACCTATTTATCTATTTATTATTAAAAAAAATTTAATAAAAGAAAATCTAATTAGACAATAATTATTAATGTAAAAAAAATTTATTAATTGATATATAAAACAAAATAATTTTTCTAAAACTCTACCACAAATTAGCTTTTATTATGAATTTCTTAGTAAAATTAAATCTAATTAGACAATGATATATTTAAAGAAAATAAAATAATTTATATAAAACTCTATCACAAATTACATATTTTATTTTTTATAAAATCCTATCACACTAGACAAAGATATATTTAAAGAGTTTCTATAAAACTACACAAATTACCGTTTTTTAATAAAAAAAAATCTAATTAGGCAAGTATTATTAATATTAAAAATTATTTATTAATTGATATAAAAAGAGGTTTTAGAAGAGTTTCAATAAAACTTTAACACAAATTACCTATTTATCTATTTATTATGAGTTTTTTAATAAAATGAAATCTAATTAGACAAGTATTATTAATATTAAAAAATATTTATTAATTGATATAAAAAGAGGTTTTAAAAGAGTTTCTATAAAACTCTAACACAAATTACCTATTTATCTATTTATTATGAGTATTTTTTAATAAAAGTAAATCTAATTAGACAATAATTATTAAAATAAAAAATATTTATTAATTGCAAAATTACCTAATAATATCAATCACATTCTATATAAAACCCTTATTTTTAGTTTAATATAAAAAGAATAGTTATTTTTTTATGGATAATTATCACAATATAATCGGTCCGCCGTGTTATGATTATGTCATTAAAAAAGGACACGTGTCATAATCTTATTAATCCAAAAAGTCTATAAATAGTGGCATGGAGGAAGGAGTACATAAATTGAGAATTCTAAAAATCTAGAATTACAGAGTAAAATACAGAAACTCTGCCAAAGAACTTCAATATTTATTAAAAAGAGTTTTTATCTATACTATTATTAGATGTGTAAAGAGTTTGAGTATTTATTTATTCGTATAAAAAAATATATAAACACTAAAATCTACATAATAAAGAGTTTCTATAAACTCTAACACAAATTACCTATTTATCTATTTATTATGAGTTTTTTAATAAAAGAAAATCTAATTAGACAAGTATTACTAATTTAAAAAATTATTTATTAATTGATATAAAAATACATTCAAAAGAGTTTCTATAAAAAAACTCTAACACAAATTACCAATTTATCTATTTATTATGAATTTTTTAATTAAAGTAAATCTAACTAGACAAGAATTATTAAAATAAAAATATTTATTAATTGATATAAAAAGAATTTTTAAAAGAGTTTATATTAAACTTTAACACAAATTACTAATTCATTTATTTATTATAAGTTTTTTAATAAAAGAAATTCTAATTAGACAAGAATTATTAATATAAAAAATATTTTTTAATTGATATAAAAAATAAAATAATTTTTCTAAAACTCTATCACAAACTTCTTTTTATAATGATTTTTTTTTTAATAAAAGCTAATCTAATTTGACAAGAATTATTAGAATTTAAAAATATATATTAATTGATAAAAAAAGAGTTTTTAAAAGAGTTTCTATTAAACTCTAACACAAATTACTTATTTATTTATTCATTGTAAGTTTTTTAATAAAAGAAAATCTAATCAGACTAAAAAAACTCTACCACAAATTACCTATTTTATTTTTAATAAAATTATAATACAATAGACAAAGATATATTTTAAGATTTTCTATAAAAACTCTAATACAAATTACCTATTTATCTATTTATTTTGAGTTTTTTAATAAAAAGAAGTCTTATTAGAAAAGTATTGTTAGTATAAAAAATTATTTATTAATTGATATAAAAAGAGGTTTTGAAAAGAGTTTCTATAAAACTGTAACACAAATTAACTATTTATTTATTTATTAATATCTAATTAGACAAGAATTATTAATATAAAAAATATTTATTAATTGATATAAAAAGAGTTTTTAAAAGAGTTTCTATAAAATTCTAACTTATATTACCCATTTATCTATTTATTATGAGTTTTTTTTAATAAAAGAAAATATAATTAAACAATAATATATTTAAAGAAAATAAAATAATTTTTATAAAATCTACCACAAATTGGCTATTTTATTTTCTATAAAACTCTATCACATTATCTGCAAAACATTCAACACGTGCATCGCGCGTGCCTTTTCCTAGTATATATATATATATATATATATATATATATATGTCGTGTCTGTATCCTATTTTTTTTGGATTTGTCATGTCGCCGTGTCCGTGTCTGTGTCGTATTTGTGCCCCGTATTCGTGTCCGTGCTTCTTAGATCCTTACTATAGATTATATAATGAATCTCCAAACAGTCAAATAGTTTAACGGATTTTCCAAAAATAAGAGTGCCCTTATTTGGTGTGCAGGAATGAAATAGAATGGGAATGGAATGAAGCTCAGAATGGAATGTGAATGCCCATTCCATTCTAGTATTTGGTTACAAACATGGAATGCTGTAAATATGGAATAATAATTCTCATACATGTGTTTGGTTGAACCTATTTAAAAACTGGAATGGAATTAATTTACATTGATATCTCAAAATTACACTTTATCATGAATAAAGAAATTAAACTTGAAAAAAATAAATAAATAAATTTAACAAAAAAATTAACGTCAGAAATAAATTTGGGGCAAGCAAGGCGTTGAAGATGAGGGCAAGGAGGTGTCTCCGGCGGCCGTGATGAGATAGGGAGTAGTGAGAGAGGGAGACGAATCTGAAATAAGGGCTAGCGTATACAAATACATGCACCTCCATTGAAATTTAAATCTGAAAATTTCTAGACTTTTCGTCCAAAGACATATAAACCGGTTAAATAATACAATTTTGAATTGTTTTGGTGACATATGCAGGCTTCCATCTCTGTATATGCATCTATAATCAGTAAGAAGACAGTGGGACCCAGTTGAAAGAAATGTTTTCTTCTCTCCTCCTCCGTCATTCTTCTCTTCAATTTTTCCCCCTCTTACTCTCTCTCCCCTCACTTCACGAATTGGGTAGTTCAAGTTTTTCGATTCTTTGCTTTCTAGATAGAGAAAGAAACTCAGAAACTCTCTGTTGGATTTGGGGTTGCTAAATTGATGGTGTTCTTTGCTGAAGAAGAATCTGTCTCCGGCGGATGGGTTGAGTTGTGTTGTCTTGTGGTCTCTGGCAGCGATTGTGAGATAAGGGGTAGTGAGAGAGGAAGATGGAGGAAAACGAATTTGTCCGGCGGCGGAAGAAGACAGCGAAGGGAGACAACGAATAGATTGGAAGAGAACAGAGATGGGTTTGGTTTAGAAAAGGGATGATGATGGGTTTGGTTTAGAAGATGGAAGAAGACGAATCTGTCTCCGGCGGTGTAGGAAGACAGCGAAGGGAGACGACGAATAGGTTGGAAGATGTCGATGGGTTGGAAGAGAACAGAGATGGGGTTGGCTTAGAAAAGGGATGTTGAATAGGTTTTTTTGTTATAACTTTTTTAATCGTATTCCATGTGGGAATGGAATGCCCATTCCATTGGTAAAGAAAATGAATGATTATGGTGGAATGACCATTCTTCAAGAATAGTGGAGAATGATGATTCCACCTTTAATAGCTCACACCAAATACAAGAATGGAAAGAAAAGTATTCCATTCCCTCCGATTTGATTCCATTCATCCACACCAAACGTGGCCTTAGAACCCATGAGTGCTTGAAACAAAATCCAGTGAAAACACATTTGAGACTGGACACTGGAGTGCAGAAATTTTTACTATTAGGAGGATCCAAGGTTTCATGCATGTTCGAGACACACACAAAATCAAAAGAGCTAGTGCAAAAAGTCCAGTTTCAGAAAAATAAAAGTTTGTTCTTGAGAAGCTAAAAAGTTCGGGAATGAAGAATGCAGTACAACAAGCATATTCAAAAAAATATTTCTCGAATAAATGAGGATGTTTCAAGCATTTTATGGATAATCCATCTAAACATTCTGGATATCATTATATGTAGGCTAGAAGCATAGACACGCCTAAAAGGGCAAAGAATTCGTGTCGGACACCGACACACGCCGAACATGCCTCGACACGTGTCGGACACGCCAAAAAACGTGTCCGAATATTTTATATTTTCTTGATTATGGATAATCCATCTAAACATTCTGGATATCATTATATGTAGGCTAGAAGCATAGACACGCCTAAAAGGGCAAAGAATCTGTGTCGGACACCGACACACGCCGAACATGCCTCGACACGTGTCGGACACGCCAAAAAACGTGTCTGAATATTTTATATTTTCTTGATTATCCAGACATTGTCCGACATATGCATCCCATTCTTGGGGATTTTAAAGAAAGTTTTAGAAACAATGTTGAGTTGAAGTATAAATATTAGGAGTTGCTTAATAACTTTCAATAATATGATGATAATTACATAATTACTTAAAAGTTATTGTTTTATAAAACAATTTTATATAGAACAATTAGATATTTATCCTTATATTTTAGTTCAAGGTTCAAACTCTTGCACAATCATCTTTGACTCTCTTGTTCTCCCACCAACCAAGCTTCGCTACCGGTGGATGGTCATTCTATCTCTCTTCTCTTTTCTCTCTTCTTCTTCATCCTCCTCTTTTCTTTCTTCTTCTTGTTCTTCACAAGATACTTCTTTTTTTCCTTTCACAATAAAATTTATGTTTGCGTTTCTTTTTCCTTTTTCCTCTATTCCCCATGAACTTTGTTCTCTTCTATAGATTCTTACCTTTATTTTTAACTAAGGCCTAATTCTTATTCTAACAAAAAACTTATTCTCTTTGTTTCTTTGCTATTTTTTCCCTTTCTTTACCCTCTTTCTATCATTCTTTCTTTTTCCCAGCAAAACACAATTTTTTTTCATTAAACTAATATTACTCTTAATTTCTTAAAGTACAACATCATATATATATATATATATATATAGATATATATAATATATTTATTATTTGCCGTGTCCGTGTCCGTGTCCTAATTTTTCTGGATTTGCCGTGTCCCGTATCCGTTTCTGTGCTTCTTAGTCTGTAGGAAAGTTCTTCTCTCTCAAAATATTTATTTGTCTTGGTGGAAGCAGATAAATTGTAATTCAAATTTTTATCAGTGCTGAACCTCATTATAATCTGTGAACTTACAGACAACAGGGTTCAGAATATTTTCCTCCACGGATTCAAAGGAACTCCCATAACAAATCGTGTTAAACAATTTCCATAATATAAAGTTGCTAACATATCCAACAATGACGATGACAACTAAAGTAATCACTCTACAGAAATAGTGAATGTTTGAGCCCAAATTTTCCCCTCCATTCATCAACTTGTCAAACTCTCAAAGAAACTTGTGACTAAAATCCAAAATGAAAACAATCCTTACCCCATCTTTTATAAATTAAATCCAAGCACATAATGACAACCATGTCAACTGAATAAAATATCAGTCATCATTAAATAGTAAGTAAACAAAGATGTAAATCAAAGTGAAAACTTGCAACCATAGAACAACTTTCATGCACTAGATCTAGTTCATCATTCATTTCATCAATTAACTGGATCATTGACACACAAAATTATGACTGTGGTGTAGAAGAACATCATATTGTCAATGAGAAGAAAAGCATAAAATCATTGAGATATGTCTACGTTCTACAGTATAAACTTAATCCATGGTCCACCACAAATTTCTATGGAATTTGGAGCTCCTGTATTTCTTAAGAGAGTTTCTTAATTTGCAAGCCATTAATTTGCAAGCCATTAGTTCAGTCAAAACTTACAGTACATAATTACCTAAAAAAGCTGAAAAAGATATCTATCTTCCAAGAAGCGCAATTCAAGAAACCTCGTGCAACAAAACTGAGAAATAATAATATAAGAAATCTAGAGTTCATAAAATTTGCATACCACATGCCAATCGTCCACCCGCATTGCCGGTGCTAAGACTAAGTTCATGACCACCTACAGATGAAAAAGAAAAGAGAGTGTGTGAGAGAGAAAATGTAATGTGTGTGTGTGTAGCAAAATTAATACGCATGTGAAAGGAAGTATTTTCACACGCATTGTGGTGAAAATAAGTTCCGTATGCTTGCAAGAACACTTCAAACCAACAACTACAGTAAAAATTTGCATAAAAAATTCAAACCAATAATTATAAAGGTGTACCCTTTCCAAGGTCATCTACAAGCTCATGAACCACAAAGGCTCTTCCGACGACTGAATTAGGCCCACTCAGTGGAATCTGCAAATCTCAATCACAATTAAGTAACAAGATTCCCAAGGAATAACAAAAATTTCTAAAAAGAATCATTGTTACATGCAGACACATGTGGTACCTGTTTGTCCACAATTGTTGCCTCGGCCACCCCTGTATTACATGAAACCAAAATTAAAAACAAAACTACAGTTAAAACTGATGGTTGGAAACATACAAACAACTATGAGAAATTATATATATATATATAAAACACACACACACCCCCAATTACCATCGGCATTAGCAACTATGTTTCCCAGGTCACCCGCATGGCGAATTTCATCTTCAGGAGCACCATGTGTCAAACCATTAGGATTGAAATGTGGTCCTGCAATATAAAAATTGGGAGAAAAACCACAGTTTAACACCAAATGAAACCACACAGAATAGAATTGAACAGAATGATAAGCAATATGTCAACAATTCAAGCACATATTCAATCAAATCTAACCTGTTGATATGCACCCATTTGTCGTATCACCAAATTCATGCTACACAATAACAAAAATTCAATATTTAGAGGGAAAATGTACCATCAACGAATTTTCAAAATAAAAAATAAACAAATTGACAATACTCACTAGGTGAAACCCATGAGGCCCAGGAGTGAGTCCAGTGATTTTAACAGTCACCTTAGTAGGACCTGTTAAAAGCAATCAAGTTCCAATTTTCTCGATTACAGCTCAATTATACATATACATTACATAATACAGCAATTACATAGGGGAAAGAAGTAGATGAAGAGCAGACCATCATCATCTTGGATGAGATTGACAACCCCTTCGACATTGGAGGTGCCCTTGAGGACGGCGACTGCTTTCTTGGTGGCGGCGACGACAGTGAGGGGCTTAGGGGCGGCAGAGGCGGTGGCGGAGAGGGTTAGGGATTGGATGGTGGGTTTGAAAGAGAGGCCGTGGAATGAAGAGCGGAGGAGTGATGGGTTGTTAGGGTTAGGGTTTGAGATGGGAAATAAAAGAAAAGAGTGAGATGGGTTGGTGGAGAGGATGGTGTGAGCGGCCATAGCTGCTAGTGCGGCTTGCATCGCTTGGGAGTGAGGATGAGGTGATAATATGTGAGAGTGCTCTTTTGGATATTATTTACAGTAGTATTTTATTTTGATGCTTTGTTTTGTTTGGACTAGGAAAAATTTTTAGAAATAAAAAAATAAATTGATTTCAATTCTTTATTCAGATGATTGATCAGTATTTTAGTTAACAAAGTTATGCTGTTGAATTGTCATAGAAATATAAGGCTATGTTTGGTAGGGTGGGTTTGAAAGGGAAGGATAAGATTAGTTATGAGGGAAATGGAAGGAAAGGGAAGGGAAGGGAAGCATAATTTTAATTT
Source organism: Cornus florida (assembly GCF_030987335.1). Classification (NCBI taxonomy): domain Eukaryota; kingdom Viridiplantae; phylum Streptophyta; class Magnoliopsida; order Cornales; family Cornaceae; genus Cornus; species Cornus florida. The sequence continues at coordinate 16,950,247 of NW_026775578.1, read as the reverse complement.
AGTATTGTGTTTGGTTGATTAAGGAAGGAAAAGGAAGGGAAGGATAATAATTATGTTTGGGGAAAGAAAGGAAAGGAAAGTATTTCGGTAAATTTACTATTATACCCTTTTATAATTTAAAATAAAAATTAATAACTTAAGTATGTAATATTTGTAAAAAAAAAATAAATAAATAAATAAAAGAAAAAGAAAAAGAAAAGAAAAATATTAATATAAATATAATATTTTTAGGGTCATCATTTTAGGGTCCCCGCCTCCATCTCTATTCTCGTTCTCTCTCTGCAACACTCTCTCTCTTTTGCAACTGCAAACCACAAAACTACAACAATCCAAGTTCCAAACCCATATGTTTATCTATCATTTGCAAGAATCAAAGGTTCAAAACCCATATCCGCATATTGTTTCAGATTGTTCCAAAAATCAAAACCCATATCTTTCAGTTTCTCTTGCCCGCTGTTCTAGTTTGGGTTCGCCGTTTCCATCGCCGGTTGTTCCAGTTCGGGTTCGCTGTACGCAAGTTTCAGCCGCTGTAAGCTTCCCCCCTCTCTTTCTCGTGCAATGGCTAACTTATATGTACGGGTTTTGTTTTGCTAAATCAACCAATTAAGGTCTGTAATTCTTGTTTTGCTTAACTAAATCCTTGATTTTGTGTGGGTAAAATTGGCATCACGATTATCACATGTGCCATTGCCTTCCTTTTCCTTCCGTTTCCGCCCATTTTTGAGAGGTTAACAAATCTACTGTTCAAGCCTTGCCTTAACCCTCCAAACCCTTCCCTCTCCTTTCCTTCCCTTCCACCAATTTTACCCAAACACAATTTTTTTATAACCTTCCATCACCTTCCCTTCCCTTTCCCTTCAAACCCACTCTACCAAACTGAGCCTAAAGGTAAACTTGCGCTCAAACTCATTTCTTTAAAAAAAACAAAATGGATTTACATGATTGTTCTCACATTAACCAAATTTTTATGTGAAAAGTTGAGAGTATAATCTATTTACTTGATCCAAGGTCGGAGTTAAAAATTGTAAATGGGATTGGGTTAATATTTTTTAGGTGAATTAATACTAATAACAAATTTTTTTCTTTTGGATTGAACTAAAATTACTTATAATAAAAATTCATTTATTTATTTTGGATGAATTTGAGCCCACCAAAAAGATCCGCCCTTGACTTGAACTCCTCAAATTTTCACTAAAAATTTGGGTAAATAAAACTGACAATCTATTGACTTGCCCTTTGTTGGATTACGTTAGTATTGTGGTTTAATCATTTACCGCGACAGAGGGAGGAACAAGTTACTTGGGGAGAGATAGAGAATGAATAATAAAGAGGAGCACTTTTGTCTTTTACGTTTATAAATATTTTTGCATTAAACTAGATTTAAAAAAATAGGGTTATATGAGTCAATTTGCATTTGTCAAAGTACAAAAAGTAATTTGAGATGTAAGTCAAAATTAAAATTAAGATTTTTATCAAGATGAGATTTGATCTAACATGAAAGGATGTTAGTGTAATTAACTCTAAAAAAAAAATTAGTTTCATGATGTTAGTATCAAATAAAGGTGACTAGCAATGACCATGACATAATAAGAATACACTTAGATAAATTTAAAACTCAAAGGAGGTAAATGAATTTTTTTTTTAAATTAGATTGGAGTTGTGTTTGATTATGTAATTTTTTAAATTAGATGGCAGTTATGTTTGATTATGTTTAGTATAAAGAGAGTTCAGTGTAATTTGTCTAAAAATCTTTTGTGATTCATACTAGGTTTTGAGGGTTAAATACATTGGCTTCTTGCTTAGACAGGAGGAAAAAAAAAAAAAAAAAGAGGATAATATTTAGTTACTCGCCGGTGAGTAGCCACACCCTACTCACTCCTTATATGCTCCAATAAAAAAATAGCACATCAGGTTTAATAATAAAATCAGCAAAATACTAAAAAAAAAAAATGAGACGAAAGTCGGATCGACCCATTTTAATTGAGTAATCACCCTTTCTCTGTTCTCTCTCTTTCATTGATTCACAATCCCATGCCCTCCTCTCTCCACTGTTTTTAAAAGAGAAAAGTAAAGAAGAACAGTGGAGAGAGGAGAGCGTGGGTTTAGAAATCGATGAAAGAAAGAGAGAAACGAGAAAGGGTTTTTACCCAATTAAAATGAGTCGATACGACTTTCTTTTTTTTTTTATTATTATTTTACTTATTTTGTTATTAAAATTGATGTGTTATTTTTTTATTGGAATAGGGGTGAGTAAAGTGAAGTTATTCACCAGTGAGTAGCTAAGCATTGTTCAAAAAAAAAAATTTGACTTTCTTGAGATTTGCTATAATTACGCATCCGAAGAAAGTGTTTAAAAATCTTGGACGATGTGGTTAGTCATTTGCTACAAATACCTGAGTAAATAAAATAAATCTCATAATTTTCTCAATTTTTTTTTTTTCACATGAAAGATCTTATCAGGACCTTGGATTGACACCATATCAAGGAATGCATATCCACCCATTTATACCTATTTCATTTTCCATCCAAATTTAATGCGGGACAAATACACCTTGCAACACTAATCCATTTCATTAACTCCATCTTATTTTTTATTATTCCATTTACATTTATATATAAATATATATAAAAAAAAAAAAAGCGTATATTCACAACAACAAAAAAATCAAACATTCTCATTCTCAAACACAGAGGGCAACTTTTCATTCTCATGATAGCCCATAAACGTATCACTTCAGTGACGTAGTCCCACTACTTCCCTCAGCCCTCACAATCACATATGCAGCCTCATATGATTCATATCAGGCCTCGCCTACTTGCAGGGAGATTGTGCCACGTCCACTGCTGCATAACATGAGGAGAGTAGAGTTTTAAGTCTTTTAAAGTTGTATATGTTGTGAAATGTAGGAAGAGTGGAGTTCAGAATATTTCAGAATTGTGTAGAGAATTGTGAAATGTAAGGAGAGTTTGAAAATTTTTATAGTGAAAACTTTTGTAAATATTTGTAGAGTGGAGAGAATATTTTAGAATACTATAGCGATTTTTAAAAGGGAAATAATTAGGAGATTTGTGTAAAAAAATTTAAACGGTGGACAGAGGTTATATAGAGGACCATGGTATAATTTATCAACAAGAAGCTTTATGAGTGAAACACCTTGCAAACAAATTCTTTGAGTGGGTATTCTTTGAGTGGGTGGAGCATAGTGAGTTTTTGAAATAGGATCCAAATTGGAGCATGGTAGAGTTTTTGAAGTCGAATTCAAATTGTAACATAGTAAAGTTTTTTTTACGTGGTAGGTATATGACTAGAAAACTCAGAAGGGAAGCCAATCTTAGCACTATCAGGGAAAAACACAAACCAAAATATGAGAAAAATGGTAAGAATGATACTTGTCAAATAAATGAGAAAAACGTAAACCCAACCCAATAAACCAACCCAATAAACCAAACATACCAAAGCAAGGACAAACCTATAAAGAATTAAATAAAAATATATTGAGTTGCAAGCTTTTGAAGAAAAAAAAATTAATTGAAAATTGTTATTATTTTCTAATAATAATTTCTTTATATGTTGTTGTGTCGGTGCTTTTTTAAAAGATTAAATGGTATCCAAATCGAATACCTACCAGAAGTTCAGTACAATTAAAAATAAAATAAAAAAAACAAAGAAACAACAATGATGGAGACCCGGACCACCGCCAACTCAGATGGTTCTGCCAGCCCCGCTATTATTGGAGCCACCAAAAGCCCTATTTTTCCTCCTGCAGCAGAGCAACTCTTGCAACTCCAGTACTGCATCCACTAACTCTTCTAAATCATATGCAAATCATAATTTTTATTTTTTCTTATTCTTCTATAGCAACAAACGCACAAGTTGTATTAGGGGCACGAATAAATTGAGTTGTAAGCTATAACTCAATTTATTTTCTATTTGATTGAGTACTTTCTAAAACGAAGATGGAATTAATTTATTTTTTATTTGATTCAGTACTTTCTAACACTTAGATGGAGTTAAGTTTTAGTATGGACAGAGAGAAATTTCAATTTAAAAACAGAGTAAACAAAACAAAATATAAAAGGAGCAGTTTCATAGTTGCACACTAAAAGAATACTTTGTTATATGTATTAAAACATATTTGAAAAGTGACATGGCATATTTTATTTTTTTTTTTTTCACCTGACAATAGTTAGTAAGGTTAGGAGTTAGTAGTTAATGGGAGAAGGGGAGGAGTTAGTAATTAGTGACATGGATGGTTCGAACATTGACACTCACGTTATCGTGAAAACTCGCACACCACCTCGACTACAAGGCACATCCTAAAACGGGATTAGTAGTGACATGGTATATATATATATTTTTTTGAAAGGTGTGACATGGTATATTCATGGAGCATAAACGGAGATAAATTAATCTATAAGGAGTAATATATTTTCATCAGATTGCGTTAAATCATTGTGAGTGATTGCTTCCTGAGTTGGATGACTTTACCGGATACCTCGTCCATTTTAAAATAATAATAATAATAAAATATATTTCTTTGTAGCGAACAAAAAAACGAAAAGGAAAAAACGTGTCGCTGGTTTCAACGGCCCGGTTACACCACACCAACATCGGTTACTGCTAACACAGGCGAGACGATACGAGAGACAGATTTTGGCTGTGTGTCCAAAACAACCACCAAACCCCGTCTCTCTCTCTCTCTCTCTGTAAACTTTCTCTATGTAAATCTGAATATCTACATGGAAGTCTAATCCACAACTTCATGGACAAACCCAGTCTCTCATCTGTGCGAGTCCTAATTCGTGCCCCCAATTCAACATCACCACCACTCACTCTCTCTCCTCCCTCCACAACCCCCTTTCTCACTCCTCCAATCCCTCCATCAGATCACCCCCTCCCACCGCTCCCTCCTCCCTCTTCAAACCCTCCTCCATCCTCCCCTCTACCACCACCACCGTCGTCGTCCCCGTCCCCACAAGGCGGCGTCGTTGTTGTCGGCTTCATAGGACGGCGGGACAGCGACGTCACTCAGCTAATCAATAGAATCATTGACTCCAATTTGTTTGGTTCGGGCAATTTCGACACCAATTTCTGTTTTCAGAAAGAGGGTATTGGTGAGGACGTGAAGGACTGGTTTAAACGTCGAAGAATTAGTTACTACCATGAGGATGAAAAGGGGATTCTGTACTTGCAATTTTCTTCCACCGGGTGTCCAGCAATGGAGGCGTTTTTAGAGTCCTCTTCAGGTTTTGATTCATTATTGGAAGACCACGAATTTGGGGATCTTAAAGGAATGCTATTCATGTTCTCCGTGAGTAGTTTACAAAATGTTGTTCTTTTATTTTTTATTTTTAATTTCAATTGTTTTGATTGTGGTTTTAGAATGTACTTAATATGACATGGGTTGGAAGAGGTAAATTTATTCAATTTTTTCCCCTTGAATTAAATTTGTTCAATTGATTTAATGTATATACCAAACTTGCTTCCCTTTTTTGTAATTTGCTTTTCTTATGCAAAGAATAAATGGCTGTTTTGGTTCATTCTATAGTAAGTTCCAAATTGCATCAAAGGTGAACTTTGCTTATGGGGTGATATGCATGGTGCAGTGGTTAGTTACATTCTAAATTGCAATCAGAGTTGAGCTTTGCTAATGGCTGATATGCATGATGCAGTAATTTATTAGTTTAGGTTGTGTCAGGCATCCTATAAAATTGGACCGATCCATTGTATTTTTTGGGTTTTAAAGTGAAGAATGGGTTACAAAACTGAACTAGCATTTGTGTTCCAATTAAACACCCTCAAATTTCCATGAAGGTGGAATCCATTGTGTAATACTCAAAATTGGAAGCAAATATCTGTCTGTCTATGCAGGCATGAGAAACTGGATCCAACAAGAAAATTGATGCTCTCTACGAGATCGAAGTGAGGTATTCTTGAGAGATACTATTAAATGTTAATTATCCCTTGTTATGAACTTATGACAACTGCTAATATTTATGATCATCGCTGCGAGAATGCTGTAATTAAACCATAAATCCTGTGTTTTTTGTTTTTTTTTTTTTTTTATATATATATGAAAAAAAGGAAGAGAAATTTAATTTTTACTGAATTTGAAGCATGTTTTTAGGCCGTTCCAACCTGGGACATAAATACTTGCATATCTTGCTAAGAAAAAAACTACATGCACATGGTTGTTTTGGCCAGGCAATCATCCATTGTAGTATGGTTCTGAAACTGAAATTACTTGATGGAAATCTATACTGCACTAGTTTTGTTGTCCATATTTATGTGAAAGCACTTTTCTATTTTGGGGGAAATTACATTGATCAAGAGTGGTCCATGGACATTTTTGTAACAAGCATATGTGCCAAAATGAAGTGTTTTGGTCTCTTAAATTTTAGTTCAGTATATTGCTTATTGTGTTTTAAATGAAAAGGGTGTAGACTTCTATAGTTGATAAATGACTCCACTAGCATTTAGCATTGCAGGTTTGCCATGTAATCATATTTATTCAGGAGGGATCAAGGTTTGATACACAGATATTGAAGAAGTTTCGAATTTTACAAGCTGCCAAACATGCGATGGTTCCATTTGCAAGATCTCGAGCTACGCCACCATCAACATCTAGGTCTCATTCTTTGTCGTTGTCACGGACTTCTGTATCAGGGAAATCTTCTAGCAATCCTTCTCCTGGAAGAAGTAGGGGCATCTTGAGTCGCAATGGCTCAGCAATTTCACTCATGTCGGGTTTAGGTTCTTACACCTCTTTGTTTCCTGGACAGTGTACTCCAGTTATACTTTTTGTTTTTCTTGATGATTTCTCAGACGTTAATTCTGGTTCTAATATAGAGGAGTCGTTGGAGACATCCCCATTGAATCAGTCTTCAAGTTTGAACAATTCAGCTAGGTCAAGCGTGCCGCTGAAAGGATCTGGTCCATTGGTTGTGCTAGCACGCCCTGTGAGTAGATCTGAAGGTGGATTCAGGAAAAAATTGCAGTCATCCCTTGAAGCACAAATACGTTTCTCGATTAAGAAATGTCGGATACTAACAGGTTCTGATACAAGTCATGCTGGGGCAAGAAGTGGGGGCATCTCAAATTCAGCACCTTTGTTTTCACTCGATGCATCAAAGGCTGTTGCATTGTTAGATAGATCTTCAAATCAGAGAGGCACATCTCTTGATTTTGCCACTGGGCTTGTGGAAGATGTTCTAAATGGAAAGGCAACCTCAGATTCGCTTTTGCTTGAAAGCCATAACCAGAGTGCAAACAAAGAAGACATTGTATCTTTAAAGGAGTTCATTTACAGGCAGTCTGATATTTTAAGAGGAAGAGGGGGATTGGTCACTAACGCCAACAGTGGCTCAGCTGCTGGTGTTGGTATGGTAGCTGTTGCTGCAGCAGCTGCTGCTGCCTCAGCTGCATCTGGAAAGACATTTACTACTCCTGAACTTCCTACTTTAGAGATCTGGTTATCTTCTAGTCAACTTATTCTACTTGGTGTTCTTTCTGCAAAACCCAGGTGTATAGATGAACCTGAAACCAGTAAAAGAAAACCACGTCAACGAAATCCTGTTGCGCCGCCTGTTGAAGGGATTGCTTCAAGAGGTGCAGATCCTCTAGAAATTGCTGTGTCTTGTTTGGAGAGTGGTGTGGGATTGAACACTAAATTCTCGACATTATGCTGCCAAAGGTCCCTTCCGGCTGCTAAGGAGATTTATTTAAATGAGTTGCCTGATTGTTATCCGACTACACAGCATGAAGCCCATTTGGAGAAGGCTTTGCGTGCTTTCAACTCAATGGTCAAGGGACCTGCAGTGCCACTTTTCATGAAAAAATTGGAGGATGAATGCACATCCATCTGGAGATCTGGGCGGCAACTGTGTGATGCAGTAAGTTTGACAGGAAAACCATGTATGCACCAGAGACATGATGTTGAAACTGGTAGTTTGCTTTCTGGGGATCAAGTCAAGCCACATGCTAGTGGATTTGTTTTTCTTCATGCTTGTGCTTGTGGCCGTTCACGGCAACTACGGTCTGACCCCTTTGATTTTGAAACAGCTAATATTACCAACAACTGTTTTCCAGACTGTGATAAGCCACTTCCTGCTCTCCAATTACCAAAGCTAAGGGATACAGCGCCTATTCAGCCATTGTCATGGAGTTTGATTCGAATTGGGGGTGCAAGGTACTATGAGCCTTCTAAAGGTTTACTTCAGAGTGGGTTCTGCGCCAGTCAGAAGTTCCTTTTGAAGTGGACAATTTTTCCCGAGCAACAAAAACACCCTAATTGTTCACCAGCAGGTTCTGTGCAACAAGATTCTGTAAATGGGTCAAATACTGATCCCAAGGTTGAATCAACTGCCACTGCTGACATAAAGAAAGTTGGTGCTTCTCCTTTATATAGAGAAGAAGTGCAGAGTGTGTTTGAAGTTGAAAGGAAGCTGCCCTCAGAAAATATCAAGTCTGATGATAAAAAGATCAGTTTTGGCAGAGGTTTTCCCAATTTTACGATGAGAAAGCCTTTTTCCGAGGTTGTTGCTGGATTAGCTGGTGCTGATTCGGGTTTCCCTCCTCTTCAGTCAAGGAAACAACCTTCACTAGGTTCAGAAAAGGGTATTAAGCAGAGTAATGCAAGACAGAGGGGTGTGGAAGAGGTCCATGAAGTTTCTGTTCATCAAGGATCTCAAAAACCTGAAGATTTCTCTGCTGTTCAGCAAACTGTAGATGGGAATGGGATTGATGTCAATGACAGTACAGGCAGTAATCCAATTTTACAAATAGGTAGCAATGTTATTCCGGTGAACTTGAATAGTGGTGAAAAGATCAAACCAAACAATTCTTTGAAGCATGTAACAGTGTATCTTGGGTTTGAGCATGAGTGCTCCCATGGCCATCGGTTCATATTGAGTCCTGAGCATCTCCGTGAACTTGGCTCTCCATATTCAGTTCCCGAAGAATCTCATACTTCCTCATCTGTGGAAAACTCTGACAATAAAGTGGCAGATTCTTCAAAATTGGGTAAGAATGGTAGGCATGGCAAAGCCCATCGACACTCAAATGGAATGATTTCTGCTTCTATTAGTAAGGTGAAACAGTTGGATAAGTCGAAAGAGATAGCAGCTAATGGTAATCTGTGTTTAGATGGGATGATACATTCCTCCAGGCCAGGAAAAGAACAGAACCAGACAAGTTCTGGCATGTCGTTACTTAGTGATTCTTTAAAGGATCTTGAAGCAAGCCTTCAATCTGTTACTCTTGATGATGGCGGAGGTGCTTTCTCTTTATTAAATAGAAATTTACCGATATACATGAACTGCCCGTACTGCAGGATCTCTAAGAATAAGGACACACCAAAGATAAAATTTGCTGGCACTATATCACAGCTTCAGAGGATCTTTCTGGTATGTTATCTTACTTACTAGCAGCTTTTTTCTTGCACCATATGTCATCTCATATATCTTCAGCATCTTTTTCTGCGTGTCATTCCATTGTTTGCTTATATTAGAGCACTAAAAAGGCAGTTTTATTTACTTCATGCGTTGTATTAGTAATTTAGTGTTACTATAATATTGTAATACCCTACTGAAATACATCTAAAAATTAGTTCAATTTTCATATCCAAATACTCAACTGAAAATTTTCCCTTTAGTGCTTAATTTTTCTCTATTACATGGCAAAGCTCCAATGACAATGAATTAGATTTCTTCAGTATTCGTAAATTGTGACAGGGAGCATCAAATATAATGAATTGGAAGGTAATATAATTAATATATATATATATATTTGTTTGTTTATCTATTTTCTGGGAAAAGGCAACAGTCACAGCATATTAAGACCCAATTTAACGGGTAAAACTTACTGTTAAATTCTTACTTGTTTGAATCTGTTGGACTCTTTCCAAATGCACCCTTTGTTTTATGTCCTATTCAGTTTGTATTTATGATTTCACAATGAAGTGAGAACATTAACATTATATTTGTCGGTGTTAAGGAGTAAGGGGCTATTCTGATTGTAGGTGCTTGTTTGCCTTTTTTTTTTCTTTTTCTTTTCTTTTTTTTTTTTGCCTTTATGTTGCTATTCTTTGTTGACAGTAATCCTCGGTTTTTTTAATTTTTTTTTTAATTTCTGCCTTTAACATCATATAATATCCATGGATTTTGCTGTGCAGGTTACACCTTCTTTCCCAATCATTTTAGCAACATGTCCAGTTATACAATTCGAGGTGCGTCTCAGTTCTTTGCTAGAATGTGCATTCATGACTTGTAGATTTGCCTTTGAAAATAAATAATAAATAAACTAATGGATTTGCCAGCCGTAAAAGTAGTAGCTAATTATTTCTCTCATTGAATAGTTTGAAGTAGTTCATTATTGCCCATTTTTAAGTTCTTGAGAGGATATTTATGACGATAGAACATTCAATTGTCATTTTTTTGTTGTGTTTTGCTCCCATGCATGTTTGTGTAGAGTTATGTATAACGTACTTCCTAATTTTCGGGCCAACATTTACTAAAATTTTCCCAGACGGCTTTGTATGTGTGTGTGTATGATAGTTGATTGGGTCTAAATTTTCACACGAGTACCATACTCGCACGCATTGACAGGCACGGACCCAATGTATGCCCGGTGGGGTCTATTGTCCCCATTGAAATTTTTATTTTTTTTAGTATTATACCTTAATGTTATTCATTCACAATTCTGCATTGTTAGTTTATTGGCTGAATAATTGGACTTACTGAAATGTTTATTTGAGTCCAACATGGTGGGTTGGGATTAACCCTACCCTTACCTTAATATCGTACTTAATGACTAAAAAGTTGGATCATCAGCAATTCTGCATTGTTAGTTGATCGGCTGAATATTTCACTTACTGAAATGTTTATTTCTGTTTTTGGTCCAACGTGGTGGACTAGGATCAACCCTACCCTTACCCTAATGTCGTAGTTGATGACCAAGAAGTTGGATCATCCACAATTCTGCATTGTTAGTTGATAGGCTGAATAGTTGGACTTACTAAAATATTTATTTGTGTTTTTGGTCAGGCTGGGATTAACCCTACACTTACCCTTAAAATCCCAACCAACGTCTATCTATGGAGATCTGAAAACATTGCACCTTCCCTAAGAGAGGAGCAAGAGATACCACACACACATACACACAGAGTTTTAACTGCATCTTCCCTTGAGGCAACATGATTCTCAAAAACTTGAGATTATTTTCTTCCACGTGGGTTTAAATTTTGGGATTGGAGAACCCCTGATTGGAATGAATTGAATAGCATGTCTATTACATTCTTTCATTCATTGTGGTTGTTTCACGGGTTTAAATGTTTTATTGTTTTATACACAATTTTGTTGTATTGTTTCGGTGTATGATCGTTGGTTCTTTTTCTTAAGAAATTGTGGCTTCTTTTCTTCCTTCTGATGAAACTGATTTTCTTGTTCAGACATCATGTTTACCTCCATCAATTCCAGACCGTGAACAAAAATTGCAATTCAGTCTTGGATGTGGAGTTATTTTGCCGCCAGAGAGTTTCCTTTCATTTAGACTCCCTTTTGTCTATGGCGTGCAACTGGAGGATGGTAGTGCATATCCTCTTAAACCTCTTGAGCATCAACCAGAACTGACTGCCTGGATTACCAAAGGCACAACATTGCAGGTCATGTCCAAGGGAAGCGGTCTTGATGAGGGAATTCTCAAATAGTGAGTACTCAAGTAATGAACCTTTGAATTTGGAAGTTGGTGACTGTTACTTCCATAATGAGCTTGCAGGCGATTATTGCGAACAGTTCATCCAGACGCAGGTAAGGTTTTATTGTTTTATGCATGCTGTAAGCTTTTTAAATCTTTAATTCATTCAATGTACTTGTTAATTTCACTTATTTTTAGCTTCTTTTATAAGTTTACCTGTTGGTTTTCCTTCCCCCTTATTTCTTAAATTTCTCTCTTCTGTAAATGTTCCAGGCTGTAGACTTGCAGCTGGATTTCAATGTTAGCCAATTTTCTTGTGTGAGTTCATGCAGTACAGCTTTGGTGAAATCATTTGTAAGTTAAAAAGAAAAAAGTAAGTTAAATATCAATGACCACAAGAAACGCCAAATATGTATGAAATAATTTTATTTTTGGTTCAACTGTACAGTAGCTTGAAAAGATTGGCCATCTTGTCGACGTTACAATAGAATTGTGGTCGGTTGGGTGGTGTCTCTGCCTCCATGCTTATGTATAAAAGTTTGCGTCCTTTCATGTGCATTAGCTTCCTCCCCCATATTTCCCTCAATTTCTTGCTCTTTCTTACATTTATCAGTATTGTCCGAAAGTAGCCCCTTAAACTGCCTCTACTTCTTTCTGTGTGTTGCTTGTTTAAAATTCCAAAAATGATGGACATTGACTGTTTAAGGGACTTGGTCATAAGTTACATTTGGGACTTTGGTAAGTGAACCTACTTTCCTGACTTGTTTGTTGTTCAAACATGAGCTATTAAAGTTATAAAATTAGTAAGTGTGAGGCTAGAAAGACCATAGCAAGGGTTGATATTTCACGTTTGATCTTTTGGCGGAGTATGACCGGCCCCTTTTAGAATTATTAGAATTTGAATCATACATATATGCACGTAGGCGGTACTCCAAGAAGGTCTTCTGTAGTACAATCCAGATTAAAGTTACGTTTCGTAGTTTTGATCCACCGAGGGGAATGATTTATGGAAATCAATTGCAGTTCAAGGAATTTTAGTTTGAAGATATGAATTACAGGCAATATTGAATTTGGATAAAAAATTGTTCCCCCCGCCCCCCCCCCCCCCCCCCCCCCCCGGCGCGGCCCAAAATACTGCAACAATAGGAAAATATTAATTAATGTTTAATAGGGTAGGGGAAGCAGAGGAAGTACACTGCATTATTTGAGCATAGAAGAAAGAGGATACTGTAGATATGAAATTAATTCAATAAGTTCAAAACCAGACTGTATTTTCAAGGATACTTTGGTTGTTAGCTGGGAATATCTAAGCAGCATTTTCAAGCGTCTTACGTGCAGCTTTCAGCTGAAGTGCAGAACCAATAATAGAATGTTTATCTGATTTTGACTTTGTTTCTATAGATGGTTGAAAATTTTCAGTGGTAAAAAGGAATTCTTCTTCTTCTTCTTCTTCTTATTGTTATTTATTTTTGATGGAGACAGCGTCTTAAGCTGGACCTTTATGGGGAAGTCTCACCACTGTAACATGCCACTGTCTTTCCTCGTTGCTTTCTAGTACTTTTTTGTCATTGTCGTTATCAGAATGGATTTTTAGTTTGATATAAAGATGGACAACTGGTTCACTGGGCTTACCTGGTGGGCTAGATAAGGACAGGAAAGAGTATGCTTGTAAAATGCAATAATTCTTGTCAAAGATAATATTGATTGTGATGTTCTCAACACAAATTGTATGTGTGTGCAGGATACGGATTTTATTGTGTTCACATTTAATGCTTTTGGGGATTAATGAGCTGTAATTGGAGGATAAGAAGAATTAGAATGTTCAGCCATTTCCAGGTAGGTGTTTACTTTGTGTACTTTAATCACGTAAACAATTGAAATCTAATATGTTCAATCAATTAGATTTTAAGTCTCATTTACTGATGCATGTGATACAGTTACTAATAACACCAATAAATGGCTGGTGATAAAGTTGGTGGAGAACTTCATTTCTTTGTGGTATGCTTTCTGTATCCTTGTTTGCTTATCCTTCTCAGTTAATATATTCACTTATTCAGTCAAATAGATGGATGTATAGATATGCACAACAAAATTGATAGTGAGGTGTTGTGCATACAGGTTATTGAACTCAGCAAAGGCACTACTGACTGTACTGATAATCCAAAATCCAGAAAGTTTCCTGCAAATTTCTGGAAGATACGATTTCGTATCATCTGGATAATGTTCCTTCTTAAAAAATAAAAAAGGAATGGCACAAATGTTCATTTGGTTTGGTATTGAAGTTTTTCTCAAATTTCCTTGCACAGATATTAGCTGAGAGTGGTAAGCCAGTAATTCAGTTGTTTTCATTAGAGGAAAGAATGAGATGGAAACCACATGAAAGACCCTTGTCTTTGTCTAGAATCTTTAATATTTATCTCAACAAAACTTAGATTTCTTTTGATATGCTAACAGATTATAATTCACGTATTGACTGAGGGACTCCAGTTCCTAAATTGCACCATTGACTATCCAGGTAAGCACCAGAAAACGTTGATATCATTAGCCTCTGGCCAATTAGATGCCTTGGACAAGCAAATGGCAGCATTCAGTCTTCATTAGGACAGTAGTGCACTGTACATTCTCTTAGGGAAGTCAATAGATCATTCTAAAGGTGCATTCTTGGGCGAAATAAAATTGTGATTTTGGAGCAGGAAAAGTTATTTGATTATATTTCTGAGTTGCACAATAGGAAACCAAGTTACTCAGTTCTCTTACCACAAATGCCCACAATCCCCTAGGCCATCTGGCTTGGTCATGTTCCTTTGGACTTTTGGTAGGGTGGCTCCTCTGTTGTGGTAAACAAACAACTTTATGATCCAAGGAAAGAATGCACAGCAGTAATATATGTGTTAAAACGAAAACCCTAGTCCTGTGGATATTATAGTTTGTTTAAGAAATTACTAGAGGAAAGTGATGAGGGGAACGGTTAATTTGGTGGTGGAAACGGGCAATGGATGAGATGAAGTGCACCCAAGGATGAGATGAAGACTGATTTTGTTTTCCTCCCTCAATCTGCCCTTGCCTTCTTCCTTGACAAGTCATTGGGGCTCCTTTGTTCGTGTTCCACGAGTGAATTGCCAGGTGTCTCCTAGGAGGGCAGTCTACCACAAGATCTAGTTGGAGCCTGGAGCCAAAGCAATTGGAGCAGGAAGGGTGGAAGAACTGCTGGAAGTAATCCGTGATATGAAGTACTTCTCCTGCTATAGGGTAAGGAATGGATCTTCCAGAGATTTTTCTGGTAACAATTAAGCATTTGCATCTCATCAAGTGATGTGAATCTGACATTAGGCATGATTATGGTAACCCATAGCTGGATGACCTGCGTAGGAACTAGGAACACTTACCCTAGCCATAAGGTGAGATTCTCAATGCCTTGCTTGTTGAAGAAGACGAAGTGTTGGTTGAAGAAACACTTCCCATTATGGAATGAGTAATGAATCAAGCTACACCATTTAAGGAGAGACTCACTCTCTCTCATACTATTGAGGGGGGTAAGTTGCATGAATTTAGGGCAGACTCTCTTCTATTGGTGGAAGGTGATTTTCAGTTATTTCATATCGTTGGTTGTAATTGTTGGATCTAATTGTGGAGCTAATAGGGCTAGTCTCTAAATATATGAAAGTATAATGAGTGTGGGTGGATGGTATTTGAGATTAAGGCTTAGTGTAGCATGCTGATGCATTTTCTTTCCCCAGACTTACTAGTTTATTGATGTAGACTAAGATTTAAGTAAATACATGCTTCATTTTTATTTTTTTAAATATTAAAACGGTTTTTACCTAGTTGATCATTCTGTCTCTCACCATTTTGTTGCAGTTAAAACGGGAGTCTAAGATGCAATATCTATTTGATCCTGGTATATGGAACGAGGTCTGGTTGTTACTGCATGCATGCGGTTCAGGTCAAGTAAAGGAGTGCATTGAAAACTTATTTTTCCTGTTGGATGGAGGCTCTCGTGGCAGATGCTTGGACTGTTCCTTGAACTGAACCACATATTCCTACAAATTGCAAGGAACGTGAACTCTGGTTGCATAGCTGCCATGATCATAAATGTATATAGAAAGAAGAAGTTAACGATGATGGTTCCTGGTCTAGTTTGCTGGACCATGTTTTATAAATTTTCTTGACATTTTTTTGTTTTGTTCTTTTTGTTTATTTCTGAGTGATGAATCCTCCTTTGTACTCTTATCGTTTTTCGTTTCGCCCCCTTCTCCTTTGAGAGTGTTGTACCCTGATTCAGGTCAATTTACAACAGTAGACCACTTGGGCAAAGTTTGCATTACATGATGTTCTTATGATTTGTGGCTAATTTGGAGAATATGTGATGAAATGCTAACAAAGTCATCTTAATAAAAGTTTTTTGGATGCCTCTTGTCATAAAAAAATTAAATAAAAAAAAAATTGTTCTTTTAATTCTCTGGATGTTGGTAGGTAGTGTATATATGACCCATACTAACTTGAACTTTGTATTACATGAAGGAATGGGCGTGAAGCTTTTTTCAATTGTGGGATAACAAATGACATTGAAGGGCTTGCTGATGTGTTCTTTAACACGACCGGATAAGATCATCAGTGTTGATCCTTTCTGGATAGTGTGGGTCTGTGCGTGTGCGTGTGTGTGCGTGGGGGGGTTGTTGAAAGTGGTTGGTAGTGGTTTGGTACCTACAGCTCCTTCTTGTTTAGAATTCAAGAGATCCTTAGAATTCGGATATTTTTTTTAAGCTGGTTTAGTAAATCAGAGTCCAAGTCTCAACATTCTTTCAGACTCATTTAATAGGATTTGTCGGTCTTGTAAATGTGTTTCTTATTTTTAGTTATCAAATCATCCCATGCATCATTTTCACTATTAAGAACAAGCAAAAGTACATTACAGCTAGTGCTATCTGTGGTGACTGTAGAAATCTTGTGAGGCTTGTGCATTCCAGTATTGTGCTTAGTATTCTTGTTGCAACAATCTTATAAAGAGAGAAAAAAAATAAAATAAAATAAAAAATGTCATATTTGCTACTAAAAAGTATACAATATCCCATAACTTTATACGAGAAATTAGTAGTTAAAAAAAAATAATAAATAAATAAAAGATGTTCATGCGTGAATACCACCGGTGAAGAAGATATTGCAATACTCTCATTTGCGACGACCAGTACCTATTCTCATTCTCCTTCCCCACCCCCCCCCCCCCCCCCCTCTCTCTCTCTCTCTCTCTCACACACACACACACACACACACACACAAACTTTGATTTTTTACTTTTTGGATGGAACTTGTCACATGCAGGCAAATGCTTTTGTCAAAAAAAAAAAAAAAGTTATGGAGTTTTGAAGGCAGTGGTCCCAACAATCATGTGATGGGATGATCCCCACCGCTGATTGGTTAGCTGGCACATATACGAGAACCAGTCCGGTAGTGTTTTATGAAATTATGAGGCACGTATAAGTAGGTCCTACCTCCCACTTCAGACAGCACAATTCATCCCACTTGAAAATCAATTTGTATACTGCTTTTTTGTCTGTTTTTTCTCTTACCATGGAATCTATCCATTTCATGATAGACTCATTTATGTTTTTGTTTGGTCAAATACAATTTTTTTTTTTTTTCTTTTTAAATAGACATGTACGGGTTTTAAGTTTGATGATATGGAAATAAGAAAGGAAAGAAAAAAAAAATAAATAAATAATAATAATAATAGAACGAATGAAAAGAAAAATAATTTTTTAACATACATTTCCTTAGCAAGTAAATAAACTAATATAAATAAGTGAAGAAAATTATCAATCATAAAAAATACTGTACAAGAGAATTAAGACTCGAAACCGAAATGATAGTAAAGGAGAGACAAACCCACTCCTATACTGTCACATCATCCCACAACTATGTGACGTGTCCGTATGCAGAACACACACGTGTCAGTTTCACATTATTTTGGAGGTGAACGCTTAGCTGGCTTTACAGGCACGGATGGTCCACGAACCACTCCTTCGCTTTACAACACCAACCACAACTTCCCACTGTGGATCTCATCAATTCAAAGTCAGTTCTCTTTTCCTTAAATATATACACATACATGTATAGTGTATAGTCACACATACTCTATATATACACACGTTATAATTCATTAAGCTATAATTGATGGTTATCAGAGGATTATAATATATTATAAAAAATATATTTGAATATTAGTTTAGCTAATTTTATTCATATATATATATATATATTTTTAATGTACACATCAATTAGTGATTTTCACTTGGACCAATAATTTCTCACTTTTTCAGTCGGGTACATCTAATAATTTGTCATACTCGGTAGGGGTAACCGGAAACCGGCTATAGCAAGTCTCCAAAGGCCTCAGGCTTTTCAAATATAAGTGACCACTCAATCGCATGTACACACTACTTTGCAACTGTGACACTCGCACTGCGACACGCTTGCTCTATCTCCACCGTCCGATTATCAAATATCCGGCGATGCCTATCCGTCAGATAGCGATCGGACACCCCCATGAGACCTACCACCCGGACGCGCTCAGGGCGGCGTTGGCTGAGTTCATCAGCACACTCATTTTCGTCTTCGCCGGCGAGGGTTCCGGCATGGCGTTCAACAAGCTGACTGACAACGGTTCCACCACTCCGGCGGGGCTCGTTGCTGCCGCATTGGCCCACGCATTCGGCCTGTTCGTGGCGGTTTCCGTCGGAGCCAATATCTCCGGCGGCCACGTGAACCCTGCCGTGACTTTCGGTGCCTTTCTCGGCGGCAACATTAGTCTTTTACGTGGGATTTTGTACTGGATTGCTCAGCTACTTGGTTCCACAGTTGCTTGCTTGCTCCTCAAGTTCGCAACTGGTGGCTTGGTAAGTATGTTACTCGTAGAAAGTTAGTTATTACAGTTACTTTAATCGTTATTTATACTAAATTCTTTTCATTTCTTTTAATATAATATTATGATTAAAATGACATGATACATGCCCAAATGCCCAATATGGCATAACTAACACCGTATAAATACACAAAATATTACTACTACAAATTCGGGCTGTTGATGCTTTGGTAACTGTACCTTATGGTCTCTAGCCGCTTAGAATATGAGAGATCGGATCCGTCAAGACGAAGTGAGTTTATTGCCAATATAAAAATAATAATAAATAAATAAAAATCGATATTTTTACCTTAATTTTCCACCAATGTATTATATTAAACCCAAAATTTTACAATTAAACCAAATAAACCTTAAAAGCAATACTACAAATATAGGGTACTATTATTTTAGAAGTTATTTTGGTTCATACTAATTTCTAGCAAAAGCATTCCAACTATGAATTTATAATGCCCCAAAATTTATTTATTTATTTATTTGCTAACTCAAAATAAATAAATAAAATTATGCAGACGACATCGGCATTTGCTTTGTCCACCGGAGTATCGGTATGGAACGCGTTCGTACTTGAGATCGTGATGACTTTCGGCCTCGTCTACACCGTCTACGCCACCGCAATCGATCCGAAGAAGGGTGAAATTGGGATAATTGCACCCATTGCAATTGGCTTCATCGTGGGAGCTAACATTCTTGCTGGTGGTGCCTTTGATGGTGCATCCATGAACCCAGCAGTGTCATTTGGGCCTGCTCTGGTCAGCTGGAACTGGACCAACCACTGGGTCTACTGGGCCGGGCCTCTTATTGGTGGTGGGCTCGCCGGGGTCCTGTACGAGATCTTCTTTATTAGTCACAACTCTCACGAGCCCTTGCCCTCCACAGAATATTAATGGAAGGTGAAGTGAAATGAAATGAAATTTCTGGCATGTAGTTGGTCTGGTCTAGTATGGAGTAACAAGGCTTTTCATTGTTTGTTTTTTTTTGGGTTTGAGGTCTTCTTTTTTTCTTTATGTTTCTTTCATTCATGCTAGTTCTTAATTTGGGGCGATTGATCTGTATCATCGGACCATCAATGTTACCCAAAAATCAATTGCTTTTAATTTCTTATTGCATTTCAATTTTTGTTATCGCTTGATCAATACGCACTGTTATTTTACAACTATTTTGTTATTTCTCCGTGACCCACGCTTAGAATATAATCGATTAGAATATAATTATTATTTTAGATGACCCAATTTTAAAGCCATTACAAGAAGTTGTTGGATGCCCACATCAATGAATGATTAGTGTTGTTTGTACTAACCGGTTAGGTAACACAAAGAAGAACAAAAGACATGAGAATCTGGTACTACTTAGCAGGACCATCAAAATGGGTGTTTTGGGTTGAATTATTTTTTCAGCAACTGATATTTATGAAAGTGATTTGAGCCCAGTGTGGCGTGGGCCAGTTGATCGGGTTTTTGTTAATAAGGAGCAACGGTGCAGCCCATACCATGTGGTGTGTAGTCTTGTGGGCCCGTTGATAGGGTATTGGTTAACAAAAGGCCATGGGGTACTAACTGCCTTTGTTCTTTTGATTATTGGACAGCCATGCTGGAAAGTGACCTCCACTTCTGGGTGTTTATCATCACATGGGTGTGTTCCAATATTTAAAAAATGAAAATAAAAATAAATAAATAAATATTTTTTAAATATATATATATATATATATATATATATATATATATATTAGATCATGAACTCACGTAGAAGAATTATTGAGAGGTTGTTGGCACTTATATATATTGATATCTTATAGTATTAAATGTTATATATATATTAACATTAAAAGATGATACGATAAGTCTCTGAATTTATACTGTAGTGTCACTGGACCATCAGTGAAATGACATTCTTTTTAATCATTCAACTAATTTTTCTTTCAAAAACATCATCTTCTCCTAATACATGTAATTTTTGAGGCATAATGTTGCATGTAATCAATTCTTTTCCTAGCTATATATGCACACAAATTAATGACAAACTAACCAGGTTCGACTAATGTAGATCAAAATTTTGGTCCCAACATTTATATATCTAAAGAAATCGAATGAGGTTGTGGATATGACTTCTACTATAGTCCAGAGAGAGAGAGAGAGAGAGAGAATGGAAAAAACAGAACAGTAACTATGAAATGATTTGTATACACAATTAAGTGATTCGGAATATCAACTTAGGCAAGACTACCCCTTTTTTGCCCTTGGCATGTATGCGTTCTTTCTGATCTATACAATATACAAACCTAGGATGGAATGAGGAGTTTGTTTCCTTCGTCTACTCCAAACTCCTTTTTTTTTTTCTCTTTTTTTTTTTTTTTTTTTCCCTTCTGTCATATTTTCCCACACATTCTTGTTCGTTCATGAAACTGCGTTCATTTTTGAAACCTTTTGATCAACAAGGAGTCATCTCACCATCCCAGCAACCCTCGGTGAACAAGAAGAAGCCGGTCCTCCTCGTGTCTGTCTGGTGTTGTAGGACTTGCATCTTAGGCATTTGTGTGCCACTATGTGGAAATGGACTTCAGATGTTGCGCCACAGTCGTTGCAGAGTATCCACACCTAATTATATACAAAGCCCCAACTTAGAAGACACATAGTAAAACTGGTCACCACATTTTTCATATTTAAAATCCCACATTACATACCATCTTGTTTTCGTATATTTCTGGCATTGGAGTGGAAGCAACCTGATTCAATTTTTCAGAAAAAGAAATTGATATCATGTCAGACATTTTTTTCAGAGGAATTAGCAAATTGTTACATTGAAACAAATAAAAAGAATTGGGAAAATACCTCTTGATCAAGCTTTTCCCACAAATTGGACATATCACAGACGGACTTTGAGCAAACGGGGCATGAATACCTGAAACATCATGTAACAAGATAGGACCAACTAGCTGAAGGATTACCAAAAGTAGAGCTGAAAAAATTGGAAATAGATCAATAACTCATGCGTGCTTTGACCAGAATATGATCGAGTAACGCATTTTACTATGTGATTGTATCCTGAATTCTTACCGGTAATGTTGCTCCATCTCTTTCACGCATTCAAAATGTATTGTGTGCCCACATGGTAAGACAGTGATATCTTTCATTGTGTCGAATAAAAACTGCAGATTTAAATGCAAGAACACCACCATTTTAGAATAAAAAATGCTTTTCTAGACTTCTTCTCAGTGAAAAAGATTTTGTTGGTATAGTCTCATTTTACCTCGAAACAAACAGGACAATTATGGTGCATCGCTCTTTCCACACAGTGGTGTGCATCCTTGATCAAATTCGAATAACAGCATCCTAGATCATGAATATTGAAAATCTCCAAAATCAGTTGTTGATAAAGAAAGATGACCCTTAACTGAATATTTCAGAAAAAAAAAACAAAAAAAAAAGAAGAGGAAATTAGCTTATCATACCACACTTGTCACAGTGAAAGAAATTCTCTTTGCCACCAATTCTGTAAAACAAAACAAATGGGACATGAAGTCAGACAAATGTTAAAAAAAAAATGTATATATATATATATATATAAACCTTGGTAAGAATATTGATCAAGAATCAGGAATGGCAAAACAACACTAGTTAGAAAACAAGAACCACTAGTTGTAAATTTAACCCAGTATGTGTTGAAGAGAGCTAAGAATTTGCGAAAAACCAGCAATTATTTATCATAAACTGATACTGGAGCCTAAACAATTCTCACTTGAGCATGTATGATCAGTGAAACTATGGATAAAATTACGAACTTTTGGAAGATCATTATTTATTTATTTATTTACATTTTCTTTTTAAATTTTATAGTGAAAGTAAGTCATAGTTATTTCAAAACCAAAATAAATGGAAGTAGAAAAGAGTGCAGAAGCTGAGAATTGAACCTGCAAATTCCACATTTATCACAGTGATATTGGTTCTTTGAAACCTGAAATCCACAACCAATCTCTTCTGTATAAACAATTATGCAAACGTACAATCTACGAAATTTACGAAGAATTAATAAGAGTTACAGTAGAAGTCGGTGACTCACATCATCATCAAAGAACTTGCATTTTGAGCAAAAGTACTTCCCCATACAAACCCCACAACTTCTGCAATTTTGTTGAACCTAATTGCAAAAACAGATCAAAACCCACATAAATTTTCTATTAACTGTCTTTTCTAAATAAAAAAATAAAAACTAAAAAATTGTTTTAAGATCATGACTAGGAGTAGTAGAGACTCACATCTTGTTCTGTGCCACATAGTGAACATATGACCTAAAATAACAAGAGGGTATACATAATTAGAGAATGATGAGAAAATTCAGATGAGAAAATAAAAGGGTATTAAAAAAGAAAGAAATAAGGAAAGAAATTGCAGTGAATAGATTTTCTAGTATAATTAAAACCTTATCCACAAAAGTAACAAGTATGGACAGTCTAAATCTGTTTGTCTCATCCTACAGAGTCGTCCAAGATAGTCTTCAAGATTGGAAAACTTAATGTTATCTAAGTTTATCTCAGCACCTTGAACAATTCATCACAGCACTGACCATGAAGATATCTTCAGGAAGCCAAGAACATTGACAACAAAGATATATATATACATACAGAGTTCAATATATACTTCTAAAAGTATATTAATATATGTATACACATACATATATACAAACACCTATGTATGAATAAAGCATCTATACCGATTTAACTTCATGGCGCGGGATATCATGTCGATGCAGAGGATTGATATCCAAAGTATTCTGTCCAATTACAATAAATAAATAAAAAGGGAATAAGCAGATATATAGAAACAATTGAATCAATAAAAAAATAAAAATAATAATAAAAAAGAATTAGAATCGGAATTGCAAGTGAAGATCACACACCTTAGCTTCATTATGGCAATGTCTGCAATCAAAGATTTCATTGCAACAAGGGGCTCTGATTTTGCACTTCCTCCTGTAATGCGTACATCTAACACAACCCCGATACAATTTTTAATCAAAATTAAAGAACATATAAAATTTAAAAATAAAAACTCAAAATAAAAGATACCCAAAACTTTAATATAATAAAAATTCAATCCAAAATGAAGAAGAAAGAAGAAATACCCAAAATTCGCAGAACCAAGCTCGGTAAAAGATTCAAATTCACTACCCATTCTGTTCAGATTTTGGCAATGTTTCACTCAACTGCAATGATCAGAAACTGGGATTTTCAATATATATGTATGGGTGTATATATATTATGCATATGAAATTCAACCAGTAAAGCTTTTGATAACAATGGTGTATTTGTGCAAGGAATGACAAAGCAACACATCAGAGCTTACGCGTTCAATTGTTTATCTTAAAACAATTGAGACTAAATATAGAAATTTTTGTCAGCGGACCTTATGCACGTACCCATAATATAATAGCAGCCTTTTGCGGACTCAGAAAATTCTGATTTTTCAATTGCTATGAGTTGGAATTTGGGAAAGGAAAAGGAAGTACTGTCTACTTCAATGAACAAACAAGCTGTACAGTTGTGTTTATATATGGCGGGAAAAGCAACTAGGCATGAAGATTGAAATTACTAGTAAGCCCCTGGTTCTTTTTGGTTATTGCATTAACTATTAGGGGTATTTTTGGGATACAAATATTCCAGTCTCCAATTTAGTGAGATAAATTTTAAATTTATGGATAGGTTCGGACATTTATCTGACGAGGCACCACGTCATTGCTCCAATTATTTTGTCCATTTTTTATTTACATATTTTTTTTACAGAATAATTAGGAGCTCGATACGTGGCAGATAAAGAGTGGCGATGTTTGTTAAAAGAAAGACTACGGTCAACGGAGACTACTTGTTTGGAGACGGCTCAGACGAGGAACCGCAAATCAATTTTGGAGTTGTCTTATTCGGGTATTGGTCCATTCTCGATTTGGGTAGATTAGATCAGGCCAAGCCCAAGTATACCTAATGAAAGACACTGCACACCAAATGAGTTTTAAAAGTCTTGGGTTTTCTAAAGCTGAGAGAAGAAAAAGAAAATAAAATAGAAAAGGGAAGTTATTTTTGTAAAATTTTGATTTCTTCCTGCAAGTTATTATTTTTCAAAGTTATAAGAATTTTTTTTCTTTCCTTTTTCCTTTTATTCATAAAATTATAAAACCAAGCAAACAAAAACAAAATTCTTAAAATTATAAAACCAAGCAAACAAAAACAAAACTGTTAACAAAAACAACTTTTTCTAACTTTTGAATGCTTTCTACATGTTTCAATGGTGGGGCTGCTTTAAAAGCCACGTACAAATTGTCAGTTGTCGTAATGCTAGATATTTTGACAACTTTTCAGAGATAAAGCATTGCAAAAGTTGATAGTAGGTTCATATTTCTTTATCACACCACGTTCGTTTTATTTATTTATTTGAATATGATTTGCATAAAAGACAATTCATTTAATTGTCATTGGAATTTAAACTCCACGTTGACACAAATTCTGGCACGTCACATGTCAGTCATCTAAGAACATTTCGAACAGTCTGTCAAAATATTTTTTATGTGAAATATATAATGTCATGCATAATATAAAAATAAATTTGTAAAAATTATGTGAAGTATGGTTAGTTATTATTGGATAATATATTTTTACATAAAAGGTATAAAATAACCAACTAAAACTAAAAATAAATAATTTAATTTTTTTTTTTTTTTTTTTTGTATAAATTTATTATAACACATCGGATTTACACAAGAAAATATACACAACAGTAAGTATTGACACATGTTCCGGGGTAATAAATAATTATAGTGTTATCGTGTGTAAATGGTACATCAGAATCTACCTATCAATACAATTTTCTTTTGAATCATGCTTTCTTAATTTAACTTGATTTCTTTAATTTAATTCAACTCCAACAGTTAATAATTTTAATTAATTCATCTCTTTTACTTGTTTGGTTAATTTAGCTTCCTTAGCTAAATCAAATTCCATTTCCCTCCACGTTTCCTTTTGCAATGTTGATTTCTGCAGTAGTTTAATCACTCTCCCCCATTTCAATTCATGTCCAGATTTAAACATTCCAAAAACAAGCCAAGGAGAGAATGTGTTTGGAAATGAGGAACCACAAGAAACTTTTGGACCTATTATATTCAGTAGTGGGCCTATTATCCAGTAAGAGTCGTCCCAGGCATGTTAGGCATTCTGCTTTATTAAGTCCACCTGAGCCCAATAAAAGACACTACTATATTTCTACTAAGTCACATAATCCTTCTAAAGAAGTGTCGCTCTAACGTTCCGCTCGAATTCTGCCCTGCTCTCAAATTCGCTCTCGCTAGAGTGTTGAAGTCAGATCACAGTGTCTATAATTTCGGGTTGAATGTCTTCTTTTTTTCCTTAAAAACTTAATTTATTGGATAATATTATATATACGCTCATATATACTCAATATTCCCTCCCGTTCGAATTCGATGTATGATAAAAACTTCTAACACCAACCTTCTAGGTGGCCAGAAATTTTGGCCATTTCCCCACTAGACAATGCCACAACTTGTCTACAGGCTATTGGAAACTTGTGACATGCAGTCAATTCCTTATTAATTGATTCAATCGAAAAGAAAGTTGAATACAGATAGATTCGGAACAGCCATAAAATAAAATTTCGAAAAACAAATTAATCTGAATATCAAGACACGTATAAGGTAGACGTTAACCGACTAAATTAATGGTAGAGGAACAAAGGAAAGAAGAAACACTGATTATTATTGGTTTATAAAAAGTGAAGGCAGAGCATGAAATTTGAAGAACATGAACTTCCAATAATAATTTTTTTTTGAGGAAGATGCACTTACAAATAAAAAATAAAATTGCACTTATAAAAACTTTCCCACATTCGTTAAATTTCATGATCTGTTTCACTTTTATAACCCAATAATGGTTGTAGTAAATCATAAATTTATGAAGTTGGTCAAATGTTTAATATTATGTATGATATTAAACATTTTAGTCTAATAGTTATTAAATATAAATATAGATAATTAATAAAAAAATACAAGACGCGTCATTTTTTAATCTAGAACCTACTAAAATGTGTCAGCCTGACGATTTTATGTAAGCTTGATTGAAGGGGGCAAGGCCAATACAATGTTGACACGTGCTTGACCCGTGACAAAATGTTATCAAAGTAGGCACAATACTTGATTTGGTGTCACATCACATGGAAGTGTTTGGGTCATTAGCCATCGTTAGTGTGGACAGCAGGATAGGTAGGCAAAGTAGGAAGTGCGTAATAGGTTTAAATGGGAGAGAATGTCATGGATTCTTGACCCACATCGAATCTGAATAAAGATGGTCTTAGACATATAAGGTTGTGTGTTAGCATTACCTAATAACTTAAGCTTTTAATTCGGATCATAAAGCAACTTGTTCAAATCCTTATAAAAAAAATCTTACTTGAATCGGATCACGAAATATTCGGCCCTTGAAAAAGAGGGCCAGTCCGGCCTATCATATTCGATGGTGGGCCCTCTATCCATTAGAGTCCGCCCAGGCATTTTGGGCAATATCCGTCCAATTAATACTAAGATCCTACCAACTTTTATTTTTCAGATGCTTTAATTTCTGCACTGAGACATACAAAATTGGAAATGGATAAAACATTGACAATAGATTTAAAATAGAAAACAAAACTTATTTCTAGATTTACTATCGACACGCTTTTTATACAGGCTGTCAAAGAGGAGCCATATTAAAACTGTCCCAACTCCCAAGAACTATCTCTCTCTCTCTCTCTCTCTCTGTTTTATCAAGGAAAATAAAGAACATAAAAATAATAATAATAATAAGCTAATGGACTTCAATTAATAGTGACATATTTTGTTTTAATTTCTTAATTTTTTTCATGGGCATGGTTTGGTCCAAATATTTCTATACAAGTTGCTTGTGTGTCTTGCCTTCAACGTGGCCAATGACTTTATTTAGAGTTAAATTAGATCAATACATGATTTGGAGTCAACTTAGCAAGTTCTAAACCAGTGCTGCTTCAAAACCCATGCCTAGCTTGTGGAATGAAGAGGTCGTGCATTATTTTTATAGTGTTTCAACTCAATCTGAATTTAGCGCAGTGATTGAAGCACGTGTCCTGCACATGCAGCTTGTGATTCATATATAAATATGTATATCTGCGTGTGTACATAGCACACATTAGAGCATCAAACTAGAAAGATGACAAACATTTCAATCCAACTAGTTGTTTAAACTAGTTATGTTGCCACCCATTAAGTCATCAATTGTTTTTTTCTAAAGGAAGCTTAAACAAATAATCACCAATCAAACATATAGGGTAGGCTTATACAAGCTGCTAATTTGCATGAATTTTATATTCCATAAAGAATCTAAGCTCACCACATTCCTGGAAATATAATTACAATGATAATAATGTACATGAAGGCCATCAACGGAGTGACATTTATATTGTGTAATGTAATACTATGTCAACTCCCTTATTTTTTTGTAATATCAGAAACCGTCGTATGATTCCATTCACACCTAAAATACGATCATTAAATTATAATGTTCGTCTTCTATATATATCAATTACCAGACCTATCATCATCAACAACTTATTTTTTTTGTAATATCAGAAACCATAGTATGATCCCATTCACACCTAAAATGAGATCATTAAATTACAATGTTCGTCTTCTATATATATCAATTACCAGACCTATCATCATCAACTTGTCCAGTACTATACAATGGAGACGAGGGATTCATCACTAGGGCATGTTGGTGACTTGAGCTTATTTCATGATCTCATGGACGAGACAAATTTCAAGCAGTTCGTTGATTTCATTAGAGGCGAAAGCGCGGAACCAATTGTTAAGTTTTGCCCTAACTATGATTGTGCGCATATCAGTGGATGTTTGGAAGATGACCAATTATTTGGACCGACCCTGGGAGATGTTTTTGATTTCAGTCCTGCAGCAGCCATGTCCAATCCGAACTCAGTAATGAATTCGTTGGCAGGCGTTGATGAGGAGATGAAGGGCGCGGAGGAAGAGAATGATGAGGAGGATTCATCTGCAACCACGACGACTACTACTACACCAACAAAGAGGACAACAAAGGTTGATAGGTCGAGAACTTTGATCTCAGAGAGGCGGAGGAGAGGCCGTATGAAGGAGAAGCTCTATGCATTGCGTGCCTTGGTTCCGAACATAACAAAGGTGTGTAATACTGAAACTTTAAACTTACTACGTCTAGTGATATTTTTTCACATTCTAAAGTGGAAAGTCGAGCGTTCAAGTCCCTACGAAGCATGTGGGTGTGTGTAAATCTTGTTTTTAAACAAAATACCTTCTTTATATGCAGATGGACAAGGCCTCCATAGTTGGAGATGCTGTACTGTATGTGCAAGAGCTGCAAGTGCAGGCTAAGAAGCTAAGAGCCGAGATTGCAGGACTCGAGTCATCCTTAGCACAAACAGAAGGATATCAAGGAGGATTATTTGAAAACCCAAAGAAGAACCAAGTTACTAACATGAACAATCATCATACTGTCAAGAACATAAAGCAGGTGAATATATATTGAGAATTTCTATACATTCCAAATTTAAATGCTTGAATGAAAAATTCTAACATATGCTTCTGCAAATGTGAATATTGTAGATGGACATGTTTCAAGTTGAAGAAAGAGAATTTTATGTGAGATTGGCGTGCAACAAAGGACAAGGGGTAGTAGTGTCACTCTACAGGACTCTGGAGTCACTCACATGCTTCAATGTTCAGAGCTCCAACTTGGCTACAAATACTGAGAGTTTTGTATTGACGTTTACTTTGAATGTAAGCTTTTAATCCTCCATTATTGAGTATGAATATACATGTTTTCTTTGGCTACATGGCTTTGAAGGTTAATGTGACCAATCTGTTTGTTTAAATGAAAACAGGTTAGAGAATGTGAGATGGTCATCAACTTACCAAATCTGAAGCTATGGGTAACCGGAGCTCTAGTGAAGCAAGGATTTAGATTCGAAACACAATCATGTGCCTAAAACCTCTTCGAAAATCTCTCTCTCTCTCTCTCCTTTTTGATTCTCAACCTAATAAACCATGTATGTTATTCAAATTAATTATGTTAATTGCCACAAGTACTGTATGTTGTTCATACATGGTGCTACTAATTTACAACTTAATAAACCAGTATGTTATTCAAATTAACTGTGGTAATTACCACGAGTAATGCATACTATATGTTGTTCATACATTATGTTGATGCAACTAATTTACAAAAGCAGAGCAAAAACAGGGGATTTTTCAACAATTGTGTGGTACATGCGGGATGTCAGAACTCTGTATCTACTTAATGGAGGACTACGGGGTACCTTAAGAAGAGACGTGACACTACCTTCATCAAGAAAAAAATAAAGTTCCATGGGAATTCATAAAATGGAACCAAGTTCAATGTATAACAGTTTTGGAATTTTTGTTGTCATCATCGATCATCAATTATTAAAATCAATTTAATCCGAGGAAACGGAAGTCAAATTAACGAGTAAGTTGTTAAGTACTTATTCTTCTTCCAGTTTCACAGGAATTCATAAAACAGAGCCAAGTTTAGTGTATAACAGTTTTAGAATTGTTGTTGTCACTGTCGATGATTATCAGTTGTTAAAATCAATTATCCGAAGTAACCGAAGTCAAATTGTTTAGTAAGTTGTTAAGTACTTACTCTTCTTACTAACCTGAACTCATTCTAGTTTTAGGAGCCTAATTAGCAAGTCAATTACTATACTTTATGGTTTATGGTAAACCCCACAAAGATTCACTCAATCCTTGCTTAAAATTTAGTTATCTACAACCTTGTTATGACTTACTTGGTGTATTAAACAATGGGAATGAAACATTTTCGGAAACCTACTACCATGTTAGGATAATATATTGTATGCTATAGGTAGGTGACACAAAAAATTATTCAAATTAAACCAATCTTTTGATTTGACATACGGTTTGAACTTAAACTGACTACCAGTTTACTCAAGATTGACTTGGTAAATTAACAAGCGTCAAAGTACAAAAGCACCAGTTCTGCCAGGGAAAAAAAAAAGAAAAAAAAAGTGCAAGCACTAGTTTTTAAGTAATTTTTCACCATGAGTTGTAGGGAATTTAAGTCTTACTTTGGCTTTGAGTAAGTTTTACTCTGTTGGGTTAACCAAAAAAGTGTTACTCACGGTCTCCAAAGCTTCCTCAGACCTGAAAAAGTGTAACCATGTGCACCAATCACCAGTTTATTTATTTTTGTTGTCCCTCATCTTTCTCATAGGTCATAAAGCTGCTTCACACGTAAATGGCAACTTTTTGTCAGCCTAATTCCCTGTTCAATTTTGAATTTATAGCGAAACCTTCAAAAACTATATGTTACAATCGCTTAATTATAAACCATTGGAAATTATATTTTGACTCCTAACATGATTTTTATTATTATTATTATTTTTTTTTTTTTTGAGGAAATATTTCCATAACCCAGAAGAATTGGAAATTTTTGGCATCTTAGTACCGTGAAAATTCTAGTTAGAGTCTTTCTTCACAAAGTTACTAATTTCTATCATCTTAGGGATTTACTATAACTAATACACCTTCATGAGAATTAGCGAAAGAACTGTGGAATAACCATGACATATGGAAGCACTTGAACATGAAGAAGCCAAGTTTCAAGCAAAGTCCATGAATTTTATGGTTCAACTGTTGAAAATTTTTTAATTGTGGATATAAAATTAGGAAGGCTAAATAACAAACTTAGAAGAAAATAATAACAAAAAACAAAATATAAAATAAATATAAAATCCAAAGCCGCCTTCCTATATGACATATTTGCTTTAGTCAAGCCATTTCAGAGCTCCTAGTCCTAATCATGTTTGTTTTTTAAGAAAATCAGTACCGCATGAAAATAAAAATATTAGAGAAAGAGAATTCAAGTGACCGACCCAATCACACGGAATTACGGCAAGAATGATGATTACAATGGCTGCATGAAAATATTACAGTAGCTTAGCTGTAGTTACAGTAGCTTAGCTGTAGTTATAATTAAGCAGATGTCGCACCTGTCCTCGACCAATGAGTAGTAGATGCGGTAAGAATTATGAGAGATGAGGCACCTGTCCTCAACCATTGGGTCACATGGATCCCATGGTTCGACTCATGTAGAGCCCACACGATCCAAGCCTGAGGAGCGAAGGTTAGATAGCACCCCTCTAGAATTGAGAATGCAATCCCAATATCCCATCAAAGAAATCTGACCAAAAGAGCAGAAAATTCATTGGTTTTTTAACTGGGAAACACCTGAACCTTCATCCTTTTTTTTGCAGATGAGACATGATTTGCATTTGTTTTCCTCCGATGTTCTCAGATTTACAAAACCATCTACCAAAACCCGCCAACTAATTGACATCTTTAGAATTCAAACTTACAATCAAAAATCAAAAGGCCTAGTCTAAAAAAAATGAACTAGCAGCATTGCTCACACTCTAAAATGTTCCGCAAGAGTTACCATCAGTGTCACAAGGTCCTATGGATTGGATTATAACCCGAGCTCCAGAAGCAAGCCTGCTGGAAGGAAATAAAACAAAATCCCAATCAACGATGGACAAAGAAAAATGGAGGCATGGTGTGAGTTGATTATTTTCTGTTGTGAATGGGAGGGAGTCAAAACTTAACTTTCTTCGATCTTGATCACATTTTCATTCTCTTCTTTGGAGGTATCTAGTCTCTTTGAGTGTTTCTTCCCCGATGAAGGGTCTGTGATTCTTTTACTGCTCCCATTGGATGTGGCAGGGGATCTGATTAATGAGCTTTCAAATCCATCAGAGGAGATTCTAGGTCTTTCGGGAACAGGATATCTCATTGATTCACTTCTTGGCTGCTTACTCAGTGAAGCCCTCAGTGACCGAGGGATGCACTTTGAACGTGTTGACGTTGCCGCCTCCTCATCTGCAACTGATTCCAAATGCTTAGAAATCCTGCAATTCCAATTACTTTCCTACTTTTAGTACGAAGGAAAACTAAGTGAAGGAAGGAACAACAGATTGCTGCTTGACCAGAATTGAAAGGTTGAGAAGCGGTCACCACCTTAATTTAACAAGACTTGTGAGTCAATGAATGGAAGCAAACCAACAATCTACGACCACCACCACGACAACTTGAATCCACACAGAAAAGAGGGGTAAAAAAAAAAAAAGGAAGAAGAAGAAGAAGAAAGAAATAATCCATTGATTCAATCAAATATCTGCATAATTTTTCACCAAGAATTGTAGGGAATTCTTAATAATGGAAATTCAATGGTCACTGAACAAGATTTAGATGAATGATTTGACAGACGCCTGGTTCATTGATGCATTGGACCCCAATCATATCATACTCATATAAGTATAGAAGTTGATATAAATACCATAAACTTTTAAATATACAATGTAAAAATCTGTTTTCAACCCTGTTTGGCAGGATGGACACAAGTGTGAGATGAAAATTTCTAAAAGACTAAAACTATATCAGGTTACTCACTAGCTCATTGAACAGATTGTGTCAACAGATTCTAGTAGTTGCCTACTTGTCTTCTCAGGGTTCCTGCCTCGACAACTTCAAGCAAATGACAGGCAAAAAATGGAAATTCTCATGCTTTATAATAATTGTTAGTATATTACCTTCTTTTTTTTCCAACATTTCACAAAAAAAAAAAAAGATGGACAGCATCCAAACAAGTCATACTGCAATAAACTGTCAAAGATATACTAACCTGTCAGCATTGTAGGAAGAAGATCGTTTTAAAGCAGTAAACCCATCTCCAGCCTTGAGCATACTTGTCTCAACCAAGCTCCCACTGAAATATTCCTTATCTTCCAACTTGAGACCCATGAGCCTCGGATTCTCTGCCAGGCAATCAAGCTCCCCAAACATCATCGATGTTGAGAACAATGGGGATGGAAATTTTGAATGTGAAAACCCTGGCCTATAAGTTGGAATGAGGCCAAAGTTGTGATCTTTCACTGAAATTGATCCACAGGAGATCAGTTGCATCAGCATATTTGAAGCCTTGAGCTTTGTATTAGACGGCATTCCAAATTTCTCCTCTTCAAGTATCCTAAAGCTGTTGATCTTACTAGCATCAGCTCTGATCAGAGACTCCAAAGTCTCGGTCTTCCCACCTGACGAAGATGCACTGGACAAAGATGGAGGTGGGGAAATTGAATTCCCGCTTATTCCTGAAGTACTTTTCACATGTGGATCCTGGCTTTGACAAGCCTCATTCCTTTGTGGTTCTAATGACCCATCATCAGTTGAAACACCCCTTGTACAAGTCTCACGAGCTTTATTAGCTCTGTTTACATTTTCATCGGTTTGAGTGGAAGCATCAGCAAGACCATCGCTCCTGTAGACCTTGTACTCTGTCAAGCTCAGAGAACCACCCCAGGAGGAATCTTTCCCAACTCTAGCCTCTGGCGATACACCTGATGAACCTAGACGTTGAACCGGAGAAGAGAGCTCATCATCCTGAGAGTTCTTTCTCTCACTTTCATTCATGCTCAAGGAAGATGAAGAATCGTCTTGGCTTCTCGAAGATGCTGGTTCCGTTAATTGTTTTGACTTCTGCAATCTTAAATTTCCAGCAGGACTAAAACTACCTGTGAACAGAAGCTCCAATTTTCAAGCCCAAATGGATGCCAAAATAGGAAAACATTTTGAATGACAACATCATGTTTCGGCAGAGAGACTAAACAAAATTCTTGGGAAATAGGTTCCCATATGAGTTTCATTTTGATGCATTTACAAAACCATGCAGGCTTCTGAGAATGATACCAAATAGGCCAAATTTTCTGTGTCATTCTTTCCAGAAACAAAAAAGAAAATAGTAAGAAAACATTGCCTAGCTAAGCCAAATAAATATAATCGACTTAACTACTTAATTGGATAGTTTCATCTTGATGAGTAAAATATGAAAATTAGATGATTCACAAATTTTATTATTTACATTTTTAACTGTACATTTTTCTTACCAACCAAGCAGCTCTTTGGGGGGAAAAAATTTAAAACAGGAAAATGAAACAAGTATGTCGTATTTTACCAGAAACAGGTTCATCAAAGAGCTCGGAGCCTTTGAGAACATATTCATTTCCATGAGCAGGAAGAATCAAGTCATCTTCACAGAGATCATGCCACACAAAGCCGTTCTTGTAGCTTCTGCATCATGCCGGAGTAAATCAGAAAAAAGATATTCCTGCAAATCAAATTTCATAAAAAAGTAGACTGAAAATTAAGTGCTACATTGTCTTTACCTCTTGCAAGACCAGGAATATAGTGAAGCCATGCCTCTGCCTCTCAGAACATTAAGCCTATCTATCACATCTGCAAAACGCACATAAATTTCAATATCCAGAAATTACTAGCACACTGATCAACAAATTATCAAATTGTTGTCATTGCATAAACATTCAATGGCATCATAGCCATGCGTATGTGTACTATTGTACCTCTCAAATAGAGGCCATCTGATGATGAGAGTGGAACTTCTATGAAATGAGGATGTTCAAGCTGTCGATTTCTACAGAGATAGTAAACCACTGGAACCTTCTTATTCTGCTGATACCTCGGCGACTTCTCCGTCCACACCTTCGTCCTCTCCGGACTCACCTGCCGATATTTCTTCATCCGCCCCTCCATTTCCACCTCCAAAATCACCTCAAAACCCTAATCCATTTATCTAAACAAAAATCACCTCAAAAACTTCAGGCGTTACTCAATCACAAAACAATTTCCGTAGTTTCACAGATTATCGTCGAAATCAAATCGAAAATCTCAAGCTGAACATATTCACACATCGATAAAGCACAATAGATCTGAAATATACTAGAAAATCTCTGAATCTTCGAGAGATCAAATGCGAGGCAATCAAGGAAGATGATGAGATCAACAGAGCTAAACACAAAGTTCATATATATATATATATATATATATATATATATTGCAAATTAACGGAGGAAGAAGAAATTTCAAGTAATAAGTATGGTATTTCTTCAAGTAATAAGTATGGTGAAAAGTTGACATTGATTGTTGAAATAAACATGTAGGTAAACCATATCCGTGTGCTTATTTTAGTGAGAGGAAAAGGAGTGTGTGAGTGTTGGTTTCAGAGAGACAGAGAGAGCGAACCTGAGAATGAAAGAGAGTTCTATTCGGTGCGCCCGCATTTATTGCACAGTAGTAAATTTCTGGATAGCTTTTACAGCAGTGGAAGAAGTGTGTGTCTCAGTGTGTGTGTGTGACTGTGTGTGAGAGAGATGATGGAGCTTCGAAACGACAGCAGAAGAAAGTGACTTGACTAACCTGAGAGAGAGACGAAGAACCGCTTTGCCCTTATTTTTTGTGGTTACTTTGTTTTACATTATTTATTTTTGGCTGATTCGATGGGGTTGCTCTGCTTTTTTCTCCCAAACCCCATCTTATTAGCTGGTTTTCAGCGATCTTTTTACTTTTTAGTTACTTTGACCAACCCATCTCATTATTTAGTTATTTGAATGTAACATGGTAGGGTTGACACATCATCATGGCTTGAATGCAATTCAAAATTAGTGAATTTAATTTAATTTTAAACGTGTTTGTTTCATAATTATCTCAACTCAAAATAATAATTGTGTATTGTGGTCGGATTTGGAGCAAAGTTGTTATGTAATGGGTGACTTTGAAAGAAGATGTCAATGGGGATGGGTCACCCCATCCATCCCAATCCCATTCCGCAAATAAAATTTCATTCCCAAACTCACCGTGCATAAAGGAGTGGTAGGTCAAGGTTGCATTGTAACACATATTTTTAAGAAATTTTTTTATTTGGAATGCATTTATGGTAAAGTTTTATTAAAAATAGATAACAATCACACTCATGAATTTTTTAATTATTGAAAGTACAAATCTTGATATAATATTTACTAGTAATTAATAATTTGGATAAATTCAAGAAGAATTTGATAGATATAAGATTTGATGTAATTCACCATAAACGGATACTTATCATTTCATTCAAAAGCTTAAAACTGTTATAAGATACCATCTATTTATTTATTTTTTATTATATCAAACAAGAACCTCAAATGGTTGCATATAAAATTTTGCATACAATAATTTCAACTAAATTCATTCCCAACAAAAGCTTGTTTTGGAATATTAATGGTCTCAAAAACTTAATTTAGTAGAAAATGAGTTTAACATCCACATTTAGCTATCCAACACTCTCTCTCGCTCACTCACACACAACCTTACTTGCACGTCAAGAGCCAAGGAACATGCCAAACTAAATAAATGCAACCTTATCTGCATAAAATTAACTACGATAAGCATAAAGGACACAATTATCATTACAAAACAAATGACTTATACATACATACATACATATATATATATATATATATATATATATTGAGAGAGAGAGAGAGAGTCATTATTTTTTGCTCTTCGTAAAAGAAAAAAATTAATTCTCACTTTCTATATATACCGTTAGATTAAATTTAACGGTCATTTTTTAAACCTACATATGACCTTTCATTTTAACACAAAACCACCCACCTTATTCTTAGTTTCTATATTTAATTTTACTATTACCACTTACTGTAATAATAAAAGGAAATTATCAACTCTTTCTTCATTTCTTCATGAATTTGAATCCATAGACAAAAGTGTGAACAAATGATTACTCTCCATGCATAAGGTTGTGAAAAGAGTTTCACTCAATTTTTTTGGGTTACCTTGTTATTTATGAGGTAGATTCTACAGTCCCACCACCATATTTAGTACATCATCATCATCTAATAATCAAACTCAGAAATTCACAAATTTAATAATGAATTTCACCAAATGCCCAACTTCAAATTGAAATAGAAAGAACTTTTGTTCAAATTTTAAATGATATTTTCTTCAATTTTAATTCTAATTAATCAATTCGATATTAAAAATGCAACATTACTATATATTTGTTGGTAAATTTACTTATACCGAGAAGAACATGATGTTTCTTATGAAAATGTTATAATATCATATTGTTGTTGTAAAATTGAAAGATACTGGTGTTGTTTTTATTTCAAATAAACCTCTAAACAAAAACAAAGTTTTAGTAAAATAAACAGTTATTAATTTTTTTCAAAGGTTTTTATTTTTATTTTGATAATTATCTTTTATTGTTATAGTATGTAGTAATGGTAAAATTAAATATAAAAACTAAAAATAGGGTGATAGTGGTTTTGTATTAAAAGGAAATGTCATACGCGGGTTTGAAAAATAATCGTTAAATTAATCTAACGGTCTATGTATATATATATATATATACTAGGAAAAGGCACGAACATAATGTGATAGAAATTTATAGAAAATAAACAGTCAATTTTTGGTAAATTTTATAAAAATTATTTTATTTTATTTTATTTTATTAAAAAAACTCATAACAAATAGATAAATAGGTAATATGTGTTAAAATTTTACAGAAACTCTTTTAAAAACCCTTTTTATGTCAATTAATAAATATTTTTTTTATATTAATAATTCTTATCTAGTTAGATTTCAATAAATAAATAAATAGGTAATTTGTGTTAAAGTTTTATAAAAACTCTTTTAAAGCCTCTTTTTATATCAATTAATAAATAATTTTTTATATTAATAATAGTT
Organism: Cornus florida; assembly: GCF_030987335.1. Lineage (NCBI taxonomy): Eukaryota > Viridiplantae > Streptophyta > Magnoliopsida > Cornales > Cornaceae > Cornus > Cornus florida. The sequence goes on along the minus strand of NW_026775578.1, from coordinate 16,911,953 downwards.
GCCTAATTAGATTTCCTTTTATTAAAAAACTCAAAATAAATAGATAAATATGTAATTTGTGGTAATGTTTTTCTAGTCTAATTAGATTTTCTTTTATTAAAAAACTTATAATAAATAAATAAATAGGTAATTTGTATTATAATTTAATAGAAATTATTTTAAAAACTATTTTTATATCAATTAATAAATATTTTCATACTAATAATTCTTGTCTAATTAGATTTTTTTTATTAAAAAACTCATAAACAATAGGTAAATAGGTAATTTGTGTTAGAGTTTTGTAGAAACTCTTTAAAAACCTCTTTTAGATCAATTAATAAATAATTTTTTATAATCATAATACTTGTCTAATTAGATTTCCCTTAATTAAAAACTCTTAATAAATATATAAATAAGTAATTTGTGTTAGAATTTCATAGAAACTCTTTAAATATTATATCTTTGTCTAGTATGATAGAGTTTTATTGAAAATAAAATATGTAATTTGTAATAGAGTTTTATAGAAATTATTTTATTTTCTTTAAATATATCATTGTCTAATTAGATTTAATATTATTAAGAAACTCGTAATAAAAGTTAACTTGTGGTAGAGTTTTAGAAAAATTATTTTATTTTATATATCAATTAATAAATATTTTTTTTATATTAATAATTATTGTCTAATTAGATTTTCTAATATTAAAAATTTCATAATAATAAATACATAAATAGGTTAATTTAATTTTATTAGATAGATTTTAGAGTTTGATAGAGTTTTTTTTTATTTTTTTATTTTATAAAAACTCTTTTCATATCAATTAATAAATATTTTTTTTATATAAATAGATACTTAAATACTGAAACTCTTTGCACATTTAATAATAGTATTGATAAAACTCTTTTTATATCAATTAATAAATATATTTTTATATAAATAAATAAATACTGAAACACTTTAGATTTTCTTTTATTATTATAATTTTTTAATAATAAATACTTTGGCAGAGCTTTTGTTTTTTTCTCTGAAAATTATATTTTCTTTTATTAAGAAATTCATAATAATAAATAGATAAATAGATTAATTTGAATTTTATTAGGTAGATTTTAGAGTTTTATAGAGTTTTTTTTTTTTTTTTTTATGAAAACTCTTTTCATATCATTTAATAAATATTTTTTTTATATAAATAAATAAATACTGAAACTCTTTGCACATTTAATAAATATTTTTTATACAAATAAATAAATACTGAAACTTTAGATTTTCTTTCATTAAAAAATTCATAATAATAAATAGATAAATAGGTTAATTTTAATTTTATTAGGTAGATTTTAGAGTTTTATAGAGTTTTTTTTTTTATTTTTTTATAAAAACTTTTTATATCATTTAATAAATATTTTTTTATATAAATAAATAAATACTGAAAAATGGAAACTCCTTGCACATTTAATAAAATTTATTTATATAAATAAATAAATAAATATTGAAACTATTTGGCAGAGCTTCTATATTCTGTATTTTATATATAAATATATAAATATTGAAACTCTTTGCTGGAGCTTTTATAATTCTAGGTCTACACCTTTCTGAATTTCAATCTTTATATCAATTAATAAATATTTTATAATAAATAAATAAATAAGTAATTTGTGTTAGAGTTCAATATAAGCTCTTTTAAAAACTCATTTTATATCAATTAACAAATATTTTTTATTTTAATAATTCTAGTCTAATTAGATTTCTTTTAATTAAAAAACTCATAATAAATAGATAATTAGGTAATTTGTGTTAGAGTTTTATAAAAACTCTTTGAAAACCTTTTTTTATATTAATTAATAAATAATTTTCTATATTCATAATATTTGTCTAATTATATTTCATTTTATGAAAAATTTATAATAAAAGCTAATTTGTGGTAGAGTTTTTTAAAAAATAGGTATTTTGTGATAGAGTTTTATAGAAATTGTTTTATTTCCTTTAAATATATTTGCGTCTAATTTAATTTAATTTTATTAAGAAAATCATAATAAAAGCTAATTTGTGGTAGAGTTTTAGAAAAATTAATTTATTTTATATATCAATTAATAAATATTTTTTATCTAAATAATTATTGTCTAATTATATTTTCTTTAATTAAAAAAGTCATAATAATAAATAGATAAATAGATTAATTTGAATTTTATTAGGTAAATTGTAGAGCTAGATAATTTGTGCTAGATTTTATAGAAAAATTTTATTTCCTTTAAATATATTCTTGTTTATTATATTTTTTATTTAAAAAACTCATAATAAATAGAAAAATAGGTAATGCGTGTTAGAGTTTTATAGAAAATATTTTTAAAACTCTTTTTATATGAATTAATAAATATTTTTATATTTTAATAATTTTTCAAATTATATTAGCTTTTATTAAAAAAAAAACTAATAATAAAAGGTAATTTGTGATTGAGTTTTAGGAAAATTATTTTATTTTTTATATCAATTCAAAAAAATTTTATATTAATAATTATTGCCTAATTAGATTTTCTTTTATTAAAAAACTTATAATAAATAAATAAATAAGTCATTTGTGTTAGAGTTTAATATAAACTCTTTAAATTTTTTTTTATATGAATTAATTAAATTTTTTTTTATAATTTTTCTCTAATTAGATTTACTTTTATTAAAAAACTCATAATAAATAAATTAATAGATAATTTGTGTCAGAGTTTTATAGAAACTCTTTTGAACCTCTTTTTATATCAATTAATAAATAATTTTTTACATTAATAATACTTGTCTAATTAGATTTCCTTTTATTAAAAAACTTACAATAAATAGATAAATAGGTAATTCATGTTGGAATTTTATAAAAACTCTTTAAATATATCTCTGTCCAGTGTTATAGAGTTTTATTGAAAATAAAATAGGTAATTTGTGATAGAGTTTTATATAAATTATACTATTTTCTTTAAATATATCCTTGTCTAATTAGATTTAATTTTATTAAGAAACTCATAATAAAAGTTAATTTGTGGTAGAGTTTTAGAAAACTAATTTTATTTTAGATATCAATTAATAAATATTATATAAGAAAAATCAATTATTATATGTTTTGAATTTTAGTATAATTTGAATTTTAGTTAAACTTTTTATTGATTGTGAGATATAATAATTAAACTCTTTATTGTGAATTAAAATCTTTTTATGAATAGGTTTTTATTAATGAGAGTAGTATAGAATTTACATCAATTAATAAATAAATACCGAAACTCTATGCACAAAGGCTGAGAAAGTAGTACTATATTTGATCTTAGCCAAAATACCAAGAAAGGTTAGCCAAAAGGCCGATCCAAAAAAATTTAGTGCTACACTCTTTCATGTAATCTTTTTTACTTAAAACCAATGTGGGACTTTGTAATTTGAATTAAACTTTTTTTATATTTTGTTAATTTGAATTAATTTTAATTTTATTAGGTAATTTTGAGTTTTATATAATTTTTATCGTGGCATATAATAATTAATGAGAGCTCTTTATTGTGAATTAAACTATTTTTATATTAATTTTGATTTTTATAGAATTTATATTAATTAATAAATAAATATTAAAACTCTTTGCACAAAGGCCAAAAAAGTAGTATTATACTTGATCTTAGCCAAAAGACCAAGAAAGGTCTGCCAAAAGGTCGACCCAAAAAAATTTAGTATTATACTTGATCTTAGCCAAAAGGCCGAGAAGGTGTGATAATTTTTTTTGTTAGCTCTATGGTTTTATAAGAGGCTTTCATTTAATCATTTTTACTTAAAACCAATGTGGGACTTTGTAATTTGAATTAAACACTTTTTATATTTTGTTAATTTGAATTAATTTTAATTTTATTAGTTAATTTTGAGTTTTATATAATTTATATCAATTAATAAATAAATACTAAAATATTGAAACTTTTATAAGAGGCTTTCATGTAATCATTTTTACTTAAAACCAATGTGGGATTTTGTAATTTGAATTAAACTCTTTTTATATTTTGTTAATTTGAACTAATTTTAATTTTATTAGGTAATTTTGAGTTTTATAGAATTTATATCAATTAATAAATAAATACTTATTTTGTTAATTTGAATTAATTTTAATTTTATTAGGTAATTTTGAGTTTTATAGAATTTATATCAATTAATAAATAAATACTGAAACTCTTTGTACGAAGGCCGAGAATGTAGTACTACATTTGATCTTAGCCAAAAGACCAAGAAAGTTTAGTCAAAAGGCCAACCCAAAAAAATTTAATACTACACTTGATCTTAGCCAAAAGGCCGATAAGGTGTGATTATTACTTCTTTAGCTCTACAGTTTTTATAAGAGGCTTTCATGTAATTATTTTTACTTAAAACTAATGTGAGACTTTGTAATTTGAATTAAACACTTTTTATATTTTGTTAATTTGAATTAATTTTAATTTTATTAGGTAATTTTGAGTTTTATAGAATTTATATCAATTAATAAAAAAATACTGAAATATTGAAACACTTTGCACATTTAATAATAGTATAGATATATAATTTATATCTTAGAATATAATAATTAATAAGAGCTCTTTATTGTGAATTAAATTCTTTTATATTTTGTTAATTTGAATTTTATTAGGTAATTTTGAGTTTTATAAAATTTATATTAATTAATAAATAAATACTAAAACTCTTTGCACAAAGGCCGAGAAAGTAGTACTATACTTAATCTTAGCGAAAAGACCAAGAAATGTTAGCCAAAAGACCGACCAAAAAAAATTTAGTACTACACTTGATCTTAGCCAAAAGGCCGAGAAGGTGTGATTATTATTTCTTTAGCTTTATAGTTTTATAAGCTTTCATGTATTTATTTTTACTTACAACCAATGTGAGACTTTATAATTTGAATTTATTAGGTAATTTTGAGTTTTATAGAATTTATATCAATTAATAAATAAATAAATACTAAAATACTGAAACGCTTTGCACATTTAATAATAGTATAAATATAGATATAGATATAGATATAGATATATATATATATATATTTAGAAGATTACATTGAGGAAAAAAAATATATATTTAGAAGATTAAGCAAATTGTATAAAGGATCAAATCACAGAGGGCTTCAGCGTGGGCTGAAGAATACTGGGCCCAATTGGACCAAAGCAAATTGGTCCAGTTTCGGTGAAAAGAGTTCTAAAAAGTTGTCGTTTTGAGTAAAAAGGGGACTAAGTTGACTCATCTAAAGGTCAAAATGATTACATTTGAAAGTACTTTTTCATAAAATAAATAACCGATTCTCAAATTTGAAAATCGGGTCCGTTTTGTCAATTCAATTCACACTTTCAAAGAACTTTATAGTATTTGGTTTGGTACAATTATTGAAAAGATGTGTGAAAGGGAAGGTAGAAACCATGGACAGGATCATAGGGTGAAATGGTGAATAAATTGGGATTAAAAGGGTCATAGTTTTCATTGTTCGAGCGGACGAGAAGGAATAATTATAAAAAAAAAAAAAATGTTATAACTTCTACCTTTTACCTTCACGGTATAATTTGTGAGAATAATATACCACGGTGTTTCTTCTCTTTTCTTTCTTTTTTTCCTTTATGCAAACTCCCTTCTTTCCTTCCCACTCTACTCCCTTCCCTGCACTCCCACTATGCTCAGTTTCAGGGCCGGCCCTGGCCCAAGGCAACCAAGGCTGTCGCCTTGGGCCTCAGATTTTAGAGGGCCTCAAAATTTTAGGCCCATAGGGGATGAAAATAAGATAAAATAAAAATAAGTTAGGGCAATGTATGTTCATCCTCCGCAGGGCGCAGCCTCCGCTATCGCCTCAGGTGACAAGGTACGTTCATCCTCTCTCTCCTTTTGCATGAATCGATTTTTATATATGTTTCCTTCTTTCGTTCATCTCATCATTTGATTTATTCTAACTTTGGTTCGTTTGATTCGGGCCTTTACCTTTGTTCCAATAGTGAAAAGTAGCCAGGGTTTTGTGTGTGTCACTGTGTGTGTGATGGCTATCAAAAGCTGAATGAATATATTATGGTTCTCTTAGTATTTTAATAAATGTGTGTCTTTCTGCATGTGTCTTTCATGGCGATCGAGTCCATAATCTATTTCCCTCTCACTAAGTCCACTCCAATCACACAACAGCAGCAACCATACCCCTTTTCCTCATAATTTTTTGCATTTTCACATTCAATCCCACGAAATTTAAGGATCCCTTCTAGTGGGTTGAGGTAATAATTAACTTTTTCGATCTCTAAATTATGCTCATACTTAAAAGTGCCAAATTAAGGGTTTTTTATTTTTTATTTTTATTTTATTTTTATATGAAGATACATACCACCATTATTGATGTTATTTGAAATTGGCTCAGCTAGAATTTCAGTTAAGAATACTGTCAGAGCACTTGCCATCAGAATGTACAAACACATGAAAATCAATAGCATGCTTTAACAAAACAAAAGTTAATGGTTTTTTCTATTAATTTGCACAGGCCTTCTGTAGCAATGATCAATCAATCACTGTGGGTAATTGGCTCCCAAAAAAACACACAACAAAGTGTAGTGTAGTTCTCTAGTAAACTGTTCACTTCATTTTATATTTTGTGCCTGTGAAAATTTCGCACTCTTTAATTGATAAATTTATTGTTATTAGTTAGTTGTCTTATGCACACTGCACATGCGCACAATTATTTATTGGTGGTGATAAAAATTTATAGTTATTAGTTAGTTATTTTAAGCACAAAGCACATGTGCACAATTATTTATTGGTGGTAATAGATTTATACTTATTAGTTAGTTGTCTTATGAATATTGCACAGGCGCACAATTATTTGTTGGTGGTGATAAATTTATAGTTATTAATTAGTTGTCTTAGGCACAATGCACATGGACACAATTATATTAGTTATAGAATTTGAAAACGTCGTGTTAAAATTTCGCACTCTTATAATTCTTTTTTGCGTGTGTGAAACTCAAGGGCCTCACATTTGAAAGTTCGCCTAGGGCCTCCAAAATATTTGGAATCTCAGGGCCGGCCCTGCTCAGTTTGGTTGGTGGAGTGAAATGGAATGAAAAGAAAAGAAAGGAAATGGAAAGAAATAGTATATTGTGTTTGGTATAAATCATTAAAATAAAATAGAGGGAGTTGGAGGGATACAAATTAAATCTCATAAGCAAGTTTTGTTATCCTTTCAAATGAGTTACAAAGCTTTAAAAACTTTTTTAATACCGATTTTGCTCTAATTTAATGAAAGACAAAATCAAATTACCATATGAGTCCAATGGCATGTTTTTATTCTCTTCAACCCTAGATTAAATGATGTTCAGGGCAAAAATTATATTTGTCTTATTATTTTTTACTCATATATTTGTCTTTTAAATGTGAAAAGGTATAGTTTTAAATTTGTTAAAATAAATTTTCTTTTCCCAAACATGATGAGTATTAAGACTCTCATTTTCTTTTATTTTTTTCATCCTTAATTAACCAAACATGATTAGAGATTAACAACTTAACACTATCATTCATTTTTTTTCTTTTTTCTTTTTCCTCTTGTTATACCAAACATGGCCTAAAATATGGTAAATTTAACTTTCTCCTTCTTTTGCTAACCAAACGTGGAATTAAGTTTCTTTTCTCCTTCCTTTCTTTTTTTTCTTTTTCATTCTCGTGTTCTCACGGCAATCCATAAACCACTCAACTGACATAGTCCCACTACTTCTCTCAGCCCTCACAATCACATATGCAGCCCATATCACCACTGCCTACTTGCAGAGAGGTTGACTAGCAGTATGACATGACATAAGGAGAATGAAATTCTAAAATTTTTTAAAGTTGTGTAGAGAATTGTGAAGTGTAGAGAAAATTGAAAGATTATAAAGTGTTGGAGAACTTGCAAGGAGCAGTGAATATTTTAGAAGAGTAAGAGTTTTGTTAAGGGTGAATAATTAGGACATTTATGCAATTATGCCTAAAGTTCTAGAGTGTAGACATGAGGGTTATATATAGGAATATTTCCTTTGTAACCAACAAGCTCTAGGAGCAAGGGAGTATTGCACAACAATTCCTTGAGTTGTAAATTGTGTGGGGTTGTGCAACTCCAAGTTAACACTAGCAGTAAAAACGAGTATAAGTGTGTTAACAAGAGTGAGTGAAAAAGTTAGGTTGATCAAGTTATTCTCGCGTGACCGCATAACAGATTGCAAACTTATTATCATATATTATCATTATTATCTACTCATGCTTATACTTTATTGGATAATTTGTGAACATGGCTACAACTCTCTGTCATTCCTGTAATATGTTTTTGACAAATTTTAATGACATATGTAATGCATTTTGTAATGTTTTTTTGAAAATTTTGAATGAAATATGTATGGATTAAATTGGAGTTATTTTAATTAAAAAATAATAATAATCAGAGTTATAAATTTCTAAATGTTTGTCATCTCTTCCTTATGAAATTTTAAATGTTATATTGTTTTTTTTCTTTCTTTCTCTCTCATTCTTTTACCATAATTCAAATCATCATTTAACAACATTAGAATAAAGAAAAGGAAAAATAAATTTAAAATTAAAACGTATGTCCTTTTTAAAACTATTTAATACTCCTCATTGTTAAAAATATTGAATGAATATTGTATTGTATAGAATTGAATATCCTATATATATATATATATATTAGAAGGTGTGGGATAGGTGAGTGATGATCAACTCATTCATATATATGGTAACTCGGTAGGTGTAGATGTGTAAATCCTAGTTTGTAATAGGTAAACGAAATTATAATACTTTTATAATTTAATATGAAATCAGCTTGAATTTAGAGACGAGATCATAAAAGGCAAAGGTGGAGCGTGAAGACCAGTTGAGGCACGTTGAATCGCATAGGTGACGAATTTGTGAAGATTTGCCAAGTTGATGGTGCTTTGAGAAACGAATAATGACCATTGATGGCGTTGTGATTGTAGTTTACCCAATAGAAAAGGAAGTGTGTTAAAAGAAAAGAAAAGAAAGAGAACTGTACTTCTTTAATTTATCGATTTAATATAATACCCCCTGCTTTTGTTTTAGCAAATAATTTGCCTTTTTTATTTTTGAATTTTGATGATAAAAGTCTCTCTCTCTTGTTATTTCATTTGTATAAATAAAATGTTTTTCAGATAGAAGCCGTCAAGATGCATAGACAGTTCTGTAAACTGTCGCTTCTTGCTTAAATTTGTAATTCTCTCTCCACCTTACCTTACCTTCCCTCTTTTAAGGGTAAAGTGCAAAAAACTCCCCTGAACTTTCAGGCATTTGCACAAAACCCCCCTGATTTAACAAGTGCTCCCTTGAACTATTAAAAAGTTGCAGTTGAGGACAACAGTGAAATTTCCGGTACCGGAAAAAGAAGATTACTAAATTATCCTTTAGTGAAACTACGTAGTTTTGGTACTTTATAAATTTGTGCTGTTCAATAACCAATAAGAATTTGACAACTCATCATTTTTATCACAAAACAACACCCCACACTTTGCGTGGAACACCTGTTCCCCACCTCATTTTAGTAGTCCTTCCATTCTCATGGCCGCCACCAACCCTCTCCCACAAATTCTTCTTCCCCAATCACCTCCACCGTTCACAGCCCCCCGACCCCCTTCGACCCAACTCCCTCTCCAATTTCCTTCTTCTCATAACACCCCGCTAACTCAAGAACCAAACCATGAGAGCCATAAAAATGGGTTTTGCCGTAACTTTTCTCTCTCTAACCTTAGTCTCTCTCCTCACCGTCACGGCCCCAACGATGGCTCAGGCTTCTGATTTTGCACTTCCAATCGCACCTTTAACAAATTGATTGACTATGTGTCTCACCGAACACCACCTCTCTCTTGGCCGTTAAAACCCTCTTCGGCGTCAAGAGACGCCGAATCCTCCTCGGTGCGAACAAACTCCCTCTCTCCCCCTTACCCAACCAGTCCATTACAGCGAAGAAAACGATCAAATCCTTTGCCTTGTCTTTGCACCAACCGGTAGCTGATTTACATGGTGGTCGCCGACGACGGCCTGGACCACATCACGAGGGATGTATTCTTGGTGCTGTTGATGTATCAGTAGATCTAAAGCGGGAATGAGATTGCTGATCAGAACTTGAATGAAGTTAACAAAGAAATCTGGATTTCTGGATTTCTATGATGAAACGAGAAGGAGATGGAGGCAATTGTTCCAAACAAAGATGGCAATTTGGTAGGGATAGGATTTGAACTTTCGACGACTGATTTGGTGTTCAATTTGGGAAAAAAAAAGTATTATCAATTTGGAAATTTTGTTTTATGTTCTCCATATTCGCATTCAATTGTTCCAAACAGAGATGGCGATTTGGTAGGGATAGGATTTCAACATTGGACGATTGATTGGGTTTAATTTGGTGATCTCTTCAATTTGGAAAAAAGAAAGAAAGAAAAGGAAAGTATCATCAAATTCGGAAATTTTGTTTTATTTATACATCATATAACAGTCCTGCTTTCCACAAACAAAGACGGAAAGGACTAGAGTGAGGACTCAAATCCAGACTCCATAAATTCGAATCTTGATAGATGATCTCACGCCAGTTCTTACATTCGGTTAGCTTAACTAAGGAAGTCCTGTAACGCCGGCCATTCTCTTGACTTGGAATAAGGTAGCAAGGGTAGCTTAGTCATTTTCAAATTACAGCCTATGCATGTGATGATCACGCGCCTATTTAGCCGGAGGAACCAAATGGAACCTTGGCAGTGGGTAATTTTTGCAACAATTTTAATAGTTTAGGGGGTTAACTGTCAAAATAAAAGTTTAGGGGGGTTTTTTGCACTTTACCCCTCTTTTAATTAGTTGTGTTTCAATTTTCACTAATATATGCAAATAATTTTGTTTTCCTATATCAGCTTTTGTTCTGGTGACTAGGGCTGTAATCGAGCCGAGTCGAGCCGAGTAATGGTGTGCTCGAGCTTGGCTCGGTCAGATAATAGGCTGCTCAAGCTCGGCTCGGGCTCGAGTTGAGCCTAGAAAATTTAGTTCGAACTCGGCTCGGCCTATGTTTGACGAGTTTCGAGCCGGAGCTCGATAGCTCGTGGGCTACAACTCTCAGTGCCAGAAATCGGCACAACGATGACGATCGGCAGGAATCGCCTTGGTCACCGAAAAAGACAGAGACGGCGAGAGAAGGACCAGACGGCGGGAGATAGAATTGCAGGAAAAGAGAGGGTCAATGGTAGCACCGGTGTAGGTTGGTATACATATATATATATATAAGGAGAGAGAGAAGAGGAGAGAGGAGGGTTGAGTGGTGATGGACGAAGGTGGTGAAGCCATCGGTGGTAGATGGAAGGGATTCCAGAGGTAGAACTGTCGAAGAGAGGGTAGATGAGGGAGTGAGATTCCGGCGACCGTGACAACCGTTCTTCGTTGATGGTTGTCTGGTTAGGGATCGTTGGTGGTCAATGATGAGAGAGAGAGAACAGATCGAGATTCATTGATGGTTGCCTGGTTGGGATTGTTTGTGGTCCATGATGAGAGAAAAAAAATCGAGAATCTGAGATGGAGGAGCTTTCTGTCTCAAACGATGCGGATGATGAGAGAGAGAGAGAGCACTTTTGAGATAGAGGCGCAAACCCTAAACATAACAGGGTTTATATACAAAGACAAGAATGGTGTATTTGCATAATAACCACAAACTCTATACACAATTACAATATGACCCCAACATATATATGTATCTACATATAAATGTGCTACAATTACAATCTGACCCCAACTTTTGTATATATATATATATATATATATATATTATAATTGAGTATGTTCGTGAAAGCATTATCGAGCCTAGTTCGTGCATTATCGAGCCTAGTTCGTGAACGGTTCATGAACAATACATATATATATATATTATAATTGAGTATGTTCGTGAAAGCATTATCGAGCCTAGTTCGTGAACGGTTCATGAACAAACGAGTCGAGTATACTGATATTCAGACTCGGCTCGTTTATAAATCGAGCCTCATAATTCGGCTTGAGCTCAGTTCACTTGTTAAAGAACCGAGCTCGAGCCGAGTAATTAACGAGCTGAGCCCGAGTAGTTCGCGAACGGCTCGGCTCATTTGCAGCCCTACCGGTGACTGCAGTTACTGTGATGGGTATCGGCGATTTGTTTCTTTACGAGTATATTTCACTCTGATGTTCAGATCTCAATTGTCTAGTCATTGCTCTATATACTGAATGAAGTTTTTGTATCTTTATTTGTTTTCTCAAAAAAGCCTTTGGATGATTTAAGTGTCAGTTCTGTAGAGTTTTCACTAATGCATCATTGTTGCAGCTTGTATTAATATTTTTACTCATATGATGTTCAAAATTTTGTATATGGCTATATCAAAGAGTTGTGTTGGAAGAATTGTATTATTTGGTATAATGCGTCTTACGTCTTAATTTGTTTGTTTGTTTCAGTTGCAGGAGTAAGCAATTCGTGAAATATCTCCAAAAACGGTTTGTCTTCTTCCTTTGAAACTTCAATAGATTATTTTCTCTTTATCTATTGGTCTCACCTTGTATCTGGTGGATGGTCAAAAGAGAGAAACAAGGCCCATAGGCCGGTGGGCTGCCAGCAGCCGAACATACACAAGCCCTAAACGAATGTCCAGGTTTCCCAAACGTAGAATTAAGCAGTGAACTTCTTCAGTTCTTCCCCAGTCAGTCGCCACAACGGCATATAAACTGCGCCAAATCCTCTCTCCTTTACCGCCATTCTCACTCCTCCGTTTCTCTCTCTAAAAGGGACTTTCTCCTCCTTCATCTGTTGATGTCCACACTCCGCCCATGTTACCATTGTTTGTCTCACACCACTCTCTCTAATACCCTAATACCATCTCTCAGACGCTATTCTCTCTCTTATTTCTTCTCACTAAAACCCTTATCTCTCAAACTGCCTTCCTTTTCCCACCATAGCATCAACAGGATGTCATCTAAACCCTCGGCCTTAGAAGCTCTCATGGCCAATGCCCGAGCAGCTGCCAAGAAAAAACCCCAATCTTCTTCGCCCAAGAAATGCAAAACCCAAATCCCTAGTACTACCCAAAGCCCCATTTCAAAGCCAATCGTTGAAACTCCAAATTCAAGTGAAAATAATGATCAACCACCTCCAAATGATCCCAAGAACCCCAGTTCAAAACTGCTTGAAAAAACCCAAGTATCGAATGGGCCCAATGAACAAAACCCTGATTCGAAGTCGTTGTCGGACGCACCGGCGGCCAAGAAATCGCGTCTGATTAGCGCCGATGAAAGCATTGCGCAATTGAAGAAGAAGGCGGCGAGTTTTGACCCCAAATTGGCTGCGTTCTGGATGGATGGCGAGCGGGTGCCATTTTTGTTTCTTTGTAAGGTGTTTGATGCGATTTCAGAGGAGTCGGGTCGGATTGTTATCACAGAGATTGTGTGTAATATGTTGAGAACGGTGATTCAGACGACGCCTGATGATTTGCTTCCGGTTGTTTATCTTTCGGGGAATAGGATTGCAGCAGCACACGAAGGGCTGGAGCTTGGGATAGGGGATGCTTCTATTATTAAGGCGCTTGCAGAAGCTTGCGGTGCAAAAGAATCTCAAATTAAGACACGGTACAAGGTAATGTAATCATATCCTTGTTGTCTTGAGTTGTATTTGAGATTTCAATGGACTTGTATTTGCTTGTGTAAGTTGTGTTCAAAACTATTTATCATCTATTTCACCATATTACCCAGACTTATTTTGTTTCTTGCTTAAAGTAGAAATCAGATAAGCTATTGCACTATCTTCAATAATTGATGACCACTACCAGATATGCAGTGGACACCGCCTCTGAGTTGCACAGTTAACAAAAAGCACTGAATAGCGAGCGAGGCTTTGTGTTTGAATCTGGACAATAGTAGTCTTTCCACATGCACATTCATTCATTGTGTAGATGCATGCAAATCTGCATCTACACATCATCATAAAGTTTCAAGGATTGCAACTGTCATAGATTGTATATGATTGCAAAGTTCAATTTTTCTCCCTTTCTATGTCCATAAATTTGGAATGACGTCATCAAGAATTTAGTACAGTTGTAGACCTTTAAGGTTCACATAGATTTGAGCATGTACCTGAAATGAAAAGAAAAGATCACAAACAAAGTTTGTTTGGTATGGACCTTGAGACCTAATATGAAGCAAGATAGGCTTAGGAACACTAAAATATTTGTGCAGAAATTGGGAGATCAATGTGGAATATAAACATAATTTAAGATGAGTGGAATATGAACTAAACTGCATTGATTTAAATGGCTGGTGCTCATTGGCCAGCATTCCCAGCAGTTGGGTGATGCCAACTGCATACCTGTGTCTTATTCAGACACAAAAGGGAAATTGAGGGAGGCAACTTCCATTGTGGGTTGTAGGCATTTGATTGGTTCAAGTGGCTATTTGGTTGGGCTTGTCGACCTACTCTGTTGTGTCTTGGTGCAGACACACGCAGCACAGTTTATGGGCAGTTTTTGTGAGATGTCTATAAAACTGATGCTAGGGCTGTGTTTAGGGCAGAGTGTGCTTGAGGCATGCAGTGAGTGCTGGGCCCTTAGTACGAATTAGTGTCCTTTGTATTCTTCCGTTTCAATAAGATCAAAGGTTGGGATTTTGTCCTGTAATTCTCTGTGCCTCTTTACTTTGTGTGCATTGTGAGTGTGTTTGGCTGAGACTTGGTGGTCCCACTGCCATAACAGAGGCAAAAATTTCATAGTAAAATTCATCCCTGTAACAACAGACGAGTGCAGCGGTTGTCACAAGCTCTACCAAAATGGTGTAGGACAATGTTTGAAAACTAAGAATATTGATTGCTATGATTAAATATTTGGTGAGTTTAGGTTATGACAAGCTTGTTGATTTTATTTTTTTTTGATAAGTTATGTTTGTGTATAAATAGAGAAATATAGTTGCCCAAGTGTTTTCCAAACACAAAAAGAGGCTGTGATGGAGAATGACAAGCTTGTTGATTTAGGTTGAACATGTGGAAGAAAGCATTTAGGTTTTAATTTACATGAAAGTGGTTGAATTTGGCTAAGTGAATGGGCTCGGTCATGATGATCTAGGGAAAACACTGCTGAAATTTCTAGATAACCATCTTCTTAGTGCATTGAGTGCTAGAGGAAAGTCCTTCGGTAAGGAATCGGTTTAGGGTCGCAAAGCTTGGCTTTTATATCGAAGAATCAAATCCTTCACCCCTTCCAAAACTAGGATCCCCTGAAGCAATACCAACTAAACACCCTCAGATTCTGACTCCTAGTACCGGAAGGCTCTCATGAATCTAGGATTCCATGCCACACCATTATTCTTGTGTGGATAATTCTGCAATAAATCCTTCTTTCTGCATTGCTGTTTTGAGAAGATCTTGAAATCTCTTCTTCATAGTCAGCTTCCCACAGCACACATAACACCAGATCTAATGTTCTTGCCATTTTGCACCACAAGCAGAAAATTCTTAGGGAAGTCTCCTCTTTCCTTCATAATACTTCTTGACACACCCATGCTGTAAAAAGAGCCCATCTCTCTCGATGCCCAACCACCCCAGGCACAGCCATAATTCTTCTCCGCTGCTCTACACCAGAACTTCTCCTATTCCAGTGCAAATCTCCCCTTCCGTTTACAACAAGGCTTGGCTGAACATGCTCAGCTTCTTAATACTTAGTCCCTTGCTAATCTGTAGCACCACCCTAAACCTAGTCCATTAAACTTGAATTCTTTCCTCATCCCACCCTATAAGAAGTTCCTCCGGAGCTTTTCAAGTTTTTTTCTCCTAAAGCGTGAATGATGAATAGGACAAACTATTGAGGAGTATTGGTCCATGGTCTACTCTTTTGTTGCATTGTGCTTGTTTATAGTAACAATATCTTTAGTGAAATGCACCAATATATATAATGCTTATTTAATTAATTTTTTTTACTTGTAAAAAAAAAACTGTTTAATGCTTTGGACCATGCCTTTCGCATGTTATATCTTGAAACTGAACACATACATTGATGGTATTATTCCAAGAATGGATTGTAACTTTATTTGGAGGATTAAAGATTTTGAAGATTTTTGTTGAATTTTTTTTTTTCTATTTAACCTGCCTTGGGTGGTTTCCCCCCTTCCTCTTTTTCTTGTTTGATTTTTCTAATGATTGTATTAAAAATTTTCTTAATTGCAGGAATTGGGAGACTTGGGCCTTGTTGCAAAAGCAAGCCGTTCATCCCAATCTTTAATGCGTAAACCTGAAGCACTAACTGTCGCCAAGGTTTTTGATACATTTCGCCTCATTGCCAAGGTGCTCATCCTTTTATTTACTTGAAAACCAAAATTTGAGTTTTGACTTTGATATGCTTTATGTACATACTGAGATACTAAATCCTTTTTTATCAGTAAAAATACTGTGACAATAAACTAGTGTTTGCCGCAATCAAATTTTCATCATTTTATTTTTAATCTTGATAGGAATCTGGCAAGGATAGTCAAGAGAAGAAAAAAAACCATATCAAGGCACTTCTTGTTGCAGCCACTGATTGTGAACCTCAATATTTAATTCGTTTACTTCAGGTAATAATTTGGAAATAAGTTTTTGTTAAGTGTGTTGGCTTCTTTCTCCTATCAAAAAATTACTTTTGAATCCTCCATGCAGACAAAACTGAGGATTGGTTTGGCAGAGCAAACTCTTTTAGTTGCACTTGGGCATGCTGCTGTATATTCTGAAAAACATTCTTCAGCTCCAGGGCACATAGATTCTCCTCTAGAAGAGGTGAGATGATGTGCCATTTACCAAGGATAAAATGTGTTATTTAAATTTATCTTTTTAATTGATCATGTTGAAAAACCTTCTCTTTGGCTGGGAAATATAGGCTTCACTTTAATGCTGCCAAATTTGCTCGTTCTCGCTGACAGTTCCAGATTGGTCCACTTTTTCAAGCTAGAGTCACCACATAGATTGTATATTAGGAAACAAACGAGTTCTAACTCCATAATGAGGCACTTTGGCTCTATCACAACCAGAATGAATGGGTTCAGGAATTATTCTGTGAGACCAGATGGAAGCTAATCAGAATATTTGGTTGCACCCATCTTCCCTCACATCAGTCCCTACTCATCTGATGTCAACTGAATTTCTTTTTTAATTAGTTAAAAGGACACAACAGATTTAATAATGAACCAGATATGCAATAACAAAATCAATAAGATTAATCAAGAAAAAATTACTAATCGTACCAATCATTTGAGAATGATTGAGCTTTTGATGCATTTCCAAAGCTCTGAAGTGCAATTAGAGTTCGAGTAAAAGCTTCCCAATGAATTTGTGCAGATATATTAATTTGGATTCACATTATAATCAAAATAGATTTTGTGAAGTTTTTTGTTTACCATGGGAATGTCTTTTTTAACAATACTTGTTTTATCTGTTTTGCTGTATGTCGGGCAGGTAAAGAACAACTGTTACAAAATAGATTTTAAATCTTAAATAATATTAGAAAGCTTCTGTTTTGGACACTTATCCACATTTCTGCAGCAATCAACACTTGTCGGATGGCCCTGTTGGACTCTCATATGCTCTTCTGTAGTAATTATCAATCTCATTTAGGAACTGTCTTGGATTGTTCACAGCATTAAAAGGAACTTTTTAAATGGTTTCTAAAGAATATTAATTGCACAGTAAATTTAGTTACTATTTTTTAGTCCCAATATGAATCAGATTGTGTTTATGAAAGCCTTGATGGGCCGAGCCTAAATTCATTATCTCAGGCTTATTAGGAGCTTGAGAATTTGTTAAGACACGAGTCCTTGTCAAGCCAGGCTAAGCTTTGCCGGTTTATGTCTGTATGATTTTACAAAATAACATGTTTTCCTTTCTGATATGAACAATACAATTTGGATGAGCTCCAAACCTCTATTTATATAATGGTGATATGTCTCACATCTCAGCATATCTGAATCTTGCTGATATGAAATGTTGATAATGAAAAATCACTCTTCTGCTTACAGTACGATCTTCCATTACTGACTCTGATCTGTACTTTGGGGTGCTTTAGATGGTTTTTTTGTGACAATGTGAATCTTCTAGTACTGGCAGTTTGAAATCTTGTATGATTATCAATTATACTTTGCATCTCATGAAAAAGGAAAATTATTGTTGTTATTACCCTTTTTTTTATTTTATATATATATATATATATATATATATATATATATTAACAATACCAAAGGATTCTTCTGTTGTATGCTCTGATACTGTGTCAGTTTTTAGACTGCCAAGGAGTAGTTACCTATTTTTCATTGCATAAATATGCATTTTTTGGGGATCAATAATAAGTTTTTTATTGTGTTTGTCAGGCTGCTAAAATTGTTAAACAAGTTTACTCTGTAATTCCTGTCTACGATAAAATGGTCCCTGCTCTTCTTACTGGTGGTGTATGGAATCTTTCAAAGACATGTAGCTTTACACCGGGAGTCCCTATTGGACCAATGCTAGCGAAACCAACTAAAGGGGTATCTGAGATTTTAGATAAATTTCAGGATATGGTATTCACATGTGAATACAAGTATGATGGAGAACGTGCTCAGGTAATAGTACATAATCAAGGTAATTTTGTTATTTCTGTCGTCTTTTTATTGTGAGCCGTAATTTCATAATTCTAATTGTTCAATGCAGATACATTACATGGAGAACGGTTTAGTTGAGATATATAGTCGAAATGCCGAACGAAATACTGAAAAATTTCCTGATGTCAAGATTGCGGTGTCAAGGTAGTCCTTTTCAACGATCTATGTTTTCTTCTTCTTCTTCTTCTTCTTTTTTTCTCTTTTTTTAAAAAAATGCTTATGTGCTATACTTTGAGACATCCTAAGGGAATTTGATTTAGCCATAGGCCTGCAGTGTAGATGTCTATACACATTTCTATAGAATGGCATTTCTGGTGGAGTCTATATTTGTATGTATGTGCTGATGGTACACGAGAAAAATAATTGGTGGTTACTACATGAGTTACAAGGAGTTAACGTGCTTGTGAATTTTTTTGTTTGAATTCGTCATTGAGTATTTTCTGTAACGTTTCTGTATTCCACCGTTCTGATTCTTGCATACATGTTGGCTGTCCTATAGTGTAGTAATAGTTATTGGCTGGAAATGCTTGCATCTTGTTTGTTAAGTTGGTGATTGGTTGGAGTCCGATATCATTTTAATACGCCAAACGCAACATGTGGTATGATTTTTTGTTCTTTATATTTTTAAATACATATATATATCTTTGATAAGTTCTATTTTTAAATATTTTTCTATATTAAACTAGGAATTATTGCTGCTTGATGTCGTTTAAATTTTCAACTTGTATTTTTTTCGAAAAAGGGAAGAGCAGTTATATTTTTATTTACCAAAAAAGTGTTGTTTTTTTATTTATTTTTTGAATAGTGTCAGAAATCTAATCTTCTTTTAGAGTTTGAAGTTATGAGAAATTGGAATTTATTTTGACTCATAGCCAAGAGTAGATTGATGTTCTTTAATGTGATGAAATGTTTATTTTTAATAATTTTAACTGAAAAATGTTACGAGGATAACACACGTTATTGTTGAAGAAAAAGATTACATTTTAGTAAACATTTTGGAAGTTTTACCCCCCTTCATTTATTTTTGGAGTTGAAGACTTCTAGGGCTAGTGGACATGGAAGTGAAATAGTTTTTATTTATATTTATATTTTTAATGTGATCATATGTCTCTTTTTAATAATTTTAACTGAAAAATGTTACGAGGAGAACGCACATTATTCTTGAAGAAAAAGATTACATTTTAGTAAACATTTTGGAAGTTTTTACCCAGACGCCCTTCATTTATTTTTGGATTAGTTGAGGGCTTCTAGGGCTAGTGGACATGGAAGTCAAATAGTTTTTATTTTTATTTTTATTGGTGGTGGTTGAGATATCAATGACAATAGTTACAATATGTGGTCGCTGATAGAATATACACAAGTAGAAGAATTTATGAAGTCCAGAGATATTTCAACTACCCTAAAAAATTTGATTCCCTATAGTGAAATGTGTAATACCATCTTTTCTTTAGCATCAAAGGTTCCACTCTGTAAATATTTGTTTAGTTGGCCCAAGTGAAATGATAATATAATTTATAGAATATTATCTCCCATAGGATTTTTCTAAGCATGGCCTAGAGGTATTGTGTTCAAATCCTAGGGGCGTCAAGCCTTTGCCAAGGCTTACCCGATACTTGTGGTTTTGGGAATCCAAAGCAATTAGTGCCGCCCCCAAATTGGGTGGGGACACCCTCTGTTAACACACGCACAGCACATAGAAAATTGTTATTTTCAATTATTGGCATGATTCCTCTTATTGGATTTTTATTTGATTTTCGCTTTTAACTTCTGGATAGTACATAAATGAAGTTGTTGCTTGAGCGCTTTAATGAAATCTTACTTTCTGTTAAGCAAACTGTCCACTTAACTAGAAAAATACTAGGTTAAGGCTTAACAGTTAGCAGTTTTTTCACTGATCAAAAAAAAAAACAGTTAGCAGTTTTTTCAGGTCAACTGGGGTGAACTCTGATATAAACATGACATGATAATATGTATCTATATTAGTCAAGTTTGTAAATTCACTAAAGAGGAGAAAATCGATTAGGTTTGTTTTCGATAAATTGATTCTCCCATGTCGAGCAATGTGGTCTTGGACTTAATCAAAACTTGCAATCGAATAACCTAGAAGTCACTATTGTTTTTAGCATTATACTTGTGGAGGAAAATAGAATGGACTTTCTGACTAAAACCCTACAAAAGTTGTTGAAAGGAAAGATGTCCACAAACCAAAAGTGGATTGGGATGCTATTGATCGCAATGAATTTGAGTAAGATCTACCAGGAGCTTTCAAGGGATTAATTATATTAGTAAAACGAGAAAAGATTTCACTAATTGATTCATTGCCATTCATGGTAAAAAGTTCATATTTATGTACCAGTATGTGAATTTTGGTATCTTTAACTTGATTGGTACCTTCATAGGTTACCTCAAGTTTTTCCCAAATTTGTTTGGCCGTTTCACACTTGGAGATCCTATTGAACTCGTCATTCGTTTAATACGCAATAAAGATTGCTCATCATGGCCCAAGCATTTTTTTGTATGAAATTATGTGGGAGTTGGGTCATTTCTCAGAATTTGTGCCTATTTGTATCTATTTTGTGCTCACTTTCGAACCAGGTCTCCAACCGGAACAGATAGGAAACCCTATCCCATGTTGGGGACCCAATAAAACAATGTTTCCCTTTGCTTATTAACAAAAGAGGCTACAAAGAAAGAAAAGTGTCCACCTCTTCTTAAAAGGCCTAGGATGAGAATCAATGTCCATAGTTGTTAATACTGTGGACCTTACTGCTGATAGCCTGATGCCCCAGGTAACCTTTGAAGTCACAAGAGTGTTTTAATGTATAAAGTTAGAAACTTTGAACGAAAATGATAGTTTGAGTTAAAAATGAGAGTTTTGAATTAAGAATGACCTTATTCAAGGTACCAAGTCAAGAGATTGTTTTAATGTATAAAGTTAGAAACTTTGAATGAACATGAGAGTTTTCAGTTAAAAATGACCTTATTCATGGTACCTTTGAAGTCACGAGAGTGTTTTAATGTATAAAGTTAGATACTTTGAAAGAAAATGAGAGTTTTGAGTTAAAAATGACTTGTTCAAGGTACCTTTGAAGTCACGAGAGTGTTTTAATGGATAAAGTTAGAAACTTTGAAAGAAAATGAGAGTTTTGAGTTAAAAATGACTTATTCAAGGTACCTTTGAAGTCACGAGAGTGTTTTAATGAAGGTTTACCATAAGCGTAAACTTTATCATCCTCTACAAGTCGGAATTATTAAAATTCATTAATCAGTAACTTCATAAACCATGGTCAAGCAAACAAATCAAAACTAAGATTTCTTTTGGACATGGAAGATTACACTAATCCTAGAAAAAGGATAGTTATTTTGTGTTCAAAAGGCCAAGACGGCAGCAGCATAATGAGGTATTTGATTTGAGAGATAGATGGCAGCTGCCAAATTGAGGAGCCAATGGAAACCCTTTGATTGGAAGGAGTCTTCTTTTGCTTTAAAACATTAAAGAAACCCTAATAGTTGGGCTTTTATATAATGAGATAAAAGTGCTCATGTTAGAACCATGGGTGGTTTGAATGGACAGGCAATTGAGCTGCCATTCTAAACAAACTTCAAAAAGTAAAGTGGTATACTGGTTAGAGTGGTTCTAGGTGGTATTAAGGCCCATATCATAAATAAGTTAAAGGTCCAGACAGTTCAACAGTCTGGTCGAGTATGGAGTTTGGATTGTTGATGTATATACATATTATACATCAAGGTGCATCTGATTTTTTTTTTTTTAAAATAGCTCACCTGAGACCTTGCTTTGTACTTGATTTGTGTATACTGGACAACAAATCTGGATTAATGCTTTGGAATTCATGTTTGCCATATAAACAGATAAATACTACTTACGCCAGTGTTGTAAAGGAGAAGTGATATTTTGACTCCGTTTATACGTCATGATGCTGTTTTTTCTATATCCTGTTACATTTTTTGCCTATACTGTTGATTTGGATGGCCAGACTTGAAGACAGTTCTAGTATTTTGACGTATAGAATCTGATATTCTAATTCTTGATTTTCTGACATGAAATGTTTGGGTTAACGTTGTCATTGAACTACCTATGGTTGGCTTGCAGATTAAAGAAACCGTCTGTAACATCATTTGTTTTGGACTGTGAACTTGTTGCTTATGACCGTGAAAAACAGAAAATCCTGCCCTTCCAGGTGTGTGTTTTCTGGTCAAGCTGTATATAATTTAATGTTGCAACAATTATAGAATCTTAGGGCCTGTTTGGGACCCCAAATCCTTTTTTTTTTTTTTTTTTTTTTGTTCCCTCCAGTTCAAACAAATTGAAGCTGTATTTACAAGGTCTCACCACTGCTACTTTCCTTACCATATCAATTATCACCAATAATTTTTATGAATCCATGGTTCATTTTGTAATTATATAAGGCCGGTTCAGTTCCCTTTTTTAATCTTGTTTCTTTTAGCTAAAATTTGATTTCTGTGTAGCAATTTTTGGCTACAGCATTTTTAGTTCACGAGTTTCCTTTTTAGGAAGGAAAGATGGTGATGTGGACACTGATAGATGTAATAAACTGTATGAAAATATGCGAAGACCATTCACCTTTACAGTTTAATTATTAAGAAACAGCTTAGCTTATTTTTTTGTCAGTTGAAAAGGAAGTTTGCTTTATGTATACGTGCATGGGTGTTACAACATTATTCAAAATTAGCACCAATTTCGTTTCAGACAAATAACTTGGTAAAGTGAAACCAGCCGGTCTTTCTTTGGACCATTCTAGCCAATAACACAGGGAGACTCTTATTGGTTTTTATTTGGTATTTCCTATACATTTAATTATTTAATACATAATAACCTTACCATTTTAGGCTTTAATTTATTTTCTGAATTCATTTTCAGTAAAATCAATTAATTTTCTATGTTTTCAAGGTTAGCCGTTTACATCATTATCGTTTATTCTTCTTGTATATGGGCCTTGTTCTGCTTACAACTCTATCTACATTAGTTGTTTCTGCTCTTTTAATTTTTTGTTAAAAACAATTATTCCTTAAAATATTTTATTAAATACTCTTTCTTTCTCTCTGTGTAAGGTTGGTGTGTACATATAATGACAGAGAAGATATCTTTATGCATTGTGTTTTTTGCAGGTTCTCAGTACACGTGCTCGCAAAAATGTGAAATTGAATGACATCAAGGTTAATGTTTGTATATTTGCCTTTGATATCTTATATCTTAATGGCAAACAACTGTTACAGGAGCAACTTAACATTCGTAGAGAGGTAAGGTTGATTTTTGTTTCAGTTAACCCTGAACTTGCACTATGTTTTTCTTTCCTCTTTTTTTCCTCTCTCTCTAGCATTAGCAATCAGTCTTATCAGTGGTTCTGGAAGTGTCTGTTTCTGCTTATTTCAATATCGAGTTATGCATGAGATATGGTTGATATATTGTTATTGTTTTTTTTCTGCCCCCAAATCAAAGTATAATTGGCATTGGTATCCTTTTCTTTTTCGTGGCTAAAAGTTTGATGAAATGAAGAAGTTAACGGTTTTGTAAGGCTAAAAAGAGAGATATATTTTAGGTTAAAATCAAGGAACGCATGACAAACTTTTGGAGATGCGATCAGTTCCCCTGAACAGTACCCTTGAGTAGGCGAGGGCTCGTGTGTGTGTGTTTTGGCGTTCCAGAGTTGTGTCCATATGAAGAAAGGAATTAGGCTTGATAAATAAGATTCTCAGGGGTTGAAAAGTAGTTAAGTAGGTATGTATTAGAATTTCAAAAGCTTAGAAAAGTAGAAAGTTAGAAAAAAAAAGGAAGAGTATAGGTTAAGACATCTTACATATTTCTCTCCTTTAAAAGGGGTAGGATGTTTCAATTTCATGATTATCACAGTCATTGATCATATCTCATTTTGTTGACTTCTTTCATGGAATTGATATTGCCTCTATTCATTCCTTTGGGGCTATGGCTTTGTGCAGCATCTTTATAGTTCATTTGAAGAGCAACATGGATATTTTCTGTTTGCAACAGCTATAACATCAAATGATCTCGAGGAAATACAAAAATTCCTTGAAACTTCTGTTGATTCCAGGTATATTTTCCTCTTTGTTTATATCAGGTGATTCCTGATAGTTATCTCATGTTTACATTTTTTTTTGGGGTCAGGCAAGTGGTTGTGAACCTAATAAATCATAATTTTCACCAGTTTGTAGTGTGTCTTCTCATTGGATTTTGATCACATTTAATATTACAAAATTTCTACAACATGCTTCAGGAAGCAAACTCCCAACCATGTAAATAGAAACTGTTTTATTTATAGCTTGTAGTTAATTACATTTGTTGAGTAACACCTAATTTATGGACAATTGGTGCATACCTATTGTTAGCTTGATGAAAGTCGGTAGAGGAATTAGGTTATTTAATTGTATTACGAAAATAATAAAACTATGGAGAAATTAGTGAATTTAATATGTATGTTCAATACCTAAATATACATCTTCTTTGAGAACAAGCAGACAAAAAAAAAAAAGAAAAAGAAAAAAAAGAAGAAGTGGACGTTGTTATTTGTTCGATTTCTCTGGCCACATTTTTATTTGCTTAATATTGCATGCCCCCTCACATCCAGGAAGGGGGTTGGGGGAACATCAGAAAAGAAAAATGAATTCTCAGTGGTTCAGCAATGACTTTTAAGTATTTTGTTTTTGTTTAACATGGTTTGTGCTTTATGCAATTATATGATTTATACGGTGCCTCAATTGTGATCCTGCAGCTGTTCTTTGTAGGCTCTTAGCAGTTGTCCAGCAGAACTGTTCTTTTAATGAATTACTGAAGTGTTACTTTGTAATTTTCTTAGTCATATGCTATTATCATTTCATCATTAGTTCATCTAATTTTGCAGTTGTGAGGGTTTGATCGTTAAAACATTGGATAGAGATGCTACATACGAGCCTTCAAAAAGGTCAAATAACTGGCTAAAATTGAAGAAAGATTACATGGAGAGGTAAGTGGTAATTCCCCCCAATCTCCCCGCCCGCCCCTCTCCAGCGGGGTAATTGAGGGAAGTGGTATTACTTCTGCCTTTGGATATAGTTTTTAATTAAGATTAATGAACTAGTTCCTGTTTTACTGGTTGCTACAGTATTGGTGACTCACTAGATTTAGTACCCATTGCTGCTTTTCATGGCCGGGGGAAACGTGCTGGTAATAATTTCTTTATAGTACTCTTCAGCATAACCCTTTAATTATAGTGAACAAAATGCAGCTTTTTGTATAATTCATGCTATTCTTCTTAACAATTAGTACTCTCTTATCTCAAATATGAATTGCGCTGATGGTATCATATTGTTTCTTTTAGGTGTATATGGTGCCTTTCTCCTTGCTTGTTATGATAGCAATAATGATGAATATCAAAGCATCTGTAAAATTGGTAAGCGATTTATATTATCTTGAGAGAGTGAGAGAGGCTATAATCTTTCTTACCTACTAATCCCCTGATGTTTAACCATCATGGAATTTTTGGGTGATGTTGAATAGGCACTGGATTTTCTGAAGCTATGCTTGAAGAGCGTTCTGCCAGTCTTCGTTCTAAAGTGATTCCCGATCCAAAGGTTGTATTGCTTTCCCTTCCATTATAATCGAACCATTGATGCATCGTCTGTATGTCAGGTTCGCATTAGTTTACGTGCTAATTCTAACATTCATGTTGTGTCAGTCGTACTATAGGTATGCAGAGACAATCAATCCAGATGTCTGGTTCGAACCTGCCGAGGTAATTAATTATAATTTTCTTGTCCTTTTGGATGTATCCCCTCGTTTCTTTTATTTTATCTTTCTTCCATTTCTTCTTATAACTTTTGAATTTACTTTGTTTGTTATCTGCAGGTTTTTTCTTATGTAGTTATCTATCATTTTGTTGGATAGAGTTGTCACAAATTAATAATGTCAGTGTAACTAGAAAAATCTCTTAGTTGAACATTAAACTTTTTCTTCTTGTTTCTAAGTGAGCCTTAAGTTAGTATTCTCTGTACTTGACGATTGCGCATATGGAAAACTAATGTTTCATTGATTTACCTTTACTGCTATTATTACTCTCTTTGGCCTTGAATAAAGCTGTTTTTGGCGTCTTTTCTTACTGACAAAGATTTTGAGGTTCTTTACACGTGCATAAATTTTTATTTTATTTTTACTAGTAGGAAAACTGAGGAATGAGTGCGACCTAATCTAACTTTTCAATTCTTATGTTAAAAACACTTTTAGACTGTCACTTGGCTCTAATTGTCTTAAATCTTGTTCTTGGAAGTTCTGCCATATTCATGGTCGTTTAGTTGAATGAGTCACCTTCAAATTTAATACATTTGTTGTTGTTGTGGTGTTTTTTTTTTTTTTTGGGTGGAGGGGGAAGGAGATGGGGATATTTTAGTTTACCAGTAGCATTATCCAAGTTTGATCAAGAAAGTTAGCTCCCTTCATTTATTTATGCATCTCGGGTTGTTCTCTTTCAGGTGTGGGAGGTGAAAGCTGCAGACTTGACTATTAGCCCTGTTCATCGTGCTGCAATTGGTGATGTGGATCCTGAAAAGGTTGATATGGATATTGTTTTGTACTTGAGGGTTTTTATCATTTTCTAGTACATGCAAGGGTGAGCTTGCACTCACTCGGACAACTGAACAGAGCCTTAAATCCTAATAACTTGGGTTGGCTACCAATTCCCCCTTTGCTTTTCAGCTGTAAGGCCATATCCTTGTGTGGTAGTGGGTGGGAGGGTTTGTCTGTCTTTGGCTGTGTGTGTTTACTGCACTTCTAGCATTGTACATGCCATATGGTGAGTGCAAGCAAATTTTTATTACATGAGAAGAGTGCAGGCTATTTATTTGCTGTATTATATAATGAATATTATCTGCTGCCCTTATCCTCATATCATTTCTTGTATTCTTGTAAAAGGGAATTTCTCTCCGCTTTCCGCGTCTGCTCCGTGTTCGAGAAGACAAGAGTCCAGAGCAAGCCACGTCATCCGAGATGGTGAAGAATAGTTATAACTTTTTGCTTTATTTTTATTTTTATTTTTGTTTTTATTTAACTATCTGACAATTTACTGTTTTTATGTTGGGTCGTCTTGTTTTTCTGGACTCTTTTTGGTTCTCTCCCTTAGGTTGCTGAGATGTATAATGCTCAAAAACTTAATCAACGGGATAAGCAAGTTGAAAATGAAGATGATTGAAGCAAACTTTTCGTCGTGTGTGTCTTTTTATAAGCTGCGATTTTCGTTGTAAAATCAACAGCTTGTCAACAGAAAAAGTGAGTAGATATTTCTGGATTTTTGCACTCGACTGTCAAACCCATAGCATGCTTTCTGAGAAAAAAAAAAAAATAATAAAATAGAAAATGTGCTATTGGTGTAGGATTTGACAACCTGATGAGCCCATTTTGAGATATGATTTGTCTGTAATATTGCTATAATGCTGAGATGGTGATGACCATATGATTTTTTGGTAGTTTTTATAGAGAGTTTCAAAAGTTTTTTCAGCATCACAAGCAACAGCAAAAAGTTAATGGCTGAAAAGATCATTCGCTCATCAATTTTTTTTTTTTGACAGGTCATTCGATCATCTTCTTATCATATCATATCATGGATAACTTTTTGTGTGGTTTATTAACTCTTGGAGTTTAAAATTTTCCTTGCAGATTTGTTTACAAAAGCATGACATTCACACAATATGAATGGAGTGGCATTTCTAATCATAACGTGTTTAACCTGGCACAGCTGTTTGATTGGCCAAGGGATTCACATCAACGCCGGATTGAGGTTTGCCCAAGGGTTGTTTGCCTCGCATTAGACAGGTAATGCGAATCGAAGACTTTGACAGCATCAACTTGAATGATTTTAAACAACTTTTTATCATCAAGAAAGTTTTTTAAAAATGTACGTATAGTTGTATACCTCCTACTGATTGATACTACCGTTGCCATTTTTACTGCAACGAATTTTCACTCAAATGCTACGTTCCTGCTTATTGATTCCTGTATTGTCTTGTATCAACAATTATGACATCGCACCATGACACTCTTTAATCACTGTATAGTAAATATCTTAGATGTAGAATTTGTTGGTTCCGTCCTTGGAAAATGACATGACATGCCGATATTCGTCAATTGTGGGGAGACTCCATATAGAAACAGCTACGCATGTCCAGATTTGCCGGGCGTTGTATAAAGTCATAATTTAGTTCATACCAGTGGCAGGCACCACTCCGATGGACTTTGTGTCCAGTCTGTCGAGAGAGAGAGACGAGTCTTGAGTAATGATAGCGACAATTTCGATTTCTAGTGTGAGTGGACGACTGCCTGACTGGAAATGGAAGAATGCCATCTGCCATCTGCCATTTGCCAATCTAGTATGGTCGTCTTTTGAACGTGATGCAGCGAGGGAAGTCGTTGGAAGTCTCTTGGTCCAGCCGTGTGGGCCAGTCCACCGATGGCTTGGGCTTCGGGCTCGACCCTGAACATTCATGTTGGTGTTTACTCCTACAATTCTACTCTTCTGCTAATCCGTTGCACATTGCACGTGGAAGGTGAGAGTCAATAATTTGGCATGAAATTTAAAGGCCATTTGGGTTAATCTATCGTTTCATTAGTAGTACGTGTCTACATTTATATTATAGTGTGGGCTTAAAATTATATAACCCCCTCTACTTTCAAAATCGGGCGTATAATTAAAAAAAAACTTGTTGAATTAACAATAGTCATCACGTTATTCGGATAAATGGGTTATGAAATATCAAATTTGATATTAATATTTTATATTAGATTAAAAGTTATAATTATTATTTTAAAATTATAAAAAGTAATAATGGGGCGAGAAATGAGTCGTTCAGCGCTAGTAAGATAACAACTAATCAAATATTAAATAATATTATTATATAATTTGTATTTTTTAATTTAAAAATAATAATTATAACTTTTAATTTGATATTAAAAAGTATGGTAAAATTTGATATTTCGCAACTCATTTAACGGTAGGTGTTTGGGGGTAACTTGATAAGTTTTGTTAGTTTAGAGATTTTTTAAATTTTACTAGGGTTTTGAAAGCAGAGGGGGATTTTAGATGTTGTAGTGTGTTCTTCAATGCATTTAAATCATGTTTTAGAATATTTAAGTACATTAAAATTAAAAATAATGATGTTAAAAAGAGATCTCAACTACACTTAAATTATGTTATAGCACATTTATTATAGATTTCAACATAAAGCATTTGTCGTTTAAACAAGTTTGTTTATAGCACACTTGTGAACACGCTAATATTCAAATTACTTACATACATATTTGTCAATTAGTTAGTCGAAAGCTTATCCTCTTTCACATGTACAGCAATTTTTCATAGTGAAAAATCTAATTTGGTCCCGCCGCCAGTTGAATGTGTAATTTCTTGTTAGAGACGTTGCAATCAGTCAAGAAACGTGATTAATCAAATTAGTACACTAAAAAATGGATTGGACTAACTAAACAAAGTGGGAAATCGTGTGTTTTTTTTTTTTTTTCGTGAATGATTAGTTTTGTTTCATATGATCACAAGTTATTAACATAAAAATCAATCAATAATCATCTTTTACTCGGTGCCATCATACCTACCCTTTCGGAGTTTCTCTCACTCACACACACAATTTCCATCTGGACCGTCTCAAATTTCTCTCCCTCTTTTACCAGTTGGAATATTTCCTTGTTCTGAAAACAGAGCTTTCAAAGGCCGACGGTTTTATTGGCATAAGGTGGAATGGGGGATCTATAACGCTCATTTTTTCTTAGAGGTGCTATTCCAATTTTTTATCTCCTAATCTTAGTATAAATAATAAAATAATTCAAAAAAATTGTGAGCCTACTTCAAAATTTAACATACATAAATTCGTGTAATTTAGACAAGTTATACGAAGTACGATACGTGATCCATACATGTCCATCAAAACAATACAATTTTAAAGCATAACATCAACGCATAAGGAGATCGGAGTTCTGATTTCAAATAACCCCACCAACAGTTAGATTCACAGTTGGGTGAACCCTAGTATCCAGCCGTGCACTTGAGAGGATTTTGGTTCATATAATTTTGGTTGAGATTGCTTTGTTGAGTTTGTATTCTCAAATTTCATGTCAAATAAGAAACATATTTTTAGTGTGAATTGACACACGCTGATCCATTGTTTATAACTGCAGAAGTAAATATAAATAAATAAGTGGAGGAAGATACAAAAGGAGGGAAATTGAATTAGAGAGAGAAGATAGAAGAGAGAGATTAATCATTTGGAAAACATCAGATAAGATTAACATAATCAAACATCACAATAGTAGTAGATCCTAATTCGGATTCGTGGGATCCACCCAACCCGACATGTAGGGCTCTGAGACCTTTGGTTGTTGGCCATACCCACCTCCCATTTTCAACAACTCCACAGTCCACACCTCTCCCTCTCTCTCCCTAAAGTTTAATGTGCTCTCTCTCTCTTTCACTCTCTCTCTCTCTCTCTCACACACACACACACACAACAACGTCACAAACACAATTATCACCAATAATTACATGTTACATCCCACATTTACCTTAGGGAAGTGAAACCCTTTTTCACATCCCAGATAAAAATTGATGTGCCAAGAAAATCCATCCAAACACAGGAAAAAGAAAGCCCTAAACAAGCTCTTTTTCCCCTTTTTTTTTTTGCTGGTTTTTTTTTTTTTCTCTCTCTCCCTCCCTCCCTCCCTCTGCTGAGTTAACTTAGGATCCTTCTCTTCTAAAAAAAAACAAACCTCTATACAAATGCTAGATCATATCATACTCAACTTGCAATATATCATCCTCACTAACCTTAATTAGTACTATAAATGGTAGATATAATTACTATATAACTAAGTATAAATTACCCTTAAATAGTGACAGTCATTGGAGAACAACTCTTTGGTACTTGTTCTCTGTGGGAGATTCAGAGACTTCACATAGACCCCTTTTCCTATTGACTGTGCCACAGTTATCAGAATTGTTGTTGTTACAAGAAGCACTAATGTTGAGCAAACAATCTTGGTGGAGGAGTTGGGTTGGCGATGGCAGTGATGGAATTGCCAATGGTGGTGGTGGGATCTGGTAGGAGTCAAGTGGTGGCGGTGGGTGGCGCCACTGCGGAAGCGGTCCGGCCAGGAGGAGGGTCTGAAGTAGTGGCCCTGCTTTCATCACTGCTTGCAAAAGCTTCCCCTTTTCCGGCAGTGCCTTTTCAGGCACAATTGGTGGCTGTGCCGCTGGTGCTTGTGGTGGTGGCGGCGGCGGCGGCTGTGGAATTGGGTCGATGACCGGAGAAGAAACGATGCTTTCTTCGCAGTCCGAGGAAGAAAACCCGTTGGCTGAGTCTAATCCCCTTCTGGGCTCATCCTCGATGCTCGAAATTCCAGAGATTGGGGCTGTTTGGTGGTGGTAGTGCTGTTGGAGTAAGAGCTTGTCAAAGAGGAGTCTTTGGCATTTCTCTTGGGCCTCATCTCTTTCTCTGATGGCATTGGTGAGAAGATCTTTGAGATGGATCAGTTCATCATCTCTCATTTTTATCTCCTCTTGAGCTTTTAGCCTTGTGGTTTCCAGTTCCAGAGTTGTAAGCAACAGTAATTGCCTTAGCTCCTCCATACTCTCATTACTCTGTAAAAAAAACAAAACACACACACACACACACAAATACCCATCATGAATTAGCTCCCAATTTTCAAATCAAATATAATTCTTAGACCTGAAAGTCTAAACGAGACTCTTTAACTAGCAGTCTAGCTGAGAATCCTAACCGAGGAATTTTTATCAAAATTCGTGCAAAGAATAGAAATCTCAAGTTAGAATTGTCGGTTATACTATTAGGTCTGAATAGCATTGTAGGTTACGACGAATGAAAGCCCATTTTGTATATATCTAAGCAGAAGAAGAAGAAGAAAACACCATTACTGACTCCAATACAGAGGACTCAACACTCAGTAGTCATTACACAAACACATATATTGAAAAGAAGAAGAAGAAGATTTCTACCTTTCCTTGGCAGTAGTAAGCCCAACTAAGATGAGGACTGCGTTGATTGTCCATGCTTCACTTTCGGCAATGGATATGAGATTATGAGGAGAGAGAGAGAGAGAGAGAGAGAGAGAGAAGTGTGAGAGATGTGTGGGTGTTTTGGAGATTGTTTAGGGGTTTTTAAGGACTACCACTTGGAAGCACTGTTTTGCTTTACCTTGTATTGCTTTTGTTTTCTCATAGGAGGGTTAGACAAAAGCAGAAAAGGCCAAGAGAGGCTACAAGGCCAAACCCCAAATCCTAGTGTTCTTATAGGCTGTGTGTAAGTGACTGACAGGTCTGGTTGGTCAGTCATTTTTGCACAGAGTCCATGGCTTTATGAACACACCTAGCGGAGGGAGAAAAATAATAAATCAGCGCCAAACGCGGGAGTAAAGACAACTCTGATACAGTCATATATATATATATATAATTTATATTTATTTGCTTTAATTTTTTTTTTTGAAAGGTTACAATTTATAAATAAAAAAATGTTTTTCATGCATAAAATTTTGGATATATATATATATATATATATAAATAAAAGAGCATCTTTAATCGTTGTGTATATATATATTTTTTGTAAATCTAATGTGTTTGAATTATTTATTTTTAACTCTAGTTATTATTTTATACCTTTTGTGTAAAAATATATTTCCCAATAATGATTAACCAGTGTCATGCCTGGACTCTACATAATTTTTACAAACTTACTTAATATAGGGTTGATTTGCTAATGGAATGGGAAAGATGAAGGAAAAAGGAAATATGATGATGTGGCGGTGTAAAATACACAATAATTTTACATATTAGTGGCATGGCAATGTATAGAGATAAAAAAAAACATTTACACATCATACGTAAATATTTTAACAGACTGTTGGAGATGCTCTAAGTGTCTTTTTATATAATAGCCTAATAGGTGGTCTAAATATATCACAATATTCTATATTAAAAAACCCATACCATATAAAATTACTTTTACATTTTGAGAGCCTCTAGTCTCGTGTTGCAAAATAAGTATCATTTATTACATAATGTTTTGAAATATCGAGTAAGCACTTTAAAATTAGAATTGAAAAAAAAATTAATTTAAAAATCGTACTAAATTTTCTTTGCTCCAAAATATAATCCGATTTGATCGCCCCCTAAAGTTCAAACAAAAATGAGAATGGTACAAGTCCATATATTCCACCTACAATTTGAAAAACATATGAAATTGAGGTACAATTTTGTCAATGACAACCATTTTTGTTGTTTCATTAACAGAGGCTTATCCTACATGGATTGTCACTTGCTGGTAAGCTCAGCTGGTAAAAATTAAAGACGACACTTTTTTTTTTTTTTTCTTTTGTTAAATTTCTTCAATTGAATAGTATTTGATTTGATTTTTCTTTCAATTAGTTATCACATCTTCAAGGAAAAAGGAGTATAACCAATTGATTAAAAAAAACTAAGAAACTTTCATTTGCCATTATAACAAGTCTTTCCCGCTGAAATGGACATTGATTAGGGGATATGTGTGAACCACTCTTTTTAAGGCATTGACATATTTCAATGGGTACATTGACTTATTATATGAATAGTTTATGTTACAGAATTGAAGAAGTATTAAATATGTGTTAAAAAAAAAATTAGGTAAGATTCTTTTGCTTTTTGCTTAGAAATGCGAGAGAATTTTTGTTCTCTCTACTTAAAATTTTGCTTCTCGATGAACATTTATGTGATTATGCTTTCTGGGTCAGGTTGTGTTTAGAGTTTATAGTTTGTAAAATTCCTTGTTCTTTGTAGTAAAAAGTTGGTCACAATAATCATATATATGCTCGGTAAAAGAAGAGTTGGGAAGTCTCAAACATGGACACAAATTTTTTCTATCTCTTTTGGTATTTTATAATTACAGGTATCAGAGCAGGCTCAGTCCTTACTTTGATGACTCAGGCCAAGTGCCCACCTGTAACTAAAGCTTTTAAGTGTCATTAGGGACGGATTTAGAAATTCACATGAAGGGACAAATTTATATAGAGGAATTTTTTATAATTTCAGTAGGGGCAATTTTAAAATTTTATGGGTATAAATGTAAAAAAAATATAAATTTAGGAATGTAAAATATAATAATAAATTTTTTTAATAGGGGGCATGTGCCTGAGCCCACAGTACATCCATGCCCGTACATCCATGCCCCGAGTTTCATGCCGTTACATCGTGAAATTATCATACAGACACACACACACACACACACACACATATATATATATATATATATATATAAAGTCATTTTGAACTTTATAATGTACAGTTTTCTCCATAAGGAAAAAAAAAATTGTAAATAATCATCAAAGCCAAAAAATCTTTTAAAATATTTTAAGAAAAACATTTGACCTCAAATTAAATCGAGTTGAGACCTAAAATTTCCCACTCATTATTGTAGTTGCATTAGTGAGACTATAAAATACACTCTCTCGAGTCCTGTCATAGTGAGGGAGACCAGCAGTGAGTAATTCTCAAATCATCATACTCCAAGTTATATGTAGATTTATTTTTTTAATTTTTTTTAATAAAGTTATAACAGTATTGGTAATTAAATATGGAGGAGGAGTCTAGAAACGTTAGATATAATCGATGGATTATATTGACTCACTCCATTCCTTGTAAAGTAGTAGAATGTGATAGGCAGCCACCACCCATGCATTATCTCATGCCACCATTTTTTGACTCAACAAATTGTCTGCATGTGCACTACATGCTTCTTGCTCGTGCTACACGATATACTTTTCAAATTTTGAACATGGCCACCTCTCTCTCTCTCTCTCTCTCTCTCTAATATATATATATATATACATAATATGTATGTAATATGTTCATGTATATGGACAAAAAATAATAATAAATAATAATATCTAATGTATACATGAATATATACGATAATATCCAATGGTATTGTAAGTAAAAATAGTCAGAAAAGGGGGGTGGTGGTGAACCAAACTTTCCCACCAAAATACTCGGCAAAAGAAAGATGATGATAGGACCCCTTTGAACAACAAAGTCCTCCTTCAAGGAAAGAATATGGCTTCTCTTTGACTAATTCTAGACCCACTCTTTTGAGGGGGAATTTTTTTATTTATTAAAACAAAATATATTAATCTATGATTCCATAGGACCATAACCCATCTTAAGTTGGGACACATATTATGAGTGTGAAGTTAATTGTGGGCTCATCATATATAGATATTAAAATGACAGTATGTTCTTTATCTCATTAGTCAGTTGGTAAGTTAAAGTTAAAAACAGTTATTACCCATGATGGATGGAAAGGTGATTAAAAATTACTACACACTACCTATATCATAAACAATTAATATTTTGTTTGGTGAGCAAAATTTTTATTTATTATTTTTT
Source organism: Cornus florida (assembly GCF_030987335.1). Lineage (NCBI taxonomy): Eukaryota > Viridiplantae > Streptophyta > Magnoliopsida > Cornales > Cornaceae > Cornus > Cornus florida. The sequence continues at coordinate 16,875,887 of NW_026775578.1, read as the reverse complement.
AAAAAAAAACATTTCCTTTCTTAAAAAAGGAAATAATATTATGATAGGATTATAACAACAGAGTCAATTTGGACGTCCTGAATTGGGTGACAATTTGTGTTCGTGAATCATAATTGTGTCATGTTGATATAAGAGTATTTTACTAAACAGGTAAATTTAATAATTGCATCAACAACTCTCAAAACAAATCCGACCTATTTATTAAATATGTTAACGTGTTAATCCGTTTAGTGACCTGTTTATCAAAATGAGACATTTAATATTTAATCAAATAATAAATACTAGAAGAAAATTGTCACAATTAACCTAAATATTCAAAATAAAAAGAAAAATCATAAGGCGTAATCAAGGTTTATGTTGAAATGACTTAACTGTCCATAATAATTAGATTTAAATAGATAATATATATTACATAGGTCATATTCACGATTATGACATGTTGAATTAAGCGGATATAAACGGGTTGAACCCCTCAACCATAACTCGACATGATTAAGTAAAAGGATTAATCGTATTAATCTGTTTATGACCCGAACCTGTTTAAGATTAACTTAGACCCACTTATCTCGTATCGTGTTTGCGAGTCGTGTTGTGATTTGCCACCCATAGTCGATTATCACAAGACACAAAAATAGTCCCAAGTTCGATTATCACAGGGCACAAAAACAATCAAAGTTAAATGATACATTTAATTTGTGAGTTATTGCACATATATATTCAAAATTTGCAAATCCGATGAAAGTCCAAAGTGGTTAGCGTGAGTTGATGAACTACTAGTCTAGTACATTAATCATGGTGATGTCCTATTAGTCTTTTGCAGTGTAGTTAGAGTTGAGTAGGTGGCAAATGATTTTTATTTTTTATTTTTTATTTTTTATCCTGGCAAATTAAGAAAGGAAGAATTCGAACACAGATATACCTATTTAGAAAGTTGAGTACTCTGTTATTTAGGTCAATCAATAATGTCTGAGACAAAAAAAAATTAAGAAGAAAATGAGAGGAGAATTTTAACTTATTTTTGTATTGGATAGCAAAAGAAGAAGAACAACTTCAATTGCATTTTTAAAAATACAGTGGAGGAATGAAATTGATGAATTTTTTAAATATATATGTATGTGGTAAGGATAAAGTAAGATTATAGTAATTATTATAAAAACTAAGGATAAAAAAAAAAACAATCATCCCAATCTCCTATTCCTTTCCTTAGGGAACCTTGCACTTTTAGGTGGATAGTCAAAAAGGGTTTTTGGGCTGTCTTTCCTTCCACCTCATCCAATACTTTTCATCCCATTTTTTGAAACAATTACAAGATAAACTCTCTTAATTTTTCCAATTCAATTGCAGTATGTTGAGACTTAATGGAGGCCTTACGTAGGGATGGCAATTTCCTCCGATCCACAGGTTTTTGCCCCACTCCTAACGGGTAGATTTGATGTTCCCTTAAATAAGTTTGGGACGAATATGGTAAAATAATTAAAAATTGAATTGGGTTTACGGTGGGAGTGGATTTTATGATGAACCCCCGACTTCTCCCCAATTATATATATATCTTTTAATTTTTATATATAATATTTAATATTTTTAAGATTCTTGTTACTTTGTTAGAATTGTCCGTTAATATATTAATATTTATTATTTAATAATTTAAAATTTTGGTCAACTTATTTATTAACCCAATTTGAACATATTGGATTAGTTTTTTTTATTACATAATAAAAGTGGCATAACCCGATTTGCTCCCACTGCGCCACGCAATTAAACGGAGTACATGGGGTGAAATTGGTACTTTGTCTATCGAAGTAAGAGCGGAGATGATATAACAATTACAAACTCGATTGGAAGTAAGAACAGAGTTAGTATGATAGATTTTCTAATGAGGCAGAGTAAAATTTAGTCAATTCCGTCCCGTTGTCATCCGTTACGAACATTTAAATGTTGTTTTTGACTAACTTAAAAATAAAAAAAAATAAATAAATAAAAATTTGGGGCTAGTGTTCAAGTCACATCCAAGATTTTATTATTTGGCCATCTTTTTCATTCATTTACAACTTTTGTCCTTTTAACCTGCATGCGTACCGAATGAAGAAGCTGCATTTGCAAGCATCAGACCGATTCATGTGAGTGGACACCTTACGAATTCTTTTGTGTCCCTTTAGAATCTTTCTGAGAAGTAATTACCAATAAAAGGAGACATAGACGTTACAAATAATATCGTACATAAAGGAATGCATGCCAAAATTTAAAAAAAAATTCTATGTGTTCGACCTTATTCATGTAATTATGATCTTATCATATCTGCCTAGTAATTTTGGAATTAAAATTTGTATAGTGTTAATGAAGATAACTCATTTCCAGGACAAGTGAGCAAGAAATTAATTATAGTATCTTAACAAATATTAAAGTTGTGTTCGACTGCATGAAATTAAAATTAAAAAAAAAAATTAGTTAATTTTTTTGAATTACTTCTTTTCAACTGAACATAACCTATGTCTAAAGTTGGAATCTTCTTGAACTCGTGAGAGAAAGGAAATAGACGCAGAGCCATGTAGTGAGGAGTGGGGCGGCTGCCCATTGTGTTTGTATAATATTTCTTTATTTCTAGTGAAAAATAGAGAAATAGATTAATGACAAGTGTGAAACGATCTAAGAGAAGACATGAAAAGAAAATTCCACTAAGCATTTTTAATGTCAATTTATAGTGGTAATGGGCAGGGGAAATATCACGCTCCAATTATGTGAAGGAAATGAGACTGCCTCAAATTATGCTGTGTATTTAATTTCAGTTTTTGAGAATGGAGTAATTGAATGCCATTACTTTTTCAATTTAAAATTTTATATTTTGTTTCCTCTCCTTTACAATGTTGTTAATTGCCTTATCAATTCCTATTGAATCCTGAATCTTGTGCCTTAATTCTGTATATCACTCAGTGCAGCACAATGCATTGTCGTAGTGAATATAATATATTTGTTACATAAACAAATTAAACAATATAACTTTTGCATAACTTGCTTAATGTGTTATAGTACAACGGTCTTTTGATGAAGTGCAACACTACGATATAACAATTTAATATATTTGTTATATAAGTCATAACATGGCATAAAATAAAAGGACACCGGAGACGTAGGAGAGAACCGAATTCATTTATATCGCATTCAGTATTTAAAACTAAAACAGTAAAATTTATTGCATTTCAGTAGCTTTCATCACTTAATTTGTATTTAATGACTCATATTTGTTATATAAGTCATAACATGGCATAAAATAAAAGGACACCGGAGATGTAGGAGAGAACCGAATTCATTTCTATCGCATTCACTATTTAAAACTAAAAAAGTAAAATTTGTTGCATTTCAGTATTTAATGACTCATATTGTTAAAATAGATGTCATATATATATATATGAGTCATTAAATACTGAAATGCAACAAATTTTACTTTTTTAGTTTTAAATAGTGAATGCGATAGAAATGAATTCAGTTCTCTCCTACGTCTCCGGTGTCCTTTTATTTTATGCCATGTTATGACTATATATATGCGTCATTTGATCTGTTGTAACGATTGAAAATACTCAACGTCTTGGTCTCCAATTTCAATTTTAAGTAGCCGATTTTGCATTTATTAAACTGCATGATGATACATTATTATTTACTCGCATAACAATATTGACATTCAAATAAGAAACATAATACATCCCACGAATTTAGAGGATGCCGCGAGCTTAGGTGGATGACGAAGAAAGTTTCTTCGGAAGGACCCGAACCATCAATGTGATACCACTTTGAAAGAGTTAGAATTCTAACCTTATATTAGAATTTACATAGCATAGGACCGTCTGAGACGAAAGCATCCTAAAAAGCAACAAAGGATTGTAAAAGTTTCCTCAAGCCGAACAAAGATTGATCCTAGAGTGCAAATAAAGATGAGCGGCATCCTCCAAATTTGGAGAATTTACCATTTCCCTTCAAATAATTAGAAGATCACTTTTACCAACATAATAATCTATTATATGTATGCTTACAATTGTGTGCATGTGCATATATATATATATAAGGATGAGCATTAAATCCATGATGAATATTAATTTATGTGCGGGAGTCTTATCCTCCATTGTTATAGGTAAGCCCCACAATGAGGAAGCGAAAATGCCTCCTTGTCCTCCACTAGACGAACACATGCAGTAAGGGTGTGATTAAATTGGCAACATAATTAATCTACTGCAACCTTAAAACATCTGTCACTTGATTTGAATGTTGTGAGATTGTGCACAAGTCATTCTATTGTCTATCCACGAGTTTCTTATCCTCAAACAATTCATTAAATTATACGCAAATTTATGATTCAATAATTATAAACCAATAATTCATGTCAATATTATTGGTGTTTTTCGTAGGTTTCAAGCTACACCTTGGACAACTCTCAAGTCTCATCAGTATTGTGGTTTGTAAATTTTTACACAGAAAGAAAGAGAATTACTTGGCAAAGAGAAATGGTACTTTCGAGAGAGAGAGTACAGATGCAATTGAGTGCATTCTAAGAGGGAGTAGAATTCAATATTCTCTTCTTTTGGAGAGCATATCAACACTCTGAAAAAAAACATACATTTATTGTAGGGGTACAATTTGGATTGGATAATTCGAAATTAACCTGAGTACAGTTTAATTTTTCACTGGTTTAGGCAATCATTTTTACAATTAGAATTAAACTTGGGTTGAAAAATCTCAACCCAAATTTAATTAGGGTTGGGTTTGGGTTGAAGTGTTAACAACCCGAACTCGAATTATAATATTATTTTCATATATATTTTTACTTTTAAATACATTATATATAATATTTAAACTAAGATTACTTTTTTTCTTTCTAATATCTTTTGTTAAATCTTAACTTATTACATGTTAACATTTAGAGAAATTAATTTTCTAAAAATTTGTTTGCAATTGATTAAAAATTTACAAAAAAATCTTTAAACTTTTTTTTATTTAAGAGTAATTTAATCTAAAACTAATTCAAAATCATATTAGATTTTTGGTGTAAAGATTAACCATATGAATAACCTAAAATTTTTACCCGAAATCTAAGTACGAATTTAAAAGTAAAAGAATGGGTTGGACTTGGGTTGATGATAGGGTTAGGGTTGGGCTTGAGTTTAGTATTTCATATGGTGAGTTAAGCTCAAATTATACTTCAAACTCGTCCAACCCGTCTGAACTGCAGTCCTAATTTATCGTAGAAAGGTCTTGGGACAAACTAGTATAGTCAAATGAAATCTTGTGCTATCATGGATCATCTCTAAATTGGCATTAACAATGAAACGGTCAAGTCGATCAGTTTACATTGATATTATGAAAAAGAGAAAGAGATTATTATGTCAAATTTATATAAAGAGAATGAAAGAGTGGAGGTGTGAGCCTAATAATGCCCCCGTCTCTCTTTCGAGTACGTCTTTTTGAGTACGTCTTTTCTATTCGGACAAGAAATGATTATTCATATTAATTAAGTCAAGTAAAGATTTACGCTACTACATCCATCTACTCAAATTTATTGCATAATCCCTTAATTAACCTTAAAGTGTCAGAATCCATTTGACATGTATCATCTTGGTGCAAAGACAATTATTCTGAACATCTATCATGCATACAAAATAAGAACACCAGTGAAATATTTTGTCTCTACATCTAGCCATCTTCTGCTTAGTTGAGCTTGTTCTCCATTCTAGTTCACTCATTCGATGTAAATGTGTCTCTTATTTTGTAGGTTTAATAACAATTTCAAATCCCATCACACTGTATCATGCAGTGTCACCAAAATCAGATCAAATCAAATTGATGAATAAAGCTTAAAATATACGCATATTTGATTTTTTCAAAAACACTCTTCGTTCATGAAGTTTTATATAAAACAAATTTCATACAAATCATAAATTACATCAACCTCGAATATATTTAGATTCGTACTGAATCGGATCACGTGGAGTCATAGAACAATATATATATATATATATATATATATATATATTATATGTATAAGCAAGCGCTCTTTGTCAGTGACAATGAGAGGGTCCTAACGGCTAATACCTGTCGGGGGAACTTGAAAAAATCATAGGTTGCCAACCTTTTTCATCCGTGTGGGTCCCATTCAACCGAAGAAAGGAGAATCTTCTTGATAGAGAACTGTGGGCCACACCTATACCATACTTTCCCCCTAGCCCCTATCTCTCTCCTCTAGGTGGATAAGATATCCGATGAGTTAAGACAAAGAGGAATCCCAAGTGGAATTATTATTAAGGAGTATAACTTATTTAATAAAAAATATTTCAATCTACTATTAATATTTATAAGTACTTATTTGTGAGTGCCAACATATTGGCCATTCAATGTTGTACAACTCATTGATGTACCAGCATTGGATCCCACATTCATATTTTTATATATTTATTATATAATTAGAACAAGAATATAACTATTAAATTAAAAATACAACAATGATAAATAGTTGTTGTATTATTAATTTAATAAAATTTTAGTATTACATCTCCATATATATGATATTTTGAAAGTAAATCTAATTGCATGAGAGTAAATAAATATTACAGCGTGTTCAATTGTTGATCTAAATTATAAACAATCACGCAATGCATTGTGAAGAATTCTTATTAGTTGCATCATGTACATTTTGTTTTATAATATATATGTTGTATTCACGTGCAATATAATTAAATCAAAATATAAAGTCATTAATTAATTGAACTGGTATCGCTATATTTTATGTTTAATCAAGTTTGATTAATACAATTAAATTGAGAATGAAATGCTATTATCGAGTGTTGTAGACTTGTAGTTTCATTTACAACACAATTAATTAAAACTAAAATAAAATTAATAAAAATTTGAAAGAATAATGATATATATATATATATATATAAACTTGAGTATTCAGTTTAAAATTAATTTTGAATTCGAAATAAGGATGTCACAATCTGTAAATTGTGGTATGTGTATAAAAAATAGTACAAGACAAAAAGTGGTACAACAGAAATGCGATGTCACGCGGTTTTGGGTCTCGAAGTCTATGCAACGATAGACTTTAGGTATAGTCGTTTTTGTCCTTTTATGGTATTGGGCTGTGCATGTGATGGATGATGGATTGGTCGTTAGTGGGTAAGTTAGATTGTGCCACGTGGTTTGATCCATGTGATTAGAATGTCTCGATTGAATAAGATGTTTGTGTTTAGGGATTTGGGAGCACCGCTAATTGTTCAAGACCTCCACCCAACTACTACTTCACTTGCTTGCAGATACATTTTGTCACAGATTAAGATTGTTCCCTAACACACACATACACACACTATGTGTGTATGTATGTATATATTTAACTACAAATCTTTTCAATTTAATGATATTCCTTACAAGATGCCCTATAGATAAATCTTAAATATCTACAATCACTTATAAACTCATAAGATGATATGCAAGTTAATATTTTTTAAAAATTAAAAGCCTTTTTTAATTCCTTCGATAGTTAAATGCCCGAGACTTTCGTAAGACTGAACTAGTCTTCTTATTTTTAATATTTTATAAAAATATCTAAAAAAAACTTTATAAAAGTATTCATATTTCTATTGTCCTCCATCAATATTCTACGATTTCTATCATTTTATTAACTTTTTATATGATAGAAATCTTGACTTAGATATCACAATACAATTTTATAAAAAAATTATTCAAAGCAATACCACATTCGTGTTTTACAACAGAAGATTTTGACTGTACAAATGTGATGTCTTATACGGAACATGATTCGATATAATCTTATGATATTTTCATTTCAACAATAAAATCTTATAATATTTCCATCTCAACAGCAAAATCAAATAAAATATTGCAAAACACAGCCATGACTCATGACTATGACTAGCTCAATTCAGCTTTTGCAAATTCATTCTTTCTAGAATCTTACTTAAGACATATCCATGTTTATATTCTTAAACTAAATTTCTTGACCTATTCATGTTTATATTCTTAAACTAAATTTCTTAACCCATTATATACTATAAGAAATCTTTTAACTAGAACAAAACTCCATTGAGAAGAAAATTCATTAATTTAATATGCTTATATTATTATTATTAGGGACTTTATACTTAAAATAAACTCAACTATCTAGAAAATAATGTGTATACTGAAAACAATAATATTATTCAATGATTAATAAAAATTGGTAAGCGAGCCCCATTCAAGTCTAACCTTCTGCAGAAAAATCTGACTCAAATTTCACTTTTCATAATTGTCAGCCACAAACAAGATAGAAACTTGTTTATGGGTCAAAGCCCATGGGATTGGTGTGGGCCCGTAAAGTCCAATGAAGACGATACAAACCAAACTTATATATACATATACAGATGTATTAATGTATATATATAGGCTGTTGTGTGAACCGTTAAAAGCATGACTAACAAAGAACAAACTAGAATAAAAAAGGAGGACTATGTCTCCTTAATATTGGGCATTAAAGCTTCCAACAGTATCTAAGATCAAACAATCATACCCAAAAAGAAAAAAAACCAGGCCTTCTAAAATTACTTTCGGTAATATGGAATTGGTGCCTCGAATTTGAAGAAAAATTAGGTCAATTCCGTTCTATCAAAATTTGTACTACATTTTTTTAAATTCCAAATCTAAAGTGCCGATTCAGAGCTGCCAAACATAACTTTAACAAATTCCGTTAATATCTTATATATGAATGGAACTAGAAATTGATTGTGGTAAAACTACATAGAGAATCTACCATAATTCAATAGGATTGCCATTTCTTTTCCTTTTAACATCATTTTGTTGGGTTTCAGTTTCAACTTCTGCAGGCTGATTGGGCTAGTCAATGAGGGGAAGGTGTATGGGCCTGGATACATCTGGTGGGTAAGATAAGCCCATTTTCACTTAAATGTTAAGACTTGAGAAGAAAAAAAACAGAATAGGATAGTAGCCCAATTGTTTCTTGAAAACAACATAGTTGTTTCTTTGGGTGTATATAGTGGTGGCAAAATGGGTCATGACCCACCAATTCGTCCATAACTGCCCGCTTTAAAAGGTATATGGGCGTTGATACTCTGGTGGGTAAGTGAAGCTCATTTTCACTTAAATGTTAAGACTTGAGAAGAAAATAAAGAATAGGATAGTCCTTAGAAGCCCAATTGTTTCTTGAAAATAACATAGTTGTTTCTATGGGTGTATCCTAAAACATGCAACCGATCCAATTGTAAAAATCGACTTGGATGAGATTGGTCCAACGGATTATCACACATTTTCACTTATCAGTTTATAACTTTATATCTATACTATTTTAAAAGTGTAAGATTTTTTTTATTTATTATTTTTAAACATTTATTTATTATTTTTTAAATCCAAAATATGAAATTTAAAAAGAGGTCACATTGTTGTAGCAGTTTTTACTAGTAGTTATTAATACTTACTATAAAAGTAAGTGTAAGAATATTTTTTTATTTCTAAACATTTTACACTGTTTTAAAAATCGAAAATATGAATATTAAAAGGAGGATACAATGTTGCAACAGTTTTTATTTGTAGTTTATTAACATATAAATCTATCTCTATATCTGTATTTATCTAAATCTATATCTATACGTACTATAAAAGTGTAAGCATTATTGAATATTTCTATACTTTATTTTATATAATTTTTATCAAATACTTCTATACTATTATAAAAAGTGTAAACCATTTTTTAAAAATTATTTCTATACATTTTTTAAAAAAAATTAATAAATAATATTTTAATTTTTAAATACAAAAAAGTTGTAAAGTCCAGCATTTCAAAAGTTATAAATAATATTTTAAGTTTTAAATACAAAAAAAGTTATATAGTCCACAATTTCAGGAGTTATAAATAACATCTGAAGTTTTAAATACAAAAAAAGTTGTATAGTCAAGAGTTATAAATAATATTTTAATTTTTAAATACAAAGAAGACCACTTCAAGAAGTATAAATAATATTTTAAATTTTAAATACAAAGAAGTTATATAGAATATAGATGCAGTTTTCCTTTTGAATTTTCTTCTTCTTCTCTATCTCAAAACATAGAAACATAGATTGTCAAAGAACTTGTGGATGCTTGGTTTTTCTGTTGTTGCTGTTGGGGATTTTATGTAAAGACTTGTATAATTGACCACACTCTTATTTTCCTTGTCTATGTTCTGTATGCATCTATATATTCTATATGCAGGAGGATGCCCCCCTTAATAATAGATGCAGTTTTGTTCCTTTTACATAAATCTCTTATTTATTAAAAAAAAAAAAATTAGTGTTCAAAAAAATTTTGCCTTTCAATTTGTTACCTCTCACATGCACATGGAAACATGGCCATGTGCCCATATGGTTCCCCTTGTCATAGGCAAGTTGTACAATTCTCTCCTTCACTAATAATTGGTCACATGCTCTCTCTCTGTGGGCCTGTGGCCCATACACACACACACACACAAAAACACACTTATATGCCTATAAACTTTGCTTACCATGTGACTACACAGCTCACACAACACACTAGTAGGGTATATGTCCTGTAATGCTCAGTGTCTAGGACAGTGTCCCGTACAAATCCACAATTCTATCCCAGTACCCCTCATGACTTTTAGGGTAGCATTAGAAACCCTACATGCCACAAATATTTAATTTCAGTACTAAATTATGGAATTACATAGGTGTCTATGGTGTATAATTTTATATATACAAAGGAAACAATCCAAATAAGGAGGACCCTATGGACCTTATAATCCTCATTTTGGCAGGTTATTGTTAGATTGGTCCCAAAAACTATCGGGGCTTAGACTTGGCATGATGTGGGTCCTACCCCTTTTCTCCAATAAGGGTTTAGCAGCTTTGGTACCACTGGACAAAAAGGGCTTTGTGGTCCATTGCATTGGTCCATAAGTGACCTATTTTTATTTCTTGGAAAAACAACTGGTTGGGTCACATTCTTTAAATAACCTGTCTCTATCCCAAACCAACTTGCCACATTAAATTAGAATTGAGCCTGAAGCATTCAATGCTTACATGACATTGTAGGTTGAGGTCAGATAGTTGCGCATATCTTTGTAGTTCTATTTTTATATTATGAATCTAGATCCCCTACTCTAAATTTTTTATTATTATAGTCCACTCTAGCAATTTACAACCCAACCATGGAGAAAAGTTTGCACGATAATATTTATGTGATAGGTTCATAATAAATGGTATCAAAATCAATCTCTAACATAAAATAGGAATCATGCACAAATTTATTATAATAGATGGTATCAAAGCCAATCTTTAACATAAAATGGGAATCATGCACAAATTTATATGACCAAACAAACAAGAAGAGTGTATTTCAAAAAGTTGCTCAAATTTTAATACATTACACTCCTACCCATGTAGATGTGTTTTGAACAAAATCTAAGTTACATAAGTACTTATCTACATCTGAGTTACATAAAGCGATAGCGATAGTTAAAACGAATTCGAGAGCGAGAGTTAGAACGAATTCGATAGAATTTAAGTCATAAGCAATGAGAATTTCAACGAGAACACGTACAGAGAATGAGAGTGATACCCATTAAGAAGATTGTGTGACTAGATCTACACGGAATCAAAAGAACTTTTGATAATACGTTTAGATATATATATATATATATTTTTTTTTTTTTTGATTGATGAATAAGATAACTAAACCAGGTTACATTTCGAAATTTTTTAAAATAAAACTTCTTTTAACATTGGTAAAAGATATGATCACACGCACTTGCTTGAGCTCTTAAAGGACTTAAACTGGAGACCTTCTAATTTAAAGGAGAATATAAGTATTTAATTTAAAAATCATTTAATTTATTTTGAAATGGATCATCTAATATAATATAACTAAAATATCTTTCACGCTGTCATCGCTACTGAAAAATGAAAAGGCTGGATTGGTCATTCATGTAGCATTTGCTTTTCCCCTATTAAAATTTACTCTTAAAAAAAAAAAAAAAAAACACAAAATTTAAAATTTCTAGTTGATTCATGTCCTTGGGCTTTTACCAGAATCAAACAACTTTTAAAACACAACGAGCTTTCCGAGGGCCTTTTCAGAGGAGACAGACCCCTTTCTCAAACTTCCGTGATAAATCATACTTTTTTCCAACTTTGCCCTTTCATCAAAGCAGTTTTGGCAAAAAGTATTCTGTAATTTCAACAAAGCTTTCATTGAAGCTTACCATTTCCCCAAGAAAAATCAAACAGTGAAATCTATTGACCCCACAAGTCTCAATCCTGTCATTGCTCATTCAATACCAAGTTATTATGAACTTGGACTTTTCTTAATGTGGTATTACTACGACCTTTTCATATGCTTCAAGATTTTAAAGAAGTGATTTTGACCATAAACTACACAATCACCAGATGAGAGAACACTCCCTCCTCCTCCTCCCCCTCTCTAAAAACTTCTCTCTCTACTTTCTCTCTCTTCTTCTGCACCTGCAACACCTCTATAATTAATTATTACGGAGTATTATTTGTTTAAATTGTTGTATTTTTGAAGTTAAAACGAACTACCAACAAACCCATATCTTCAATCTCTGTTTCTTCATCTCTACTTCATCTTCAGACCAACAACGAAAGCATAAGCCCAACCACCATTGCTTGTAAGTCCCTCTAATAATCATTGGATTTGAAGTTAGAAATGGTGGATTCAAAGAGACCCACCAAAAACAGGGGATTCTATGTCAGGATGAGACTTGTACAGAGCAAACATGGAAGACAACCTGAAGATCACATCTTTTGTTACAGATACTTCAAATGGGTTCTCTGGTTTTCTCTCTCCTTCTATTTCTTCACCTCTTATCTCATCACCCACACCCCCACTACCCACGAACCCACTGATTCTCTCTCTAAAATCACCCCCCTTTCTCTCTCTAAAAGCTTACCATTAACCTCCCGTGTCCTCTTCGAATCACCCAGCACCACATTTCTACAACAACCCACAACCCATCAAGGTTTGTTGAAGGATTTGAAGGTGTATGTATACGATTTGCCATCCAAATACAACAGTGATTGGTTGTCAGACGAGAGGTGTAGCAAACATTTGTTTGCTTCAGAGGTCGCAATACATAGAGCTCTGTTGAACAGTGATGTACGGACGCTTGACCCATTTGATGCTGACTTCTTCTTCGTCCCTGTCTACGTGTCCTGCAACTTCAGCACCGTTAATGGCTTCCCGGCGTTGGGTCACGCACGGCCTCTTTTAGCGTCTGCGGTTCAGGTTATCTCCTCGGAGCTTCCCTTCTGGAATCGGAGCCGGGGCTCCGACCACGTCTTCGTCGCCTCTCACGATTACGGAGCTTGCTTTCACGCCATGGTAAGCGAAAACCTAAATCAAAGACAATGTTTTTGAATTTTGTCTGTTTTGGGAATCTAAAAATATGTTTTTGTTTTTGAAAGGAGGATGTGGCGATTGCGGATGGTATACCTGAGTTTTTGAGGAAATCGATAATATTGCAAACGTTTGGTGTCAAATACGAGCATCCCTGTCAAGACGTTGATAATGTGGTGATCCCTCCTTATATCTCTCCGGCAAATGTACGGTCAACACTCGCCAAATTGCCGGTGAATGGCCGGCGAGACATTTTTGTGTTTTTCAGGGGCAAGATGGAAGTTCACCCAAAGAACATCAGCGGACGTTTTTACAGCAAGTAAATTTTTTTTTACCATTCTTGTCCATAAGTAATACTCGTAGTTTTATATTAGAATCCCATATCAGGAACGAACCCAACACTATAACACTCAAAACACAATACGATTTAAGAACTTGAGAGTTAGAATATGAGAAATTCAGTTTAATAATTGAATTAAATTTTGTGTAATTTCAAATAATTAACATACCAATCAAACTCACTGTATTCAAAATTGACTCCCCAAATCGCTTATTAATCAATTAGACTAGTTTAATTTAACATGGCCTAATGTCTTGCCGTGCCGTGGGATAACAATTCTTGACCCATTTCTTACAAGTGCCGGTACTTGTCCACTCCCATTTAACACGATGCTATATATGTCAGTACAAATTGACACCTCTACTTATAGACTCGGCAATAATGCAATTACGATATTGACCCTGTCGTTTCTTTTCTTTACTGTTTTTAGGCGTGTACGGACGGATATATGGGAGAGGTATAGCCATGACCGGAGGTTTTACTTGAAGAGGCACAGGTTTTCGGGTTACCAGTCGGAGATAGGTCGTTCGGTGTTTTGTTTGTGCCCACTTGGGTGGGCCCCATGGAGTCCAAGATTAGTTGAGGCTGTCGCTTTGGGTTGCGTGCCGGTCATAATAGCCGATGGTATCCGGTTGCCCTTCCCCGCCGCCGTGCCGTGGCCGGAAATATCCCTAACGGTGGCGGAGAAAGATGTCGGGGAGTTGGGAATGATTCTTGAACACGTAGCTGCCTCCAATCTCTCCGATATCCAGAGGAATCTGTGGGACCCGGCTACTAGGCGGGCCTTACTCTTCAATGATCAGACGGAGAAAGGTGATGCTACGTGGCACATTCTTGATGCTCTGGCGCAGAAGCTTAACAGGTCCCACAGCCGTTAGAGGCTTTCTAGCGAATGGGCGGTCGACACGTGACGGGTTCTTATTGGAAAAGAAGAATTGACAGCTAATAATGGACTTTTTTCCGATGTGGTGGATGCTAATGAATTGAGATAGTGTTGGGATACAGCTGGTTTCATTGGGCTGCTCAGCTGGTCAGGGGATAGAATATATTCTAATAGATCCTGTGTTGCATGAAGGGTGGGGATTTTGTTCCTATGTGGGGTTTGAGCTGAGATGGCGTGGTGTTATTGGTTGAATTTTCGGTTTTGGCGGGACATTGGTGGTTCTGTATATATGTAAGAGTACATGTGAAAAGGAATATTTTATTGGTGAAATTAAATAAATACGATACGGTAGAGAGGTCCTCATGCTTTGTCATGCGGATCAAAGATGATATACAGTGTGAATTTCCTTTTTTTAGTTTTTAGTTTATTGAAAGAACTCAATAGCTGGTGGAAAGCAATAAAAAAAAAAAAAAATGACTTGTGTGTTGCTTGAAAAGATAACACTTTTGAGAAGCAATGCCATCATTCTTCAATTATCAATCAGTTAACAAAGATTGATCATGTCATATTTTGCATTATTATTGTTGACTGATCGATCAGTTTAGAAAAATGATAAATATATAGTCCAATTCTCATATATATATATATATATATATATATATATATATTTATGTGAACGGTGGATGTGCACCCACCACTTTCTGACTTTGGATCACAACTCGTCAGTTTATATCCGCCCTTGAACCTGTGGCATTTTGGATTCAAATAATAATTGTGGCCCTTCTGTTTTGTTTTGTGACAATGATGATATGTAGGGCATTGTGTGGACCCTTTAGGTTCCAAAGGTTGTAATTAGCATCCGTCACAATTAATTGACTAAACAACTAATGAAAGTGTGCATGTGTATGTGTATATACAGTTATACACAAATACAGGTCATTACGGAAAGGATTGTCTTTGTAACAACCAATGGAGTAGTAAAGGATGCTGAAAGTGACTCATTTGTTATTTGGTGATAATTCTTTCTTAATTTCCAAGGAGTATGAGTTGGCTCCATCACGGGAGTATGAGTTATCCATCATTGACAAATCTGCTGCATTTTAATCTTAATTTTGGAGTGTAATGACGAGAGTCTCGTGAACTAAATTTATTCTTTTTTTAATATGCATTTTAAAAGAGGGCCAGGGCAGAAAGGATAAATACTTAGCCATTCGGAAAAAGTATTTTTTATCAACTACAAAAGGATTATTTAATTAAATCTACCTTCTTCTTTTTTTACCATTTACCATGCGTAAATACTGAAAACACTAATCAGAAGATTTAAGTGGAACTATGATCAGGAGGAAGGGAATAGAATTCAGTGGACTGGAATATTCAGCAGCAGCAGCAAAAAGTGTTGGATATTGCATGTCGGGGCTTTAGATCAAGTTCTTAAAACCCCTTTTCTGAAAGACAAGTATGGACCTGGAAATAAATTTTTGAGCTGCGCAAGGAGTTCGAATGAAGGGCTTAAGTTATGGTGGTGGAGGATCGCATAATTTGTATGGTAACAGGTCTGTTTGGTTTGTCACTTGGAAAACAAAAATATTATTTGCAAATAATTATAAAAAATTATTATCTAAAAATAGACATTTTTTAAGTTAGTTTTTAGAAGTTTTAAAAACAGTCAACTAAGCAAGTTTTTACACAGTTGCATTGTCTTGCAAACAGTTGTCATCGAGAGTAAAAATCACTGGAACAATAATTATGCATGGATTGACTAGTGTAGTTCTTTGGGAAAATGATGTGAAGACTATTAGATTAGGTGGTAAGGGTTGTGTTGTTACCTAACTTAGTATCTATGAAAGGGACAAAATGATCCAGTGGTTTAATGGAAGGAGATGAGAAGTACAGATATCACTAAATGGCTACAAATCAGTTAGTATTTGAATTAAAACCTATCAATGTTTCTCATAGACTAGTTGACATTGAGATGTGCTAATGGTCTCCTCCTTTAGAAGATTAACACTGCCTTTTGCAAGAGAACCAGAAAAGATGGAGGGAGTACTATTATAAGGGACGAAACCTCGTGTGATTTTATTCTTTGTTGCATTGTTTATGTAATAATTTCACATTACTAAAGTAACAAGGAGGTTACAAATAGGGTTTATTCAATTTGGCCAAATATCAGTTTCAAATATCTTTAAAAAATAAAGGTTCATTTTCACTTTTTCGTCACTCTCTCCTTAAAAAGATGAAAAAAAACATCTTTGCCACTAATTTTTTAATTACATTTATTTCATAATATCAGATAACTTAAATGACTATTATACCCCTAGTTCTCTCTCCTCTGTTATGCTTCTGTCTCTCTCTCTTCTCTACATATACAGTTTAACAAAATCTCTACTGATTCTTATATTTTCATGGACAATAATTATAAATGGATTAAAAAATTAATTCGACACCAACAATCTCACACATCTAATCTCAGAACCGAGATTATTGGTTGGGTTTGTCTGAAGCTTTTCCGGTTGATGTCGATGAGGCTCTAAACTTTCTCTGTCGATTGGATGTCGGTTGGATCACCTTGATAAACAGATGAGGGTTGAAGCCTTCGGTTGTATTAGTGAAGAGGTTTTCGCCGCTGGTCATGGACTCGGTTTATGTGTATATTACAAGGACCCTAGCACTGTAATTCACAAAAACTCAATAATGGATAAAAAAAAAATTCACCATTAGATTTGGGGGTGTGTAAAATACCAAATGCCTTTATTTAATTGTTATTTTAAGGCTTATCATGGGTTTAATTTGAAAAGGAAAAGCTTGAAGAATGTAAAAATGGGGAAAACGGTACGGCTATCGCGGGGATGGCAAGCACACGTACGGTAGTGGATATGACAGCATGGGAAACTGCAATTGAGCCACCGAAGCCGATATTGGGATTGTGTGGGCGGTGGCGGCGGCGGCAATGTTGGGTAGGGATTGGGATTGTGTGGGCGGTGGCGGCGACGATTGGTGATGCATTGGGATTGTGTGGGCGGCGGCGGCGACGGCGACCTCGACGGATGTCTGTGTGGGCGTCTGTGTGTGTGTCTATATATATATGTCTCTGTGTAATGTCTACATATATATATATATATATATATATGTCTCTGTGTATATTCTTTCATTATTCCTTAATGTCATTTTTCTCAAGAGTCTTTACGGAAATCCACAATTTTAGAGCCTGAGTGACATCAACCGGAAAAGAGTGAAGAAGAGAGAGGAAGGTGATTATGAACAATCCCAAAATGGGTTTCGGCCCAGGAGAGAGAGAGAGA
Source organism: Cornus florida (assembly GCF_030987335.1). Lineage (NCBI taxonomy): Eukaryota > Viridiplantae > Streptophyta > Magnoliopsida > Cornales > Cornaceae > Cornus > Cornus florida. The sequence continues at coordinate 16,857,964 of NW_026775578.1, read as the reverse complement.
ATTATGTCTTGGGTGGTATAGATGTATATAATGTATATATGATTTGGTGTTAAAAATTAAGAGTGAGGAGAGGAGAGAGAGGTGGTATGGTGGTGGTAGCAAGTGTGGGTGGAGATGGCAGTTGCTGGAGTAGGTGATGGCAAGGTATTTGGAAAAGAATTTTCTGTAAATCGCCCAATTTTGTGCCTTGACCGATCAGTCTTGTGTTTGAATAAATTGCACACACTAATGATAATACAAACACACACACACACACAATAAAAGGATTGTGAACATATCAATGGAAAAGTAAGGGTAAACATGTCATTTCACTCATTAAATAAACAATTTAGTAGGTTAAACCAAACTCAGAGGGTAAAAAGTGATCTGACACAAACGGTCAACTAACTTTTGAGATGTGAGTGAAAAACCAAATAAACGTATTTTTAAAAAATATTTGAGAGTGATATTTGATCAAATATGAAGGAATATCAGTGAAATTATCCCTTACAAATAATACCAACTTTGCATATACGTGTTATACTAGTGTATAATCTATACGCGGTCTGCGAAAAGGGATCCGAGTCTTACGAGAAACAACAAAAATGAAAGATTTTAGAAAGATATGGATCAAATTCTTAGTTTACGACTCTTTAACCAATTTGAAACCAATTTGAAGGAGGAAAATAATTGATAGCTAAGATTAAAGGTGATACGGGGAAGTATTTTTAAGGGATCATATGTTTGATTTAGGTGATACTTCTTTAGAAATTGAAATAAAATTTTAATGAATAGAGACAAATACATATGAAATAAATAGGCTGATAAGTAATAAATGGGAATAAATTCCATGCAGTGTGATTTGTCTACACACTCAATTTTTTTTAACTCCGAGGTATAGTTTATAGAGCCGGGATCCAATGTCGTACAACATCTGTGCCGTGTAGGAGAAGATCTGATCTTTAGTTAATTTTTAACTCATTAAAAGTGCTTAAATTCCTAAAAATAAAGCACTCTGTGGTTGAATTTGTACTATGAATTATGAATTATGAATTTGTACTATACTACTTGCCTCTGACGTAGTCTAAATTCAGACTAATGAAAAAACTTCGCTATGTGCCAATACCTGTAAGGGCTTGATAGGCCTTAAAAGGTTCTTTTCTGGCCATAAGCCTTTTAGGCCTTTTTTATTTTTTGTTGGGAGGTCCAAAAGTATCCAACATGAAAGCACTCTGTGGTTGAAGAGCCTGAAAAAACAGTATTTATATGATTAAATATTTCAAGTGTGAAACATCACAAATGAGCCAGCAAAAAGAATTAATGCACCCATAGGTGAGCCAATCACTTCTTTTAATTTGCTTTATTTTTTTTGAAAGATAATTTGCTTTATTTGGTGCGTATATATATAGTTACACCCATTTGGTTTCTTTGAGGTCATCTCACACACTCTCACACACTCTCACACTCACACACAAAACAAATAGTTGACAATGTTACTTATAACTAACTTATTCCAACACAACATTCAAATCTTTGGCGGCATGGACGGTCAACCACCCTTGCAACTACGTTTTTTTGGCGTGCAAGTGTGGACCAATCTCAAGTCACCCCCAAACAAATTGTCTATACGTGACTCAAGTGTGTGTGTGTGTGTGTATATATATATATATATATATATATATAAATAAGTCCCTAGCTAGTAGCACTCAGGTGTGAGGGTATGGTCTCTCTTGGGATCGAGACAATAGTCATACACCTTGTAGTTCCTCTGCACCCACGCCATAGCTGAGTACTGCTGACGGCTCAGTCCGGTAGAGCCTGCTGCAGAGCCCGTTGGTGGAAGGCACGACGCTGGCTCACCGGTGGTGCACCCACCTAGCTTAAAATTGGTGTACTTTCCGATGAACGGTTGGTATCGATAATCGGCTTTGTATTTTCCATCTTCTGTGGCCCAGGATGAGGCATCCCATATCGATCCATACACATACATAGGTCTTAGTGGAAATGTTGCATCGCTTTTTCTTGGGTACCTTCTAATTGGCACATCATCCACATAAAATCTGTACAACACACCATATATATTAATTTAGATAATTAATCATAAATAATTCACAATAAGAAAATCAAAGACATTAATCAGAATGATTTTTGTATTACATTTTTGCTTTTGTGAATAGTATGTGAATCATACAATTAATTAGATATTTAAAAGAAGACTTCATTTCAATTTCTAAATGTATTTACTACTTTGATCGAATACTATTTTTGAAATAATGAAACAAACATTCCTCTAGTGTTTTGGAGTTTCTCCGTCACTTTAGCCTAAATTCATGTCACATGCACATATTTAGTTAATTAAGTCCATGAACTAAACTAAATTTCATCCAAAATTGTATATTGTTAGTTGGTGCGCGCGTGAATTACCAGTGATGCCCTTTTAATTCACCAAAAAATTGATATTATATATATATATATATATAAAAAAGTCCATACGTTATATATGATGCAGGCATGGTGCTTCCCTTGACCTATGCCATACATGGTCAGCTAGCAATTCACATAAACATGTATGCATGTGTAGTATGAGTATAATGCATGCCCTTCCATACATTGAAGGATATACATATACATGCATGTGTGAGTGTGTATCTATCTATATATATATATATATATATATATATATATATATATATATATATGCTATATGACCAAAAAAAAAGAAAGTAACAGATCGATATAGACAAATATAAAGTAATTAACAACAAGTATAATGGTGAAAACAACAAGTTTACATGATTTCAGTGGGGTTCCAGAGTATAGCATAGTGGTGAAAATCTTGTGTTGGGTCGAACCAGAGATGAAACCTCATCTCCCTTCCTATTATATGATTTCCATCTCCACTTCCTCTCATATACACGTTTGTTTGCAAAGTATATGGCTTATCCGGCGTCGTTCCCAGTAACTCGACATCGATTTCGTCGTGGTTTCCAGGGTGATCCTCACCGTTCGAAAGCTGTCAAAATTGTTCATCAACTTGAAAAATCAATTCAATCTGCATTTTCCACATCCAACCACCATATATATATTTATATTATATAAAGAGACTAAGAGAAGAAAAACCTACTGAAGCTGAATAGGTAGTCTAGGTCCCTACGACCAACCACAAAATGTCAAACAATCAAAAAGGTAAATAACGCTGATGCATTTGGTTGAATGACATCTTATGATGTGGTCTTCGACCGCTTAATAAACAGTCTAGTACTTACATAGAAAGATGTAATCACTCCTGCAGTATAACCGGATTGGAGTTTGATGGCGGCACCGAAGTAACCGGACCTATACATAGTAAGAGACTTGAATCCACTTCCTACACAAAAAATAAGACGATGAAAATTATAGTCTAAAAGATGAAGTCTATATGATTACGACGAAGACGAAAAAAAACACAAAAGCTAGCACTGTGCACCACAAGGTGTATGAACTGTGTTGTTCAAGGTAGGTACCTGAGCTTTTATCAAGCCAAATTGTTAATGAGCCCTGGTTAACGGTTTGATGATCAGGACCCCAGAGATTTCTGAACCCTTGACTGAACCCTTCTGAAGCAATTTGTGAACTAGGGTAGTAATCAGGTGAAGGTGGCCTTTGAGAAATGGTCCAAGCTGGGAGCATGAACATGATGAGTAGAACAAAGTGGTGAGCCATTGAATTTTGAGAAGTGAAGGTAGGTATTTGTGTGAAAGAGAGTGGCATTGGCAGTTGGTTTAAATAGGGAGTTAGGAAGTCCAACACTAGAGTGTAGGGTAATAAGGAGGTTATTAGGAGTTATACAAGAGCCAAAATAAGAAACAGTTTTTTAAGAATGCATGTGAAGATAAAAATTAGTTAATCATGAATTCTTGATCAATTTGAAGATTATATATATATATATATATATATATATATATATGCATGTTCACTTAACTTCCCTTTTAGGAGAGAAGTTGTTTTCAAAAGAAACTTGTTCATTAGAGTTGTTCAATTGAGAAAGCAAAGAAGTTTGTGATGTGAGGGCATCAGTGGTCGGGTGTGGAACCCATAAGAAATTTATTTATTGGATAAAATATTGCCTAGCTTATATATTATTTAAGTTTCTAACACAATTTTTTTTTTTTTTTTTTTTTTTTTTTTTTTTTTTTTTTTAAGAGAAAAGTATCCCTCTAGAAGATGGGGCCTTTCAAAATAAAATACTATTGCCTTTTCAATCTAATACTCCTTTGTAACATCTATAATAAAATATATATATAATTCCTTTTTTTTTTTGGTACAATTTCTTTTAACAAAAAATAAATAATTGTAAATTTCATTTTTATTTAGCAAAAACTACACCTACACACTTTGCCCATTTGAAAATTTGAATCCTTAATTCTATTTTGGGAAATTGAGAGATACAATGGACTAAAATTCTTACACGTATGTGTTTTCCTTCAATGTGCATGTTTCCTTGTCTTTGTAACTTTGTCTACGTGAGACTTAGTAGCACGTTGAACTTCTCTGCTAAACAAAGAAGAAGCCACACATGAAGACCATGTTCTGCTGTTTTTTAACAGTCAAAAGATACATATCTTTGTTATTGTTACGTCTCTAAAGCATATGAATCAGAATCTTCCCTGCAATAATTTTAGGCCGTGAAAGCAAAAAAATTTAAATCGGTAATGCAATAATTATATAAATATGTTAAAATTTTAATTTAATTATGTTATAATAATGTAACAAGATATAACATGTTGCACAAGTATTGTATCTTTAATATAAATTTGTTGTATAACTATCAACGTAAACTATGCTCCATTATATAATATAAGTGCACGTACAAATCCCCTAAACAGGGGAGGGGATTTTTTTTTTTTTTTTTTGAAAATTCAAGTAAATTTATAAATATTAAAAAGATTACAAACACAGCCCACAGCATAACGTTATGTGGAGGCGATTAGGGTTCAAAGTGCATAACATTATTTATTATCTATGTTTTGAAAGCTAATTAATGATATACAGTGGAGTCTTAATCATTATTTTAATATCTGGTGCATAAGTCATTTCATGATCTATTTAGATTAGATTAGAAGTGAGTAATATTCCATGTATCCAACTTTTTTCAGAATCCTATTAACCGAAACAGAATGATTCATTTTCAGAGCTACCCTGCAATTTTTATATGGATACATTTGATTGATTGATTGATTAATGGAGGTGAAGTTTTTAACGCCCACTAGAAATTAATCGGAAAATAATAATTCTATGCCGACAATTTTTATACATTTTTCATGCCACAGATGTGAATAAACCACAAGCATTACATGCATAAACTAGCTAGTAACACAACAAATAGGATAATATATATATATATATATATATATATATATATATGAACATGATACCTCAAGTCTTCTCAACAATAGAGTTTTCTTAAGTTTCAACTACTTATTAAAATAAATAATAAAAAATCTACAATTAATTATAGATATATATATATATATATATATATATATATATATATATATATATATAATAATGATCTAAAAATCTACAATTATTTATATATAATTTTTACTAATAATGATCAAATCAATGATTTTAAGGCCTTAATGCGTGGATTTTGGAAAAGGTCGGCTCCAAATTAAGTATACAGGACATCCATCATCAAAAACTGGGTCAATCAATTGCTTTTGCTTACAAGTATTTACAACCAAAAAAAAAAAATCATAAAACATGTACACAAACCCTTTTTTTTTTTTTTTTTTCTTCTCCGAAAATTCAAGCAAATGGTATAAATAAATGCATAGATACAGCATATATACCATATTCACCTTGAGGCCACAGCCTCTTTGTTACTCAATTACTGTTGACTTGTAAAAATAAAAAATAAAAATACTGTTGACTCCAATCTATCATTGTTCAATGTATGTTATTCTAAGTCAGTCAGTCATGCATATGATATAGAATATGGATACACTGTAGAAACAAAGGAGTCGCAACACTGAATAATAAATATAGTCGTTGTACGGATACAACTTTTCAAATATATCATTTAAATCATTGATTTGGTGGCCAATAGCTTTCAAAACTATATTGTTATTATTTGGAATCCTCTTGCATGCTATAGCCTCTTTTATAGACTGCCATGAAATTGAGACAAAAAAAAGGTTTGGTTCAACTGTGTTGGCCGGCCGGCCGTGTCCTACGCCATTAAATGAATGGGGCCTCCTTGGCCGATAATTAAGTACTTCTAAGCACGTCTACATACAACCATACTATCGCAAAGAACTTAATGCCACAATCTTCTCCGTTCCTTGCGAACGGAAAAGGTTGTGGCACTAATAAAGAATTTTATGTACTTTATTTGATTTATTTCTAAATAAATTTAATTTTTATGGTTAGTGGTAGTTTAATATGGTATCACAACTTCTCTCTTTTTGATTTGTTAATTTAGCTGCTTCTTACACATAGTTTAAATTTTAGTTTTACTTAAAACTAAAATTTAAAAAAAAAAATTTTTAGAGTAAATGATAGTCTAACGTAAAGTTATTTTGGTGACGTATTAATGATAGGAAGATTTTTCTTTTTGTCTTGATCCAAATGTTTGTGGATGTATGCTACTGATTTAGTATACTTGTGATTAGCAGACGCATAGCAGGTTGCAACTTAATAAGGTATTAATAATTGAAACTTTGCAAATTTAATAGCTTATCCTCATCTTTCTAGTTTCTACATATGGAATTGGCTTCATATGACACTCCATCAGCTCATCCATATCTCAAAATAATTTTAGCATTACATCTCATGCATCATAGATATAAAATATATATAAGGTCTAATAAGTGAAGGACAAGATAAGAAGTTTAATAGAACAATATAATGAACAATACTTAAATCGAAGAAGAGAATGTATATAATCAAATTTTAAGGATTCGATATCGTTACGCATTTTTATGACGCTGATTTGGTCAATTTATAACGATATTGGTCCAAATCCATTATACCGCGACCGATATCGTAACTGCGAATCATGGTATATATATATATAAGAATGGAACATTATCACTAATGGAAAGAGCTTAAAACGAAGTCCTAATAGAACAAGTGTGCTAAAATGTGCTACTTCCATTGGTGAAAAACAAAACGATTGAATATATAAAATGGTATGTGAAGTGCACCAACTTTCATTATTGAGAAGTCTAAAGAAAATCAAATGCACGCAATCTTACCTTTGCATGTATAGAATCTGAAAGGTTATCTTTTATTTCAAACAAGTGATTTTTAGGTCACAATGCGGGGCCAAACCTAGTCTCAGAATGATTAAATATATGCTCACTATTAATTAATTGATTTTCCTATTAAAGACATTGCTTTAAAATGGAAGATGTGAAGTTGGATTTTCCTAATGAAGACATTGCTTTCAAGTCATCTTTAGTGACGATTTTATCACTAATGATTTTAATATACATGACAGATTCGAATCTATGAATAAAACAACATTTGATTGTTACAATATCCTAACTGCCGATGGGATGAATGACATTTTTTTGACTTTTGTAGTAGTTATTTTTATTTCAATTTGTAGTAGTTATTTTTATTTCAATTTGAATACAAATTAGGCAGAAGTTTCTCTAAATTGAGAATATCGTAAACTAAAGACCATTTGGTTATAATCCTCTCAGCTAGTGTGTATGCGTGAGAGAGATGTTCATTCTTGTAGAGAAAGTGTACTCCCACTTGTTCATATATATATATAGATATATAGATATAGATGTGTATGTGTAACTAATTTTATTCGTAGTCGATAGATCATCGATTTCTTTGTTACAAGTCAAGACACGTAATATTGGAAAAGCCCAACCGACAGTTTGTAAGAGTCATTTGATTAAATGTAGGACTACCGTCCAATCTCCATCCTTTAATGCTTTAGGTTTCCCACTCCAAGTATTATATATGCACCCGCGAAACAAAGGCATCATATAATTCAATATACATCTTTAATTTACCCAAAACACACACACACATATATATATATATACACGGAGACTTTTTAGTTTGTATAAATATGTTATTCTATAAATAAAATGACCAATTTAAGAAGGTTTGGGTATGATAGGGATAAGATTTCGGATTTTAGTTGGTGTTCCCTCCACATTATTAGAGTAGTACTATTGAATATATTTTGGCACAATGTCCTAAAAACAAATGGATTGTGCACGCCATTACTTTTGTAGTTTGTAGAGAGAGAAGATTATTTGGACTTTAGGGGAAGGAATAATTCTGCCAAATTTACCCTTTTATCTAAAATAGTCACGAAAAGTAAGTTGCATTTTCGTCTGCGCGTTGGTAGATATAGGATGAGTCATTTTAGGAAATATAGGATATTTCACCATTTTAGGTCGATCCGTTAGGTTTCTGAGATAGCATGAGCATGAGTTATTTTCTGTTGACGTATTATTCATATATAGTAAAGCAAATGACATTCAAAAAGGGCAAAATTTACAACTTCTTGAAACACCATTGGCAGAAACGATACACATGAAGAAATTCCACGGATGGCATGGAAAACAAAGATATGACAAGGCTAATGCCCATTGACTGGAGTTGAGTGAAGCCATTCTTGTGATCCTGTGAATTTTCTGACAAATGGGACGATGATTCTAACATAAACTGCGACCCAGAATAGGACACTAAGTGTGTCAACAATGTTGTGTGTTGCGGGTGGGATATGGAAGCTATAGTTGCCAACACGAGCATCCATTCTCTCGCGCAACACAAATAAGTTGCTCATTTGACTGTACAAACAGGAAGCAATTTTATGATGGCTTTCAGCTCCTCAACTTGGGTCACTTATATTTAGGGGTAAGCAAAAAATCCGCCAATCCGCGAACTTCGGATTGGATCGGATTACCAGACCCACGGATTGGTGGCGGATTCTAAAAAATTGAATCTGTAGTTCACGGATCAGATCACGGATTAGGCTGTCAAAAATCCGATCCGATCCGTGAATCTGATCCGTGACAATCCGTAAAATATATATATATATATATATATATATAATATTAATATATAGCAACTCTATCCGTGGCAATCCATGTGCCACATACTTGACATTTTTTATTTTTTAATTTTTTTGGTAAGTATTTACTGATAGTCTACGGTTTGAGAAGATTCGTGGAGATTGTTCTGCTACCCCTTTTTTTTCACTGCACGGCTAGTATGCTGCTTCCTTCTTTCTTTTTTCAGTTCACTCTACTTTTGAACCTTTGGTTATGTAATATTTGGCATATGGATCTGCTATACTTTTTTTTTTATTTCACTTCACTGCTACTCTTATGTAATATTGGCATAGTCGTACTGTTTTTTCGGATAATTTGGATAACTACTATCCTCTTGGTTATGTAATATTTTACAGTTTGATTATTCTTGTTATTATGCATTTAAATTGGGTTAATCTATGTTCTATTTTACACTTCTTTAATTGGATATAAAATTGGTAAAAAATTAAAAATAGACTAATTTAGAAAATTTAGTCCGCGAATTGGTTCCGATCCGATCCGTCATTTCACGGATCCGATCCGTGGACTAACGAATTAGTGGCGGATTCAAAATTCTCCAATCCGTTGTGAGCGGATCAGATTAGGAATGATGCCTAATCCGATCCGATCCGATCCGTGACCACCCCTACTTATATTTCTCTCAGCTCGGTGACACGACACACGAATCGCTTCAGCTGCAAAAGAGGGTGATTTGTATTTCTACTGCTGCTTTATCAAAGAAAGTGCATAGATATCGTCTTCTGCCATGGAAGTCTAGAAACTGCTCTATGCTTGATTTAGTATTCTATTTGTTTGGGAAATTTACTCAAAGATCGAACTATAGTGGAACTCGAATATGTGCTACAACTGCAGTAAATGTAGAATAATAAGGCTTGAAAAATCTCCATAAAGGCAATAACTAATGCAACAAGTTAATCAAATAACCAAAGATAATACAAGAGAAACATAACCCAGTTTATCAACAATATATATAGCTAGACATTGGGCACAAACAAAGAAAATTCATTTCGTGGAGGAGACAACATGAAAAAAAAATTGGAAGAACTATTTGATTCCTCTGCTATATGAATGCTAAGAGGATGGAAGAAAAGAAAATTTTGCCAGATTAGAAATTTTTTTATACATTCCTCTGTTTTATTTTCTTCTCACTTTTGGCAACCAATAGATTCCATCACAACATTCTTAATGAATTTCATTAGATCTGATAACCTATTTGAGTAAGGTTGGGGCTGGGGTTGATTTGTTGCAGCTGCTTGGTCTTTTGCAAGAGGAGGGAGTTAATAATGCATCACTTCGTAAGCAACAGAATCTTCTATATCTTTAAGAGTTACAATTGTTTGATTTGGTGATGTACATCTTTGATATGTCATGGAGCACGATTTCTCCGAATAATGCCCAATTGCGTGGTAGTACTTGAACCTCAGTCATAAGCACTAGATGATTCCTCATTTTTTGGGACTATAACAACGAAGCAATTAAATAAAAATGTGATCTAAAAAATATATAGAAATGATATTACTCAAAAATATAATTAGAGAACTCACTTGGCGTCATCAAAATTAAAGATGAGAAATGAATCACACTCCAAAGAGTATAAGTGCAAAAAAAACATTTCGAAAATGTGCAAATAACACCTTTGGTATTCAAAAGTCACCCCTGTAGCTTCAAAATAGTGCAAATAAATACTTCTGACCAACAAAATTAGCATGCCCCGTGCATGTGACCAAAAATTGGCCTTTAATACAAAAACTACTCTTTTGCACTACCCAAAATACCCCATTGAAAATACAGGATTTTTTTGCACACTCTTGAAAATTTATTTGTGGCCTTCGTGATGGATGAATCAGTTTTTTGTGGCCTTCTTGATTTTTTTTCTGTGTCTATTCTCTCTTTTCCCAAATGGGTTCTTCGTTAGTTTTCAGTTTAATCCAAATCACGGTTGTTTGGTGTTTTTGTTTTATAAATTTTGTGATTTGTTTGATTGTGTGAACGAGTCATAACAAGCTTTTTTGTTGTGAGTTGTGGTAAACTGATTGTAGGTTTGTGTTGTCTGGCTGGCTTTGATTGTTCATGCTATGCTCTTTATCTCTGAAAATCAAAATCAGATGATAACAAAGAGGATTGAACTTTTTAGGTTTTAAAACTCATTAAATCCAAAGAGAATAATACTCTTAAATTATTAGTGGGTAGTAATTTTTCTATAGACGAGAATTCTCACAATCCCCAAATCAACAACACAAACAAAAGTTTAACAAAAATAAAAAAATAAACAACACAAACAAAAGTGTCTATGAATCAGAGAGAAAGAGTTCTCAGAATCGTCAAATCGACAATGGGGATTCTTGGGTTGGTGAAGAACAGAGAGACAACGACAATGACAACGACAACAAAGCTAAAATTGATCATTGGGCACGAGCTCGAGAAATGGTGTCATCAAGAACATCAAAGATTGAGAGGGGGGAAATCCCAAACATGGTTGGTGTTTCTTCGCTTGTTCAGAAATGGACTTGGCTAAGCAAAATCAATCTGGCAGCATGTTTCCGCAGAAGACGATGTTGTTGTCGATTGGACTGATTGCGGAGTTCAGATCGATGAAGAAATAGGTATTGATCTATGGGGATTTTTGGATTAGAGTGCAGCCGTGGACGGCGGAGCTGAGGAGGAGAGTTGCTCTGTCGGCGGCGAGGGGTTTCCATAAATTCCGGCAGCGACTGCCATGGTGGCGACGATTTGCAGCTATATGTGTAGATAATAATGGGGTAAGTTCATTAGCCAAACGACATAGTTTGCGTCTTCAATTTTTTTATTATTATTAAAAAAAGAATATTGGGGGTATTTTTGTACTTTTATTTATTTTTCTGACTTTTTCAAGATTTTGAAACATGGGTGGCCTTTAAACACCAAGTTGTTATTTGCACATTTTTTAAATTATACAAGTGTTTTTTTGCACTTAACCGCACTCTAAAGGTGCACCTTCTTGACGAGGGGCGGATATGTACAGTTGTCTCTCATCACATATGAAGGGGCATTTTCAAGAGTCCAGTGCTATCCACTTCTCATGGAGCTAAATAAGATCCAATATGCTACTGTACAAGTATAAAATATTAAACTCAAATATGAAATGTTAAAAAAAGTATTTCTTAACAAATACTACATCCATTATATACTAATTGTTCACTTTAAAAACTTTGATTCAAAATTTTTATGAGTCAAAGTTACCGAAGTAGACATCTAATATGAAATATAAATAATATATAAATATGTAAAAGGAATATGATTAAAAATAAACTCAAATGACTCAAAACTAAATAATAATAGTGAATCAAAATTTTTAAAATTGACAATTAATATGAGACGGAGGTAGTAAATAAATAAACAAACAAACAAAGTAACCGAGTTTATCCGGAAGGAATCTAAGTTCAAATTGCTTTAACTTATTTGCTATGAACGGATTTTTGAGAAAGTTATTAATATTGGTATTTTCCTTTGCCCAATGTTTGTCAAAATGGTTGTAAATAACCACCACATTTTTCTTATTTAAGTCAAGGATAACATCTTTAGGGCCAAATGATAACTACTGTTAAGACCTAATAGTGTTGATTTAATACAATGATTATCATTGGTCGGGAGACAGAAAATTTTAACTTTTTCCTTCATTCATCCGATACTTCGTTCTTTGTCCTTTAGATGATTGAATTCAACTGAAGCAGTTTTGATACCAGCCTTCTGAAAAAATTCAAATAATTAATAAATATTCAATTGTAATAGTAGAATTTCATTACATGTCATTAAGCTTACGCCTTTCTCAACGTATGGGGTTTTAACAGTTTCTTGTCACCGGACATCATAATTGTAGCTAAAAACAAAGATCGAAGAAATTCAAACCATAGCAAAGAAGTTTACCGAACCCAATCTCGGTCAATGCAAGTCAATCCATCTTGGGATAAGATTGTCAACCCGAATTTGACTCGGGTTGGCTCTATTTTTTTCATCTCACTTAGACAAGAAAAATTAAAAATAATTAAAAAAAAAAAAAAAACAAAGAATGAGAGATTAGAGGAAGACAATAAAAAAAAAATTTTAAAAAAAAAAAAGGAAGAAGAGAAGATATATATAAAGAGACCTACTAACGACCTAACAGAATCAGTCTCTTACTTTCCAAAGGAATGTCAAGAGCTTAAATTTCAAAAGAGATATGTGTGTGTGAGTACCAACTAAAAAATAATAATAATAACAACTAAGAGGGACCTTAAAACATGGTGATATGTATGTGTATGTATGAATATATTATAATAGCCTAGGATGAAGAGGGTTGTTTCTAAAAGTGTAGGGGGGTAGTGACTAGAGTATATGCAAGGATATATTAAGGTTGTGTTGGCACAACAAAAAGGGACAGAAATGATAACACAAGTTATGAGGAAAAGGGAAAGGGAAGGGAAGAAATTATAGTTTTAACTTTTTGTCCTAGGTTGATTAATGAAGGAAAGTAAAGAAAAGGATAATAACAATGTTTCGGAAAAGAAACAAAATGAAACTATGGCCGCCTTGGACAACTTCTTTTGGTGAAAAAGCAATACAAGGCACTAAGGCTCCGTTTGACAACCGCTTTTGGTTCATGTTTTGCTTTTGACCCAAAATAGAAGCAAGTCAAGTCATACACGAGCAAAAATTGGAGAACCTACATAGCGGTTGTACACTTGTATATTAATGTGTGTGAAAAATGTTTTCAATATTTGTACAAAGGCCATTACAAACTTTGTGAAATAGTAAAAAAATAATTTAATAAGTACTACAAAATGTGTTTGAACTATAAGAAGAAAAAAAATTCTACGTTAGGAACTTAGGAGAAAAATAATATTAGTAATAATTAAAAATAAAAAATTATAGCATATTTTTTTATTTTTTAAGAAATGCAACCTTAGATGGAAAAAAAAATTATATATATATATATATATATAGATTTCTAAAGAGATATTGTTTAAATCTTCGTACATAAAATGAATACCTTTAAAGAATTATAAAATAAAAAACTTCTTAACTAAATAAAGTAAAATTAAAATGTATCTATATAATATATTTACAAATATTTTTGTGTCTATACACTACACACTACAGATTTTTAAATTTAAATAATGAAACAAAATTGATGAATATAAAGCTGGCATCAAAAAATATTGTAGGTTTATTCTTAATTTTGTATAATTTAACTGTTTTTATAAAATATCAGGCCAAACAGGGCCCAAGTTGTTAAGCTTTATTTAGTCTTAATAATTTAAGATTATTATTATAAAACGGGTCGGTTTTCTAACCAAGAGATCCATTCATAACCAGAAATTATCTTGGCCTTAAGCTTGCCAAAGTACTCGTAAGTACCATGACTTGGGCTTTGCCTAGAAGAATTACCAGTGAGATTAAGTTTAGCCCCATTTTACTGAATGTTTTTAGATTTTCAAATAATTGAAAATTAGAAAATTGCACAGACTTTTTTTCTTTTTCTTTTTCTTTTTTTTTTTTAACAGTTTCTAAAAACTTTTTTCCATGACTTAATTAAAAAAAAAGATTTGTTTTCATGGAACAATTTTTTTATAGTTTTCACCCTTTACTGTTAAACGTCACCTAGTTGGGGTACCGATCGGACGGCCGTGGCCGTGGCCGTCGTTTCCTCGTTTCTTTCTCTGTCATTTTCGCTTTGTTTTCATATACATATATATACACGCATATATATACATATACACACACTCGTATCTATAATCTACTATATAGTACTCTATATATATATATATATATATATATATTAGTTAGTTTACTTAGTTCAGTCAACAGTGTAACGGATTCCCCGTGATTTTTTTGGCGGTCAATAGCAGATTCGCAATTCGCACTAAATTAATTGAAATGCTTTTTTGGGTCATATCCGTGTATCACAACATCAAAACCACCACTTTAATTTGTTATGGGAATTAGCCATGACCATAAAATGTACACTGGTTTTGTTCGTGATACACTTTATTTTTAGACTAATTAGTAATGGTTGATTAGATTAAAAACATTATGGCCATAGGAATATATTGGTGATCTCTTGTCATGCATTGCATTAATTCAATACATATGACCAAAAGTATGCATATCCACTCTAATTTTGTATGTCAAATGATGATATAATTAATTCTCTATCTTAAAGATGTTTTGGACCACCGCACAAATTGTTACTGTTGAATCCCATCATCAGGACAAGAGATGTCCCATGTGAACACCCATTTCATTACACAAGACGACAACAACAATTTGTGTACTTCATTTTTATTAATTGAAAAGTCTTTCGGATTAGTCCTACATGTCACTAAAAATAAAGTATTTGTAATGGTAAAACATTATGTATTATGGGCAAAGTCAGGATTTCAATTGGGAAAAAATAATTTTAAGAAGTAGAATAAAATAAAAAAAAAAAAGAATAAGAAGAAGAAAAATGATAGAAATTTGAGAGTTCTGCTTAGTTTATAACTTTAAAAACAGTTCTGGAGAGGTTGTCAAAAAAACCAATTATGTGGTAACTATAGGTCATAAAGTTGTAATAAAACACCATATGTCAATTTTTTAACAATTCAATTTTGGATAGCTTAAATAATTTCAATGGGCTGGACTAAACTATATGTTAATGGGTTTTTTTGGTTGGGTTTGGAAGCTGCCAAATTTTCTCATTCTGGATCCTAGTTTCAGCACACTACCTGAGATGAAACTCCACCACACTATCCTAACAAAGCCAATGAAATGGGCTCGACTTCGCTATTAGCCTTACATAAATAGCTCGGGCCATGTTAATTATGAAAAACAGCCTAAAGAAAGCAAAATAAATAAATAAATAAATAAATAAGGAGATCATTTCTGAATCTCATCATTCTCAGTAAGGGGTTTCTAACTCTGGACCTTTGGGTTCACAACAACAATTCTTGATGTGATAGGTGTACCAGTTTTAGGTGTATAGTGCTGGGCTTAAGAAGTCAGCCAATAGGTTACAACCACCTGACACTGCTAATGAGAGAGAAATATGAGGCTAAGCATCTTGTATCATATGGAATTAATCATAAATTAGAAATATATTGACTTCTCCCGGTACATATATTGACATCAGAAAAAAAAAAAAGGTTTTTTTTATGAGTTATAAAAGGTTTTTTTTATAACTCATGTTTGCTTTCTTTGGTAGGTTATTTGTTTTTCTTTCATTTCCTTGTATATATTAAATTATTTTTTCCAATCAATGGATTTACAGAATCTGAATCCATGAATCACAATAGAAATTACAGGAGATGTGATGAGCAGTCAATTGGTCTAGTGTTTCTGAATTAACCGTGACCGACAAATTTAAACCAAACTCTGATCTCCATTTGTTTATTTTTCCCGATTTGATTATTTTTTATTTTATACGTGATTCGGAAAATTAGGTTTTATTTCTCTAATATTATTATTATTGTGGTTGAATGCTTGTATTACAAAATTAGGGTTTAATTTTATTTATGGCGAAAGAAGTGGCTCAATGATTACATGCCTAATTTATTATCGAAATATGATGACAGCAATTTTTTAATTTGTTTAATTTTCTGTTTGGATATTGTCTTCTCTCTCCTCTCATCAATGCCACTCCGACACAAACACTATCGATGCCGTTCAGTTTTCTCCGTCCCACTCTTACTCACCAAAAAAGAGCAAATCAGTTAAAAAAAATGAGCCGGTTTTGTTATTATTTTCTAAAGCAACCAAGAGTAAATTAGCCATTACATTTATTTATTTGTTTTTGTCAGTCGATAATGTTTGATTAAATTTTTACAAATGTGAAAGGTTTCTTTAAAAATTGGACAAAGTTTAGAAGATGTAACTGAAATTAACCCTTATTATTTTTGGGCCGAGAACCAATAAAAACAAGATAATATATTTATGTTTCAATAATGTAATAGTTTATTCAATCTTTAAATTCATAAATATGAAAAAATATATATATAATATATTTCTAAATTTTCTTTCATAGCTTGATATTCTAATTCATATATTTTTATAGTGAAAATTTTGATCATCATCATTCTCAATATCAGTTGGTTACTGTTAAGTTTTGTCGATGTGCTAGAAAAGATGGAAATCAATAAACAAATATTGATGAGTTCATAATTTGCATAATAATTGTTGATTGATCAATAAGTTTATGGTTCTCAACAAGTATGGACTCTATTGGTGCCATTTTGAATGCAAATGATAATAATCGGGATTGGTTAAATTTTGGTCCCTTCACGACTCTGAATGGTACGATGGTTACATGGGGCATTGTGTGGACATTCGCATCTATCTATGTGAATTTTGGCCATTTAAAAATGTCATTTTATATTTTATTTTTTTAAGAGTTATGTAAGAGTTATGTTAGTGTTTTGAAAGTCAACGTCAATTACTTTGGCTCTCTACAAATAAATATTCCATCAAGCTTTCTGAATTTTCGTTTCAATTTTTTTTTTTTTTTTTTTTTTTTTTACTTTTTTCTAATCATTATATTCCTAATGATTATATTTGTAACGGCTATATTTAGTGTATTATAATTTTTATTATGTAAATTTTTTAATATTAAAAATGATAAAATTGTTTATCAATGACCTGTGAAGCACCCACACGGTTCTAAAGGTCGACATACCAGTGTCGGACACGTGTCGTGTCATGCATATTTTAATATATTTGATGTAGCTGGACACCGATCGAACACGCACCGGACACCGATCAGACACGCACCAATCTGTTTCCACTGTGCCTCTTTTGCATTCTCATCTCAGGACTGAGATATATTGCCTGAAGTAGTGAAGGAAGAAAGCCACAAGTGAATGATCGGAACTGAAGATAAGGGGGACACAAAGAGGTAAATTTGAAGATAGAGAGAAATAAGTGAATGATCAGAACGATGGGGGACACGAAGAGATAAATTTGATTTTGCTATGATCTCAAATTGTGAACATAGAAGGGGAATCAAAGAAGCAGAGACGAATGGCCCTGTGAACGGTGGTGTTTGCTTTTGTGTTCAAATTGTGTGTGAAGAACTGAAGATAAAGGGGATCTGAGCAGCGGTCACGTGGGTCATTGGAAAATGAGAGATTGGGGAGAAAAAGAGGGGGTTTGAGACGTCATATCAGTATTATTTCTTATATATATATAGTGCTCTAGATATATATTTGTTATTTCTGTATTAGCATTGAGGATGATTCTAACTTTGTTCACCTGATTTCCAGCCACTGGTTTTTGTAAGGTGCTTATTGACTTTATGTTTTTGAAAGAAAAAAAAGGTTGATTCGGCTAATTTATATGGGTTGTATTAATTAATATATATATAAAAAATAAGTAAAAATAAATATTTTTTATATATAATAAAAATTATATTATTATTTTATCGCCGTATCCATGCCGTGTCCATGTCCTATTTTTTAAAAATTTTGTCGTATCGTCGTACCCATGTCGTATCATACCCCTGTCCCGAGTCGGTGTCCGTGCTTTATAGTCAATGACAGTATTTTTCAATCAATCAATATTTTTGCAAATTGTTGGAAAATGTTAGGATTGATTTTATAACTTTAAACAACGCATTATCCATTATGGATTAAAAAAAAAAAAAACAAATTGAACAAAAGAGTGCCTAACGGCCGTATGCACAGTTTGTGGCAAAAATTTAAAATTTCAAGCAAAAAAAAGTTTTAAAAATTCAATTTTTAAAAGAAAAAATAAAGGTTTTTAAATTTATTTTTGGCCCAAATCCTTTTTTTTTTTTTTATTTATTTACAAACAGTGCCTAAACAATATATATATATATTTTAATGAATATTATTTTAATTTTTTCTTGAAAAAAAAAAGCTCAAAACAACCCATTTTTTAATTTTTTTTTTTCAAGAAAACTTGTACACACAAGGCACTGTTAGTTGACAGTTGCTGGCTGATTTCAAAACAAAATAAAAAAAAGTTCTTCCAAAAATGATGCATTAGAGCGATTGGGCTTGGGCTTATAGAATACCGCGAGCCCTTGTGAGCCCGCCCAATTTTTATTAGGCTAGTAGAGCGTTATTGTGATACCTCCCGGATTTCCAGATACAGATTGGCTAGGCTCACGCCCGATTACTCAAGTATATCAAACCAATTAGCAACAAACGAATACAGAGTAAATAGAAATAAATAACAATTGCTGAAAGAAAACTAAAACAATAATCCAGAAACTAAAACCTCAGAATAAAATTCCATTAATAAGTAAACTTTTCTGATACAATTGATCCTCCATAAATACAACTCGGGAATCTATCTAGTGGACCCCTATTCAAAACCAAACTGAAGTTAAACTAAACTAAATAAGGAAATCCCAAAACTAAAAATAAATAGCAGTATTACGCAGTCGGAAGAATGAGTAACCGTCTCTGCTTAGCACGAATAAGCTCTAAAACTGGAACCATCCGATACCTGAAAAATAATAGTGAGTCAGGCTCACGAACAAGTTCTATTCTAACTACAATCCAAATAGAGACCCGATACGCAGATACATCCTAGATATCTCAACCATATCTATATAGTCCGTAAATATATATATATATACACACTACAAGACTCTCACTGGACTACAATGGGGGTCTCAACCTGAATAAAAGGCAACATACAAAAACGCACCCATAGGTGAGCATGAGTACCTAAACCTAACAGGGTATACCTCAACCATCATAACCAGTTACACATCCCAACGCATATACGTTCCCTAACCAACGATCCTAAGACTCAAGCTCATATCGCGATATCATAAATTATATATATAAATTCCATCCAAATACAATGTTGTGTCGGTCAACTGTTCGTCGTCCAGACACGACATGTAATGATCCGGTCATTTTTCTTCATTCTCTTTTTCTTAGATTTTAACGGATATTTTTTTTTTTTTCCGTTGTCTTTTCCTTTTTGGGTTCAGTTTTTCATCACTTAATGTCGTCTCGAGTGCTCTGGAATGATTTCCGAGACTCTTTCCTTAGATTGACAACTTCCTGTAGGGATTGTGTTATTTCCATATTTTATTTTTCCGAACACTATTCACATTTTGTCTTTTTCTCGTTTATCATTTTTTCTTGCACAACCTCACTTTTTGTGCTCGGATTTGATTCTGATTTTGCATGCATTCATGATATTTGATTTCCATGATAGTGCTATTTTTACTTTTCTAGAAAAGCATGTTGATTGCTTACTTCTTTCATAAAAGGGCATTAATGCAAACTTTAGTATAATTATTCTTAACTTATGGGGTTTTAGTGTAATTAAATAAAGTAATTATTTTTCATCTTGGGGATCATTTTGCAATTAAATTTGGAAGATATTTTCAAAAAGGACCTTTTTGTAATTTTTGAAAAGTATGACAAGTATCCTACTTTAATTGGTCCACTTGTTGACATTTGTGTGGAAACACTTTAATGCATTGGATGATGACATTTGGAGGGTCGGAATTCACCCACTTGTTGGCCTAGGATTGGTGCACTTGTTGGCTTGGATGGTTGATAAGTGTAGGTGTGGGATTAAGCCTAGGAAGGAGCCATGGATTGGTGACAAGTGTAGGTTCACAATTTAGTCTTACAAATATCTTTGGGCCACTTTGGGATTATGGTTTTAAAGGAGGGTTTTTGTGCAATTTACCATAAATGTGTGTGTTGACCATGGTGTAAGAGCACATAGTGAGTGGATGATTTCTATTTCATCCACTCACATTTAACCACATTATTTCATTCTCTTCCTTACAAGAAAACCCTAACCTCCATGGATGGAGCTTGAAGCCTTAGACATTGACCTTGATCTTTGAGACCCTTTCACTTACTTTAGACCATAAAGTTTGGAATACTTTTTGTTCCCCTCATCTTCCTCTTCAAAACCCTTGAAGGATCTAGCCTAACTCCTAGTTTTGCTTTGGCATCTAGAGATTCAATTCTCTAGTGAGGTATTGATTTATTAGTTTGAAGTATTTTTATGTCATTATTGAGTGTTTTACATGCATGGAAGAGAAAGACTTGTATTTTGCCCTTAAACTGTTTTAACTTGAAATTAATCTTGTCAAATTAAATATAGAATATAAAAATATACTCAATTAGCTTTCATGTAGTTTAGATTTAAAATGAATTAGTTATGAATTTTTGAAGTTGCAAGCTAGTTGTTGGAAATTTGAAGCTTTTCATTTTCGGTCCGGAAATGAATTTTTATATGGAGCTGTGGTACTTCAATTGCCTTGAAATTTTTACTGGAACTTTCTCCAGGGGTTTTACACTACTCAGAATTTTTTCACGATTTTAGAGCATTTCTAATTTTTTTTTAATGTCCGAAACTATCTGTTATCCATGTTTTTATTGCAGCTGGAAAACATATTTTTAGTTGATTTATTTCACTAACCTTTTGACAATGGATCATGGCTTAAATTTTCAGTTTTACACTCTCATATGTTTACTTCCAAAATAAATTAGGTTTGCCCAATTTGGATGTCAAATGAATTTTTCATGAATTTTCAAAATTGGAAGCTACAGGCTGAAAATGTGTTTTCTGGACATAATTTGTTTCAAAGTTGTGGGTCAAAACTGTTTCAATTGGGAAAATATTTTGTTAAACTAAATTGATATTATCAAATTACAGTGTTTAACCTTTCATTAGGCTTTGGATTCATTCAATTTGAGTTAGAATTGAATTTTTTATGAATTTTACAAGTTAAAGGTAGCAAGCTGAAAAATCTATTTTGCGGATCGAAAATTTGGGGCGATTTCATTTCGGTGGTAATTGGGATTTTCATTCCAATTGAGGTAGGGAATGTTTTAGGATTATTTGTGTGTTGTATTGTGTGTTTGTCATGATTATACAACATATATGTATGCCTTGTATCAAATCTAGAAAGTTAGTAATTTTTATTTCTTTGTATAAGATTTAAAATTTATAATGATGTATAACTTTGATTTGAATTGTAACATGTTAGGAAATTATACTTAGATATGTTGGTTAACATATATTAAATTTGGATCATTTGATTAAGAATTACAACTTTTATTTAATATTTATCTTTAGTGAAAGTTTAATTCACATGGTTGTATCGAGCATTAAATCAAGTTGTAATGTGGTATTTAAATAGACCTTGGCATGTTCTCTAACATAGATTAAATTGAGGGCATTTGGAATTGTTTAAAAATCTAGAGGAAATTAATTAATTAGCTTGATTAATTTTGATTTAAGTGTTTTAATCACTTAACTTGTCATTTGATGTTATATATATGATGACCATGACATGTCTTTCAATATATATTAAATTGAGATTATTTGGATTAACTTCGAATTTAGAGAATTTAACTATTTATGTTTAATTAAATTCTACTTTATTACTCCATGGATTTAATTACATTTTGGAAGTTGTTTCTATATTTAAATCATGGATTTTGATTTGATATATGTTCACTTGATTACTTTTGAGCATTGGATAACATAGTTGTTACTTTTGTATTCATAAGAATATGTTTTTCCTTATTGAATATATTGTTGCTATGTGTAAGAAATTGCACACTTTGTATTTGACATCTTACATGCCATAGTAGTTGTGAATTTTGAGCATGTATTGTATAAGTTTCCACAATTTGGATTGTGCTTGGTAAATAATTGATATCTTGTATATACATGTTGATATATATACGTTGTTGCACAATTTGTTGATTTTGGAAACTTGGGGATGTCGTTGTTTGGCTATGGCTAGGACTTGGTTCTAGTACGGGGGATTGTCCCTTTATATAGTCTAGTGCGTACATAGGGACGTTACCCATGGGCTAGTAACCCTAAAGTAACTATGTTGTCGGTCTGATCCGGCGTGACGTTCGAGTATCCACTTTGTTTGATTTCGTATTTCATTTCAAGTTGATAACTAGATGATATCATAACTTGTTGTTCCTTATTTGATTTCCTATTTTGAGTTTAAGATGTAGCTTTGTGAAAGCATGCTTCATGCGTTGTATTGGAAGTTCCATTGTTGGTTAAATTGCATCGATATCATAATTTATGTTTTGATATTCAAATGTAGTTTAGGAATGACCTTATAGATTCATTTTGAACATAGATGTTAGGTGGCATGACTCACACTTGTTGTTTTCGTATTTTGGATTTCAAGTTGAAGACTTTGAAAATCTATATCGTGTTGCCTTGTATAACATGTTTCCATGTTGTTTGAATTGCATGAACAATGTGATTATGATAGAAATGATCTAGGTAGCTTAGGATGCTCCCTGGGTCTCATCTTGACATTGACGTTAGGTGGTATGAGCCTTTTTAACATGTTTCACTATAAGGTGATAAAATTGTAAATTGCTAGGTCAATGCATGTTCATCTCCTACGAGTAGCTTTATGTTACTCACCCCTACGATACTGGGACATATTTCAGGTACAAGACTCAGGATTTGAAGATTCCATTGCTCCTTGGATGGCTTACAATTTCTAAGTTTCTATTTTATGCAAGTGTTAGCATAAGATGCCTCTTTGTAGCCCTATTTGTTTAAACTTGTATTCGTTGATTCGTATATGTAAAGTGTACGTAAGTGCACTCTTTTCAATGTATTTAACATGTATGAGATGAGGCCGAAGGCCAATGACATGTATCTCGTTTTCTATGCACTTTTGTTTTCAAAGTTTATTATGAAAATATTAGAAAATGTTAAGTCATTGCTTCATAACTTTCGCATAGGGTGTTGGAATTTCATATCTTTTCTGCTTGGACTCAGAATTAGACGATTCTTGAGTCTAATTTTGTTCATTTTTCATTGTCCTTCCAATGGTGTGCACGGTGGCACTTTTTTAAGTGAGAAATGACCATTTTGCCTTTAGTTCATCTCTTTTCGGGTTAGGCATTCTTGTTTCATTTGCTTGGCTCATTTGAGTTCCGTGGCTTCATAGAGAGTCATTTTGGGGCCTTAGGGATGACGTACATCTCTTGAGGTCATTTGGCTTCTTTCGCTTCCGCATTTCGTATCCGTTATCGGGTCAACTTCCGGTTCATCACTAATGCACCGGGTTGAGAAATCCGGGTCGTTACACGACATATAATTAGGATTTAAATGTTTTAATTAAACCCATTTTCTTCCTAATGCAGAAATATAAACAAACATCCAATATGTCGTTCAACTGTTTTAGTTGACAGGACATGAAGCCATGTAGGATTTAACTGTTTTAGTTAATCCATTCTGAATGTATGAATAGGTAAGAATTAGCGTTTTGATCTAATCCGTCCCTCTATATGCCACCGTCCCATACCGGTGCATATAATGCAAATGATCCGTAAATGATACAACACCTCATATAATACATCAAATACAATCCATATAATCCATATAGCTGATAAAACAGAATTTAAACAGTTCATCAACCAAAATCCGAAATAACATCCCTGTAAATTGCTAGAACATTACTTAATAGTTTAACAAAGAATCCAAAGCATTTAATCCACATAATTACATAACAGAGTTTTAATATCTCAACAATTAAAATTCAAAACCATAATCCAATTAATTGCAGAATAATGTATAATCTTTCAAAAATTAAAATCCAAAACCATAATCCAACTCAACTCCATTATCCAATTAATTACAAAATAGTGTGAAACATCTCAACAATTAAAACCAATCATTTATTCATGTAATTTGCAGAAAAGAACTAATTTTTCAGCAATTTAAAATTCAGCGCATGCATAGGCCAAACCTGTTAATTAAAAGACCCTACTGTGTATTTAAAGCAAGTCTAAACTCATGCTATAATCCGTTAAATCACTAATTTAAAATTAGGTAATTTAAATCATTTATATCCGTAAATAGCATGCAAAGTTGTTTAATTTCATACTGTGTATTCTACTCACATAACTGTATAAACTATGCATGACAGCTCTTAATAGCACCTGTATGAAATTTTAAATACCCTAGTATACTTCCAGAACAGTTCAAGATACACAAATCGTCCAAACGGTGCACCCGAACAAACCCCGAACACATCAAAACATGGGAGCCTGCTACTAGAACTTGGGAGCAGGCTCTGTAGAGCATAAAGCCGGCTCCATAACTCTTGGAGCCGGCTTAGGAGGGTTGGGAACTGGCTCTGGACTCCCTAGAGCCGGCTCTGAAGATGAGGGAGCCGGTTCCCTCTTCTACAGAGCCAGCTCTCTCCTTCTTTGAGAGCCTTCGGTCCAACTCTGCTTCGCTTTTGACCATCTGCTTCGTCTCCGGCCATTCCAACCTTTCTGTTTATTTTTAAAACTGTTCCTTAGTGTCCTAAGTGTGTCCAATATCATCCCAAACCTTTACTTAACTCAGATTGCATTATCAAGAACCTTAGAACACTCACTGGTTAAACATGCTTAAGAAACAACCACTGAAAACTTGCAAGACTGTAACAGATTTAATTCAACGGATACAGATGATTAATTTAACATATAATAAGCATGTAAGATTCAGTTAAAGATCCATTAAAACCCTAGAGACTATCTAGGTGCACAGAACACAGGCCAACGGGAGAGAGAAAGAAAAGAACTTACCTGAGATTTTGATTCAAAACCTCATCGTCTTCTTTCCAAGCTTTCCGACGACGTCCGTTCACTGTCAACCTCTTACTGCTCAACCTTCCCTCCTCTTAGATCCGTCCTTTAATCCACAGCCGAAACCTTAACGGCAAATCCCTCCGTTTTCCTTACAATCTCTCTTTGTTTTCTCTCTATAATAATGTTCGTGCATAGGGTTCTAAAAACCTTTTTTGAAGACGTACAACAGTATATATATATATAGGTACCAATAAAACCCTAAGCCCAATTCTAATCAGCGATGGAAAACCTAATTAATTCCCAGTTTAGTCGGAGTGAGACATAAAAGACTAGAACCCTATTTTAACATTACAATTAGAAATACTACGTTAATCCAACTAATTCCATATAAAAAGACTAATAAAACATTTAAACAATTAAAACTAATAATTCAATTACAAGAAATAAAATACAATTAAACAAACAAAAATTCAAGTAAAAGAAACAAAACAAGGAATCAATTAATTAAAGTAAACATCCCATTATCAAATAACAATTAATTCCATTTAACACATATGTAAATAACACACTTAATTACACACATAATCAAATAATTAGGTCAATAAAATATAAACATGAAATCATATTAAATACATAATCAATTAAGCAATTTAAAATGCACCAAAAATAATTAATTAAATTTCAATTATATCCTTTTGAAAATTAGGGGTATTACAGTTATTGGGCCATTTAGCTCACCAAAAAGGACTTCCTCAATGCCCGTGTTGTGCTTTAAGGAGGTTGTAATAAGCATCCGTGTCATAATTAATTGATTAAACAACTTATGAAAACATGTATATATATGTATCATATCCAGCCACAAATTACTAATTTTTTTTTTTTTTTTTCATTGATTTGTAGAGGAAACAGAACCCAACACTCTGCAAACGGAACCATCATGGGAGAACGCAATAAATAGGAGAGACCGAAAGATCTGGCCATCATCACGGCAACCGCTCAAAAGTTACAACCACAAGGCGCTCCAACACCCAAAAAACCCTGCACAAGATCAAATCAAGGAAAAAAAGATTAAATCGAGGCGGGGAAAACCAAAACTGACCTAGACCAGAGATCTAGTCGGAGAAAATAACAGATCTGCCCATGTGATCCGAAAACGAACTGAACATAAATAGATCTAGCCGAATAAAACAAAAAAATGGCGGGAAAAAAAAAAAAAAAAAGAACACCCACGGAACACACTTATTGAAACACGCCGAGTTAATTGTAGCCGTAGGACGCGGCCTTCATCTCCCCACTCCCATAGAAGGGAGCAGGGAGGCAGAGTGAAGAAGGTGAAGTGGTTAGAGAGAGAAAGTTAGAGAGAGGTGGGAGAGAAAGTTGGGGCGGCTCAACGAACGTCCACATGTATCACAAATTACAATTGATTGCAGAAAGGATTATCATTTGACCAATGTAGGAATTTTGTCTAGTGTTAGGAATAGCAGACAAAGCTGAAAGTGACTTATTTGTTGTTGGGTAAATTGTATCGACACACTTTGAAGTTTTGGTCAACGTTACTCAAATACCCGTCAATGCCTTTTTTAATAATAACACCTTTTATGGTTTAAAATGTTATATTTGCCCTGATTATTTAATTCAATTTTAATTGACAAAACTACCCTCGTTATTAAGCTTATTTTTTTACCCTAATCTTTAACTATCTCTTCTTTTTTTTCCCCTGTTGTTGTGAGTCAGGGTTGGCCATGACGGTTTTTTTTTTTTTTTTTTTTTTTTTTTTTTTTTTTTTTTTTTCCACTCTAGGGGTGGTGGTGGTTGTAGTGGTGTTTAGGTTATCTGAGTTTTTCAAATTTTTTATTTTTATTTTTTCTATTGTGGTGGTGATTCTGATAGCATCTAGGTGTGTTAGTGGTGTTGTCCTAATGTGGTGGTAATGATGTAGTGGTGGTTTTGGTGGTATTTGGGACATATAAGTATGGATTTGGTCATGACTGTTTTCATTATTATTATTATTATTATTATTATTGTGGTGGTGTGGTTATGGTGGTATACAGTTTTATAGTTATTTTAAAAATAAATAATTTATTTATTTATTTATTTTTATTTTCATACTGTGGTGGTTATTATGATGGTATAAGTATTATTATATATAAGCTATATTTATATGTATATAAGAGAAGAAGAGGTTAGTTTGGTATATTAAATTTAGTTAAGAGGTTAAATTTATAATTTTATGATTTAGATGGAGTTGTTGAAATTTCAAATGGTTAAAGGTAATTTCATATGATTTCAGAAGTCTGGAGGGATGTCAATGCACATTTTTGAAATCTCAAGAGGTGTCAATGCAAAAAAGTTATTAACCATCCGCTGACTAACGTTTATCTTAAGAAGTATCAGTGCAATTTATCTTTTTTATTTGCTAATGATTCTCGAACTAATTCTTAAAAAAAATTCTTTTAACTATCAGAAATTTCATGAGTTGGTTGCATGGTTGAGAGGTTTGTTAGTGTTATAAAGGATAAGAAAAATAATATAAAGTTCAAAATGTGCAAGAGATTATTATTTTTACAACTGACGTGATACCACCATCTTTCATTCACAAAAATATAACATGTGGAGTTTTGAAAACCATATCAAAACTCAAAAGAAAAAATACAACAAGGACATAGTAATTGTTGAGGTTGAATTTCGCCGCGATCTAGTACGATACTGTTTCCTGCAAAATAAGGATGGCAAAGTCAAACACCGGTGTGGTGCCGGCCGTTGACCCTCCGACAATCAAGTTAGTAAGGATTCTCGATAGAGAATTTTAATCGTAATTCGCTTAGTAGGAGTTTTTTTGTGTGTACCTTATTCTCGAGTCGTCTTTGTATTTATAGTCACTTCCATTACTCTTGATAAGGGAATTTTATTGTCCTTAGCCCATGGAGCCTACCTCATGGAAATCCTATCCTTGATAAGATTTGAACTTACCCCATGACAAATCCTATCCTAGATACGATTTGTCATCATTCTTATCTAATAGAATGGTTATCCTTAATAACGAGATACTATCGTCTGAGAGTTGGAGAAATCTGGTGGCCGGTCAATATTTAATTCCCTTTTTCGTTAAGTCAAGATAGGCTAGGGTTATTTTTCCCTATCAGTTGCCCTATTTCTGGGTACGTGGTGGACCAAGGAAATACTTTCTATATTCCATTTGTTTCCTTTTTACTACAGGCCCCTTCCATATTGTAGTAGGACTCCTTTACAAGAACTTCACTGTTACTTGAAAAAGAATTTCTTTCCTATAAATAAATAAATAAATATTTATTTATTTACCTTCCTTTTCTTTTTGGTCTGAAATCCTCCAAACTGGATCCTAACTGTGAGTTTCTTGTGGATCCTTGTAGATACGTAATTGGGTCAAGTTGTCTCTACCGGGTTATCGGTGTAATTCCAAAGTGGTTTCGTTATTTTCGCGATATCCGATACCTCATCATGTTCATGCAGAAAAATAACTTGAATACTGAATCTCAATCCGAGGACTCAACCTCTGAAAGAGTTGAATAACTCGATCCTGACTATGCTGATGAATCTGGTGTTGATTACTCCTCAAGACCAAGGACTGCTTTTTCCAAGCAACCTCCTCGCGAAGGAGAATCCTTAATTAAGGGTGAGAATTTACAGAGTTGTAGAGTTAAATATTCCATTTATTCATCTATTCGTCTTCACAAACCCAAACCAGAAGATAGATGTTCTTCTATTCGTTTGGGTGAGGTATATTTTTTCGAGTCGACTTTTGCTGCGGGCTTGCATTTTTCGATTCATCCATTTGTAGAAGAAATTCTTTCTCATCTGAAGATAGCTCCTTCTCAAATTGCTCCTAATTCATGGAGAATTATTATAGGCTGTTTGATTGTTTGGGGAAAGTGTGGCAATGGCCGTCTAACAGTAAATCAATTCCTGCATTTTTATTATCCCAAGAAGAAAAAAGACAATTTTTGGTACTTCCAGTTTAGATCAAAGAAGACATTCCTCCTTGTTGCAACCCCTGAAAATAATAAAGGTTGGAAGAGTCGTTTCTTTTTTATTTCCGGTGCATACGGGAAATTTCCAACTATTTGGAATAATTCAGATCCAACAGGTAAGATTTATATGTATATAGTTTCCAAATTATTATTATTATTATTATTTATTATTATTATTATTTTTATTTTTATTTTTATTTTATTTTTTGCACCAGAGGGAACAGTACCCGCGGGTACTGTTTATGAATGGGATTTTTTTTTTTTGGACCCGAGGGAACAGTACCCTCGGGTACTGTTCATGAATAGGAAAATAATTTTTTTTTTTTTTTGCCCCCGAAGGAACAGTACCGCGGGTACTGTTCATGAATAGGAAATTTTTTTTTTTTTTTTTTGCACCCGAGGGAACAGTTCATGAACAGTACCGCGGGTACTGTTCATATATATTTTTTAGTGCAACTTATTATTCTTTTTCCTAGAATTTAAGGACAAACCAACCCTCTCCATTCCAGAAGCCGAGCATGTTGGTAATGCCTCTTCTTACCCAATGAAGACCTTTAGCGATCTCATATCTGACGAGGCTTTAGATTTGTATGTACGAGCTCATAGCTTAAAGGAAACCTCCACCCACTTAGAGAAAGGTAAAAAAAACAAAAATACTTATATGTGAACTTACTGATTTTAGTTAATATCTCATTAAGTATTTCCCTTATTACTTTTTATGCAGGCAAGAAGCTCAGTAAAAGGCTCCTAGCCCAAGTCCGGTCAAGTAATCTCCCTTCTACTCCTGCTTCCAAAAAATTACGAAGGGTAGGAGAAGGGAATCATGGTACATCCGCAAGCCCTGGAGTGTTATCAGGTCCTACTCTTGTACCTCTAGGTTTCAGCGGATTTGGTGGGGTTCCTACTAGTTTCGAAAGTTTTGGTTCAGTATCAACCAACCAAGCCTTTTCCCACGGGGAATCGGTTCTCGATGACGCTAATATCGCGAATAACATGTTACATAAAATGGTAGTAAAAGACAACACTGCCAAATTACAGAGTCTGCCAGCATCTGAGCTTTCAAAGAAATTTCTTCATTTAATCAGCCAGGTGAGATTTTACTCTTATTATGTGCATCTCTTTTTTTCGTTTATTTATTTATTTTTAACTGTTCGCCACTATTTATTTATTTATAGGGCACTACGTACTCTGTTGTTATCGCCAAAGAATACGAGAAGCTTTCCCTAGAGATGGCTTCCCTCAAGGCTAAATATGAAGATGTTACTTCTACACTTAAAATAAAAGAAGATGACTTGACTAATGCAAAATTAAACTTTCAAGATGAGAAAGTGAAACTTACCAAAGAATACTCTGATAAGCTGGAATTCGAGAAGCTAGCTGCCGTGGAAAGTTTTAAAAATTCTGATGAATTCAAGGTGCTCATAGGCAAGGCTTGCTGTGATGGAATTGACCGGTTCAAAGCTCTTGTCGGCAAAGATCGTCTAGACATAGACTTTTCTAGGTATGACGTTCTAAGTGAGAGCGAAGAGGAAGATTGAATTCCATAGTATTAGTTATATATATATATATATATATTAGGTTTTTTGATTTCTCAGTATGTTGTTCCTCTAAAACTTTTCAGAATATTTCTGAATTCAGAGAATAATTGCTCTACTTTTGTCTTTCATGGTATTGTTTCATACTTGTTGTTTCCTTATACAGAACTCATTTTACTTTCCCAGGCTTCACTCAGCCCGTCCTTCTTTCGAAGGAACATATTTTTACGAGCTTCACCCAGCTCGTCCCTTTAGTAAGGGAAAGTCACTTATTTCTTTTAATAAAGAAGTGGACTTAATGTGTCACTACTCCTTATGTGACTTATAAAATTCAGTAGAAACACGTGCAATAAATACGAATAACCATTTTATTAAAGACCTATCGAAAATAATAATCGATAGTTGAATATTAGCATCCGTTACACACTGGTCTGCTTTATTGAAGCTAAAAACATTCTATCACTTTTAAAAGTGAGATAATAAAATAAAACACAGCCTGGCATGAGTACCTACTGGTAATATTTCCTCAAATGTTCTGCATTCCACGGGTGGGAAAGCTGGCTCCCACCAAGTGACTCTAACCAGTATGCCCCCGGTCTGTTGTTTTTGGTTACTCGATAAGGGCCCTCCCAATTGGGATCTAACTTTCCTTCCCCCTTTTCCTTAGTAGCCGGGGTAACCTCGCGAAGCACCAGGTTTCCTGGCTCGAACCTCCTTGGCTTGACTCAGGCATTGTAGTACTTGGATATCATCCGCTGGTAAGCCGCAACCTTGACCTGGGCCTGCTCCTTTTTCTCTTCTACCAGGTCTAGGTTTAATCGTAGTTCCACCCCGTTTTGTTGAAGTTCAAAATACTTGGTTTTGAAGGTAGCAACCTTTGTTTCTACCGGGATCACAGCTTCACTTCTAAAAGCTAACCCAAAAGGGGTCTCCCCGGTAGGGGTTCTTACGGTAGTGCGATTGGCCCATAAAACTCCGGGTAGTTGTTCAGGCCACAAGCCCTTGGCCTTTTCTAGGCGCGTCTTAATCATCTTCAATATTGTCCTATTCGTGACTTCAACTTGCCCATTGGCTTGGGGATGGGCAGGAGAGAAGAAATGAACTTTGATCCCAAGTTCATTACAAAAATCGAGGAACTGCTCACTTTCAAACTGCTTTCCATTATCGGTCACAATTACCCTTGGTGCTCCGAACCTGCAGATTATTGTCTTCTAGAAAAACTTTTTTACTTCATTCACTCCAATATGAGCTAATGGCTCAGCTTCTACCCATTTGGTGAAATAATCGATAGCCACAATTACGTATTTAGTTTGTCCCTTCCTTTGGGGTAAGGGGCCGATGAGGTCTGTCCCCCATTGAGTAAAAGGCCATGGCCCTATAAGAGGGGTTAACTTTTCTGCTGGTTGTTTTGGGACATTGGCGAATCTCTGATACTTGTCACATTTCTTCACAAACTCAAGTGCATCTGTCCTCATAGTAGGCCAAAAGTATCCTTGTCGGATAGCTTTATGCGCTAGTGATCTGCCCCCAGCATGATTTCCACAAAGGCCTTCATGTATGTCTTTTAGAATGTAATTTGCCCCATCAATGGAGACACAACGCAAGTAGGGTAGAGAAAATCCCTTCTTGTAGAGAACCCATCAACGAGGGAATATCTTGCCGCACGCATCCTAATCTTTCGTGCTTCCATGCGGTCCTGGGGTAGCTCTTCGTTCTCAATGTACCTGATAATGGATTCTGCCCACTCCATGCCGTGGGCCACCTGGTGTATTTTCTGTGGCCAATCCCAGACTGTGCTAGGCTCATCCAAATATCCCACGGGTATGGCTTTATCTTCCTCTGTGGTTGCCAGTCGAGCCAGGGCGTCTGCCTGCGCATTCTCTTCTCGGGGAATCCGGCGAATAGAAAACTTCTTAAAAAAACCCTTGATATCCTCTATTTTATGTAAATAGGTCTTCATCTTCTCATCATTGGCTTCATATTCCCCCTGGACTTGTCCAGTTATTAGTTGAGAGTTAGTATATGCTACTAGTCGTTCAACTTCCAAAGCTTTCGCTATCCTGAGGCCTGCTAGGAGGGCTTCATACTCTGCCTCATTGTTGGTTGCTTTAAAACCAAACCTAAGTGCATATTTGATGCATTCCCCATTTGGGGAGATAATTACTAGCCCTGCCCCACTTGCACTGGCGTTGACAGACCCATCCACATATAACGTCCAAGTAGATTCAGTTTCTTCCTGCTTATCTGCAGCATGCTCAGGCCCATCTTCTGGTGTGAATTCCGCTATAACATCTGCCAGTACCTGGGCTTTTAAGGCCGTTCGGGGTTTGTATTGGATATCGAACTCTCCAAGTTCTACCGACCACTTCATGAGTCGCCCTGAAGTATCAGGTTTGCGGAGAACCTGCCTAAGTGGTTGGTCCGTCAATACTATTATTGTATGAGCTTGAAAGTAAGGCCTGAGTTTCCTCGCGGAGATAACTAGAGCAATTGCCAACTTTTCTATCCTTGGGTACCTTTCTTCCGCCCCCCTGAATGCACGGCTAATATAATATACCGGTTTCTGGTTTCCATCCTCTTCGCCGACCAAGGCTGAGCTTACTGCCGACGGAGAAACCACCAAGTACAAATACAATTGTTCTCTTTGCATCGCCCGCAATAATAATGGTGGTGAAGTGAGATACTCCTTTAGCTCTGTAAAAGCTTGCTCGCACTCAGGGGTCCATGAAAAAGCTTTCTTGAGCACACGGAAAAAAGGCAAACACCTATCGGTCGCCCTGGAAATTAACCTGTTCAGAGCTGCGATCCTTCTTGTCAATCTTTGAAGTTCCTTGGTCGATGCTGGAGACTGCATGTTGAGAATCGCCTGGACCTTCTCAGGGTTAGCTTCTATCCCTCTTCTACTTACCATGTAACCGAGGAATTTCCCAAAAGAGACTCCGAAGGCACATTTACTTGGGTTGAGTTTCATCTGGTGTTTCCTGAGGACTTGGAACGTTTCCTGTAGATCAACCAGATGGTCTTGAGCTTTCAAGCTTTTTACGAGTATGTCATCCACATACACTTCCATATTCCTTCCGATTTGGTCCTTAAACATCAGGTTTACTAGCCGCTGATATGTTGCACCAGCATTTTTTAGCCCAAAAGGCATCACCTTATAGCAATATAAACCTCTGTCCGTGATGAAAAAGGTTTTATCTCTGTCTGGTGTGTGCATTGAGATTTGGTTATACCCTGAGTATGCATCCATAAAACTGAGCAGCTCATGGCCATCTGTCCCTTCTACCAACATATCAATTCTTGGCAGAGAGAAACTGTCTTTGGGGCACGCCTTATTTAAATCGATAAAGTTTATGCACAACCTCCATTTTCCATTGGCCTTTTTTACCAAAACAACATTGGCCAACCAGTCGGGATAATGAACCTCTTGGATGAAATCAGCTTTCATAAGCTTATTCACCTCTTTTGATATAGCCATGTTCCTTTCCGCGGCAAATGTTCTTCGCTTTTGCCTGATAGGTTTGAATGTAGGATCTGTGTTTAATCGATGCTCAATCGTAGTTAGATTAATACCGGGCATGTCTTCATGTGACCAAGCGAATACATCTTGATTCTGTCTGAGGAACTGTATAAGAATATTTGTGAAATCTGAGGGGAGCATAGACCATATCTTCACCTTTTTTGTTATATCAGTGTCATTCAAGCATATCTCCACCAAGTCCTCGATTGGCTTAGCCCAGTCTTGCTCCTTCCCTTCAACTTCATCGACAATCAAAGCCTCCTGCTGTCTCTTTTCTTTGAAAGAGGCAACATAGCATTCTCTGGCAATGGACTGATCTCCTCTTAGTTCGCCCACGCCATGCTCGGTAAGGAAGCGCATTAATAGGTGATAAGTCAAAGTGATAGCCTTCATCGAATTTAAGGTCGCTCTTCCTAGGATGACATTATAAGCAGATGGACAATCCACCACCAGGAAGTCGACCATGACAGTGACTTGTTTTGGGCTGGTTCTTGCAGTGACAGGAAGGATGACTGCTCATAGAGGATAGACCTTGTCTCCCGTGAATCCCACCAATGGTGATCTAGTAGGTCTGAGTTTCTCCTTACCAATTTTCATCTTGCTGAATGCATCAAGAAAAATGATATCAGCTGAACTTCCATCATCTACCAAGATTCACCGAGTATTATAGTTAGCGATCATCATGGTGACGACAAGAGGGTCGTCATGAGGTTGCTGCACATCCTTCATGTCTTCATCTGAGAATGTAATAACTGGATCACCTAAACGAGGCATCTTTCGATGTTGAATCTGTACTCCTACTTTACACACCTCAGATGAGCTTCGCATTCTCCTGGCATAGGCCTTACGGGCTGAGCTTGATTTTCCACTTCTTGCACACCCCCCGGCTATGACCCTGATCTCTCCTATTGGTTGTTGATCATGAGGGTGGTTGTCTCAGCCTGCTCTTAGTGGGTTAATGTCGGTTCTGTCATTCCCCACAATAAACTTTCGTATGTGCCTTCGGATCAGAGTCTCAATTTGATCTTTAAGGTTGAAGCAATCCTCTGTAGCGTGCCCATGGTCTTTATGTAACCTGCAATACTTATCACGAGGTCTCCTTGCTGGATCTGACTTCAACTTCAGTGGCCACTTCAGATATGGTTCATCCTGGATCTGCAGGAAAACTTGATCTATCGGCATATTTAAAGGAGTGTAATTTGTATACCTCTCCGCGTTCTTATAGCGAGATGCCCTTTCATTCTGGTTGACCATGGGTTTCTTATACTTGGTTTCCTTTTCATCTCTGATCGTCAGGGCCGGCCTTTTCTTGTCTGACTTCTTATCCTCCCCTTCTTTTCCCTTTCTCGCAATCATTGCATCTTTAGCATTCATATGTCTTTTAGCTCGAACCAATAACTCGGCCATATTGGTAGGAGGTTCCTCTGATAAAAAGAAGAGAAATCTTGAGATTTGAAGTCCTCCCATGAAGGCGGCTAGGGCCACCTTGTCATCCGCTTCCTCCACCTGTAACATCTCCGTGTTAAAACGACTAATGTAATCTCGCAGTGACTCTCCCTTCTGTTGCTTCACAGTAAGGAGGTGGGTAGCCGGCCTTCTATGCCTCTGGCCAGCAATGAAATGGCTCACAAAGCCCTTACTCAATTCTTCAAAGGTTTCGATGGTTCCTGGCTTTAGTTTGTTGAACCATACCCGTGCTGATCCTTTAAGAGTCGTTGGGAAAGCCCTGCACATGATCTCATCCGGCATCGCGTGTAAGTGCATAAACGCCTGAGAAGTCTCCAAGTGGTCGAGGGGATCTTTAGTTCCGTCTAAACTCTCAATTGTGGGCATTCTAAATTTGCTTGGCAAAGGGCATTTCATAACCGAGGGGCTGAATGGTAAATTGGTCTTCTGCACCAAACCATCTATGGCTGCAATGCCTTTTCCCTTCATGGCCTGCATCACACCCTCCATCTTTGCCTTGAGATCCTGCATCTCTAGGTCAACGTGGGAAATTTCCTCGGTCTTTTCAATGACAGTCGTGTCTTCATGGGGTCGGGAACTCCGTGGAAAAAAGGGGTGGATCACCTTTCTATGTCGGTTTCCCACCTGGCTTTGTTCAACTTCGGTCTCATGTCGGGGAGGATGAGTATCCTGCTCTTCCAGATTCCTATTACCCCTGTTTGGATTCGAGAGGTCTTGGCGTAACAAGCCCTGTTGAACCGGTGGAACAAGGTGTTGTAGGAGTGCTGCATTTTGTTGGATCAACTGGTCCATACCCTGATTCAGAGTTTGGACCTGCAGTTCCAACGCTGCAAATCGTGTCTAGTCATTTGGGACGTCTAGATTTTCACCCGACTCTTCCCTTTGACAAGATCTTTGCGACGGTGTTCCTTCGGTAACCATACCGGACCGCAAACGTCTATACCCAACGAGTAATAAATCGATTCAAGGGAATCGCTGTTCCCACAGACGGCGCCAACTGTTGAGGTTGAATTTCGCCGCGGTCTAGTACGACACCGTTTCCTGCAAAATAAGGATGGCAAAGTCAAACACCGGTGTGGTGCCAGCCGTTGACCCTCCGACGATCAAGTTAGTAAGGATTCTCGATAGAGAATTTTAATCGTAATTCGCTTAGTAGGAGTTTTTTTGTGTGTACCTTATTCCCGAATCGTCTTTGTATTTATAGTCACTTCCCTTATTCTTGATAAGGGAATTTCATCGTCCTTAGCCCATGGAGCCTACCTCGTGGAAATCCTATCCTTGATAAGATTTGAACTTACCCAATGACAAATCCTATCCTAGATACGATTTGTCATCATTCTTATCTAATAGAATGGTTATCCTTAATAACGAGATATTATCGTCTGAGAGTTGGAGAAATCTGGTGGCCGGTCAATATTTAATTCCCTTTTTCGTTAAGTCAAGATAGGCTAGGGTTATTTTTCCCTATCAGTAATTATGTTCATTAATCTGCATTGTAAAGGAGGGCATAGAGATTAGATGTTAGGATTATCTTGTTACCTATAGTAGCATATACTAAGGGTGCACAAAAAAATCGTGGAACCAAATTGAACCAGACCCGTGCTCCGATTCTGATTCTAAAATTTATTTCAACTACAACTTTCGTAGGCAAGTTTGAATTCAAAAAGGTAATTTTGTGAAATGTGTGTGTGAAATATTTACCAAATCCAGAAAAGAAAAAAAAGAAGGAAATAATTAATTTGAAAGAGGAAAATAATTCGTGGTTATGATTAAATAATTAAGAAAGGTAGTCTCTTTAAGGAAGTTGTAGTTGAAATAAATTGATGAACAAGGCCCGTAGACAAGTAGTGATGTACTAAATAGGGTGCAGGTAGGTAATAAATGGAATTAAATTCCACTGACATTTTTATTAGCTTAGTTATACTAGTATACTGTAATTTTTAGGGAGATGGGAATCCAATGTTGTACTACATCTGTGCGTGAAGGAGAAGATCAGGTCTTTATTTAATTTTTAACTCATCAAACTTTTTTTGAAATCGCTAAAAATCTTTTACTCTCTGTAATGCAATAAGCTGAGTCATAGTGTAATAAATTCGTACTGTGCATGTACTGCTTGCGTAGTTTTGCCTCTGGGGTTAGTTTAATGAAAAAAGCTTCACTTTTGACCAAAACCTGTAAGGGATTGGGCCCTTGATAGGCCTAGGTTCTTTTCTGGTCCTAACCCTTTTGGGCCTTTTCTGGGGTTTTTTTCAGCCCTGATTTCCTTGATGTGAGTTTAGCCTTTGGGCTTTTGCTGTTTTCCTGGGGAATGCCCACATTGCGTCTTTTCAGGTCTTCTATTTGGATTGGGATCCACAATTTTTCAGATTTTGCAAGGCTCAATCTTTGAGTTTAGTTTAGTCACTTTATTATAGTGTTGGCCCAAAATACAATTAATTAGATATTAAAAAAAAACTTCATTTCATAAGAAAAAAAAATGTATTTAATACTCTGAAAACTATTTTGGAAATAATGAAACAAATATTCCACTATTGTTTTTGAGTTTCTCTCCGCCACTTTAGCCTAAATTCATGTCACACATATTTTAGTCAATCAAGTTCATGAACTATATAAATTTCATACAAAATTGTATATTGTTAGTTGGTGCGCGCTTGAAATACCAATGATGCCCTTTGATTCACCAAAAAAAAATCTCCAAAGATGCCATTAAATTCTAATTTAAATTATGAAAAAAATTAAGGTTTGCTTGATTTGTAACTATAAAAACCGTTCTTAAGAATTCAAATAAAATAAAACAGTTTTCATAGAATAATAAAAGACAATTATCTGAAAACAGATTTTTTTATAATTGAGCTTTCAAAAACTGAACTAAGCCGAAGTTTTTGTACAGTTTTCTATTTTTTATTTACTGATAATATAAAACTGTTACGAGAGTTACAAACCAAGTAAGGCATAAGGCCTTATTGAAAATAAAAAATTGCAAAAAAAAAAATTCTATTTGGTTCAGTTTTTTAAAAACTCATTTATAAAAATGCTATTTTCAAATAACTGTCTTTTATTGTTATTATGTAAAAACTATTTTCTGTTCTCAATTTTTGAGAATTGTTTTTAGAATTACAAATCAATTGTACCTTTACTATCTTAGCTTGTTCAAATTAAGCACGAAGTTAGATTATTTAGTATCTATTACTTTGGCATCCCCACGTGGGCTCAGTTACACCTTTGTTTGCTGAGAAACTCATTACCCTTGAAAAAGAGAATAGGGAAAATTATATTAATCTTCCTTAGCGTTTTCATTCCGTGATTTATTAACAAAAATTTGTAAAATAGTAATTGTCATTTTCTTATATAAAAAAATAATAGAGTAAATTATATTAATCTTCTTCCAATCACTTTTGATCAAGAATTTAGGAAAAATTAAAATTATTAAATGTAACTTTTTTTAATAAATAATATTATATACGTAGTATATCAAAGAAACTTCCAATCCCGCGTCATATTGGCTCATGCAGACTAGTCCGCACGCACCACATCGACCCCTTCCTTTTGCACAGTAGAAAAAGTTTGTAAAGTAAAAGAAAAAAAAAAATCTCATTAATTTGGGTTTTTGAAATCCAACTTCAATTAATCAAATCACTGGAGGAAAGAACACGCCACACAAAGATCCGATCCAATCGTTTTAGTCGGTTTCTGATCATCAACTCCGATTCATCTTCTTCAAATCTGATTTTGTTCATCTGTTTAGAGCATTAATTTCCACCAAAAGGGGGTTTTGAATTTAACCATCCGTTCATCAAATTGCGGAGTAGCGATCACGCTACACAAAGATTCGATCGAATCTCTTTATTCGATTTCTGATCATCTACTCCGATTCATCTCTCTTCGTCAATCTGATTTTGTTCATCTTTTTGAGGAGTTTAGAGAGAAAGAGATGGAGAAAGTGATGAACATCTTGAAGCCCAAAGCGAACCCACAGCAGCAACTCAGAGACTGGCAGCGTCGTCTCCGCCAGGAGTGCCGCAACATCGAACGCCAAATCCGAGGCAAATTTCCCTCAAATGCTTTTTCTCTTACATTTTTACCCTATCTTTATACACACACACACACACAAATCAAAAAGTATCGCAACTGCATTGTTTTTATGTTATAGATCCTGATCTTCTTCTTTTTTTTTTTTTTTATATAATTTTTTATATGGTTTTTAAAATTCAGATATACAGAGAGAGGAGAAGAGTGTACAGAAAGCAATTAGAGAGGCTGCCAAGAGAAATGACATGGGCTCTGCCAAGGTTCTTATGCTATTCACCCATTCATCACCATTACATTAGTTTTTTTTTTTGGTTAATATCATATGTATTATAATTTAGAACTATAAAGATATGGTGAAATGCTGTAGTTATGTTACAAAGCTAACCAACTATGTGATATCTTTAGTTAGTATGTCATAGGCTTTCCCTAAATCTATAAATACATATGACTAGATCTTTATTCTTCACTCTAGACATTTCCATTAGTCTTCTCAATTAGTAAAATACTTTTAATGTTAACCTCTTGTACATTGATTCAAATCGAATACAACTTTTCTGGGTTCACTTTTGAGTCATAATCTAATAAAGGTTTGTAAAAATAATTATTAAAAGAAAAACGAAAATATAACTGGAAACACATACCAAACCACATTCTTGTCCATGTTTTCGACATTCATGAAAACAAGAATATTTAATGCAAAAATAATCAAGTTTACCCTATGGGTGTATAGAATAAAAATCCAGTGGTTTATTAACTTGGAGAAGCGTAACAGAAAACTCAAACTAAATCTTGATTTGGAGAGGTCTAAGTGAACTTCGTCTTGAAATCGTAATTGTGATTTATTCCTTCAGTAGATTTGCTTCTTCTTGATTTTCTTATGACTATATCACACGGCCTGTGATACTAAATTTGGGGGGTTCTTTCAGCTTGTGACATGCAGGTAGTATACAACCAATAAATAATTAAATATTATTTTCAAACTTCTGTTTTTTGTAGGTTTTATTTAACATTTTTCTTGTAAAATTTCTTTCAGGCACTTGCCAAGGAAATTGTGAGATCTAGACAGACTGTGAACCGTCTATATGAAAACAAGGCACAACTAAATTCAATATCAATGCACCTTGGGGAGAGTGTTGGTATGATACTTTGCAAATCTAAATTTTTTTACTCTTTTTTCCAAATCTAAACTTTTTGTTTACTTATGTGTGTGCACATCTCATCACCAATCTAAAGCATCTTTTGAATAAGTGTTCCATGTGTTTACCATCTTGTAGTGTACTATTTGGTACTGAGACAATGCATTCACCTGCTGCCCATCGATAAAGCAATTAATTATCTTTTATATTTAGTATTATAGCAATTGTATAAAGGCAACAAAATTGGTGTAAGCATGGTAAGAAAATTCGGTTTGTTGCCTTGTTTGATCAAGTTGAGGTAGGAAATAGCCACCCATACTACATAACTGGGACCAACTGATCATTCTACATCAATGGGTTGGGGGGGGCAACTTTGAACTATGAACTATGTAATTAAAGTTAGAAAACTTTATATGTCAATTGTAAAAATTCTTAAATTTGAGCTTTTAAAAATATAGTTAAAAGAGTCGAAGTTGTAAATTTACTAAATTTCAAGGAGACACAGACTAAAATTATTTTCAAATTCTCTATTTTGGGTCAATATACT
This sequence comes from Cornus florida, assembly GCF_030987335.1. Lineage (NCBI taxonomy): Eukaryota > Viridiplantae > Streptophyta > Magnoliopsida > Cornales > Cornaceae > Cornus > Cornus florida. Next base: position 16,816,105 of record NW_026775578.1, on the reverse strand, counting down.
AGTGTTTTGAAAAAAATTGGGGGGCCAATTGAAAATTTTAATGAATTTTAGGGGCAATACCTACAAAGTAATTAATATTTAGGGGGTATAATGAAATTTTAAAGAAAGTTTTTGGGGGCCATGGCCCCTGCTGGTCCACCCCTAGCTCCACCCCTGCTTGGGTGCTAATATATAATGGATTCTCCGTAGACTAGATAATGTCTATGATGCGTCGTCTTTATTAATTAAAATTGGAAGCATTATTAAAGGGACCACAGTCATTTTCAAATTGATCTGTCTAGTTGCCACTGCTATTCCTTGTCTAACATATCTGGTCATATCCAGTTTTTTCTACTTCACTCAAAAATATACTGTATGCATGATTGTTTCTAAGATTAACGAAAGGCTTTTTATTCTCCTTCAAAAATCATTTTTATAGACAATTCTATGTGTCCAGAAATCTGCAGTTGCATTGTTGGAAAGATATCCAGACATCTAGTGCTTCGCCTAATTTAAATGTGATTAGTTTCTTTCAACCTAAAGGAGTTTGATCTAAGTTCACCTAAAGCAAATGAAACAATCAGGACTCTAGTTAGATTGGCTTGGGTCATTTAATAGTAAATCGCTAAATAGAAAAGTTAAGGACTTAGATTGTAGTGTTAAATGTTTTCTTGGTGTAAATTCTTATGCAACCCTTATAATCAAATTTCTTCAAAGTTTAAAACTGTTCAAAATCATGAGAGAGAGAGAGAGACATATATTTCTTGTATTTCAACACACAACCTAATAAGCCTATGTAGGCTTATATAAAGGGTACAAGTCTTACTTAATAACACAAGGGCCCTATCAACTATATGTAATAACATATTGACCTAACACACACACACACACACACACACACACACACACACACATATATATATATAAACATTCTTACACTGCCCCTCAAGCTGGAGAATATATACCAAATAATCCCAGCTTGGAACAGATAGTTCTTAACCGGTTATGACCCAATGCTTTGGTAAACATATCAGCTAATTGATCTTCAGACTTCACGAATGGAGGAGAGATGTTCCCACATAATATTTTTTCTCAAATGAAATGACAATCAACTTTAATATGTTTGGTCCTCTCATGAAACACATGATTTGATGCAATGTGAACTGCTGCTTGATTATCACAGAACAATGGAGTAGGAGCTTCAACTGTCAACTCAAGTTCTTTTAGAAAATGTTGTATCCATGTCAACTCACTAGTGGTATGGGCCATTGCTCTATACTTAGCTTCAGCACTAGATCGAGCTACCACTGTTTGCTTTTTACTTCGCCATGTAACAAGATTTTCTCCTACAAATGTGCAGTAGCCTGTAGTAGATCTCCTATCTGAAGGAGAACCAGCCCAGTCGGCATCTGTAAAACCTTCCACCCTGAGATGACCATTTGATTTATATAGTAACCCAAAACTTGGAGCTTGCTTGAGATATCGGATAATCCGAAGAACAGCAATCCAATGTGGCATTCTAGGGGCTCCCATGAACTGACTTACAACACTAATTGCATATGAAATATCAGGTCGAGTGATAGTGAGATAAATTAATTTCCCAACAAGGCAATGAAATCTGCTCGGGTCATAAAATAGATCACCTTCATCAGACACAAGTTTTGTATTTGAATCCATAGGAGCATCAATCGGACGACCACCCAACATACCTGTTTCTTCTAATAAGTCCAACACATATTTTCATTGGGATAAACTTATATCCGTCTTGGATCTAGCAACTTCAATACTCTAGAAATACCTAAGTTTACCCAAGTCTTTAGTGTGAAATTGATGTTGCAGAAACAACTTCAACTTAGCAAAGCCTTCAGAATCATCACCTGTGATCACAATATCATCTACATACACCACAAGAAATATGAAGCCAGCTTTAGTGCGCTGGTGAAATACCGAATGGTCGGTCCGACATCCGTTAAGATCAAATTTTAATGCCGCCTCAGAGAATTTTCCAAACCAAGCCCGTGGAGATTGTTTCAATCCATACAGGATCTTTTTAAGGTGACAAACAGCGTGAAGATACTCCCCCTGAGCAACAAACCCAGGTGGTTGCTCCATATAAACCTCTTCTGCTAAGTCACCATGCAAAAAGGCATTTTTCTAACTGAAACAATGGCCAATGTCTATTAGCAGTAAGAGAAATCAAAACACGAATAGAAGAAATCTTAGCAACGGGGGCAAACGTCTCATCATAGTCAATACCATAAGTCTGAGTATAACCTTTGGCAACAAGACGTGCTTTTAAACGCTCAACGGACCCATCTGGAAGATACTTCACAGTATATCCCCAGCGACAACCAACAGGTTTGGCACCTGGAGGTAATGGAACAAGATTCCACGTGCCATTCTGATGTAAAGCATCCATTTCATCTTGCATGGCTTTCCTCCAGCCCAAATCAGACAAAGCATCTTGCACAGTCTTAGGAACAAATGTAGTAGATAACTGAGAGGAAAAACATGAGAAGGATGGCGATAAGGATAGACACTGGAGCATCCGATCATATGACTGGATGTTCTTCTCTCCTATCTGGTTTTAATTCTGTATCTCCTTCTCAAAGTGTTACTCTTGCCAATGGTTCATCCAAGGTTTCAGGTTTGGGGACAACTCAACTTAGTGATTCCTTGTCTCTCTCGTCTGTTTTATATGTTCCTCGGTTTCCCTTTAATTTAATGTCTATCAGTAAGCTTACTAAATCTCTTCAGTGCTCTGATACCATGTTCAAAATCATGAGAGAGAGAGAGAGAGAGAGAGAGAGAGACATATATTTCTTGTATTTCAACACACAACCTAATAAGCCTATGTAGGCTTATATAAAGGGTACTAGTCTTACTTATAACACAAGGGCCCTATCAACTATATGTAATAACATAATGACCCAACATATATATATATATATATATATATATATATATAAACATTCTAACAAAAACTAAAAAGAGGACATAAATATTCTAACTCCTATTTCTTGGGTTTGATGGTCAGCTGATATCTGCATCCATGGTAAAGTCATGAGTTCCATGCTAGTTTTTTGTTTTTGATTTTTGATTTTTGTTTTTGTTTTTGGCAGAAGTTCAAATAAACACGAACACCTGCACAAATGCCCTTTCCAGGGCTCAACCTCCCTTATACCAGTTTTCCTAATTTAATTTTGTTCACATGTTTTGTGAAGATGTAGAGAAATGAGTATAGCAGGTTTATCTTGGGCCTATTTGCTAACGGCAAGTAATTCCTACTTCTGCTTTGTCCAAAAGCAAAATCATGATTTTATTTTCTTGAAGCTGAAATAGAAAGTAAAATCAGGTTAACTAGGAAAAAAAGAGAGAGTAAAATCAGGTTTAATAATGCTCACTGTTTTAAGAAATTTGGAAACAAAACACAGAAACTGCGTGTAATAAATTGTGTTTTAGCTTTTGTTTCTTGAATTGGGAATAATACTTAAAACTTCTAAGTTGCAATTAGAGTCTTAAAATACTTGCATTCTATTTGTTAGAAATTGGAATTTCACTAAATAAACCTTATAAAAATAGGTTGAAATTGCTAACAAATACCTCATTATTCAATTACACGAACATCTCGGAGCACCAGTGACATTTATGAAAGCGGTATTTCCAACTTTTCTTTTATGGTTGTACTGAGAGTCTGAGACCAAAGTAGAAACTAAGGGCTCCTAATCCAATTCACATCCCAATTAATAGAACAGAGAACTGGGGGTTATTTTTTATTTTATTTTCATTAAGCAACTGGGGGTTATTTCACGAATAACAAAAATTAATTCCAAGATTCATATTCATGTCATGTATCCTATTCGCAGTAGCTACATAAAAGAATGGAATATATATATATATATATATACACACAACATCAAACATTGGCCTTTGTGTCAGCACCAGGCCTACAATTCCTGTACAGAAAACTTCATTAACGAAAGAAGGGGATTGTAAGAACATAAATAAGGGGAAGACTAATTGAACAAACCACAAGCTACCCAAGCTTCTAAGTTCTAACAATCTTTCTATCAAACAGCTGATGCGCATCGTCCATTTGTCCGACTCTGAGCTTCCTATACATGCCCATCAGTTGTAGTCTTGTAGATGATGTTCAAATTCCATCTGCAAAACATGAGTATGAACATATCTGCAGATTTCAGATTCTGCCATCATAGCACAAGCCCTTACAATCAAAGTGAAAGTAAACCCATTAGTCCCAACCCCAATTTCTCATCCAAAGATAAACCCGGAGACTCTCTTCATACTCTCCATCCATGTTCAAAATAAGAAGCCTTGAAGAACAACCATGAAACATGAAGGGCTCGCGCTATGATTTTTCAAGCCTCCAGTGGTGTGTTGGTCGCTGGTGGTTGAGAGCAATAGTGAGATGAATACGAGTAGAGAGAAGAATGAGTCCGGACATTGCAAGAATGGAGATGGAGAGAGAGTGATGTTGTTGCCAAATCATTAGTGGTCGTGTCCTTCGAAGTCGTCTGTCGCCAGTGGGTTCAAGGGATGAGATAGAGTAGTGAGCCAAGGGAGAAGACTTATTAAACAACAGGGCAATTTATGTAATTTGGCATGAACAGTGTCCCGTATGGTAACAATGCAGACAATACTTGTCAGAAGTATGGAAAGCATCAAAATGTCACTTTCACTTTCTTCATTAAAAGTAATTCTGATTTCTAAAAAGAGAAAACATCATTATTTTTATTGAACATTTTACTCTTTTTTATTTTTAATTTTTTTATTTTATTCTTTTTTTTTTTATAGAGTTGACAGCAATAAGCAGGAATTACTTCCTGTTAGTAAATGGGCCCTTCATTTTTACATTCATATGATAATAATTGCACAAGAATGAGTCACTGATTTGAATTTTCAATGGCGTGTATGATACTATGATGTGATGGTTATGATTTCAACCATGTAATGTGATAAGTAATGTTTGCAGTTTTAACCATTTGAACTAATTAATGAGAAGCAAGTGATCAATATTCTTACTGTTTGCCGTCTATTTTATCCATTTATTCAACTTTTTAGATTGGGTGTTTGGTTAAACCGCTTGAAATCATTGAAGATTTACTCTTTTTGAACTTACATGAGCTCTTTTATTATTAAAATCTTTGGTTGATTTTGCAGCAATTGCCCGTACAGTGGGTCATATATCCAAGAGTGCTGAAGTAATGAAGCTCGTTAATAACCTCATGAAAGCTCCAGAAGTGGCTGCCACTATGCAAGAATTCAACAAAGAAATGACAAAGGTATCTTTATTTATTTATTTTGAGTTTTTTTAAGGGAAACGATACTCTGGCTTCACTCTTGCATTGTACTTGTTTTTGTACACAATTGTTCTTAAAAAGTATTATCACACTGCACATTTATTCCAAAAAATACTCTTATTTTTACTTTTGAGGGTAATTTTGTCATTGGAGTGCAAGATGGAGTGGAATTTAGCTAGAAAAGAATCTTTATGTCCATTGTTAAGAGTTCAATAAGAGAATCTGCATAATCATGGTGAGAGTATGAAACACAATAATCTAGGCAAAAGTTGAGCTATGGGAAAACCCAGCAGTATTCGATACTTAAATCCGATTAAAAAATGGTGTGTAAATTATGTTAGGGGATACGAGTACAAAGCACAGTTAGGAGTGACTTTCTTTATTAACTTCTGAGCATGAAAATAATTTGAGTCTTGTGTCTAATATTTAGGCAGGGGTAATTGAGGAGATTGTAAATGATGCTGTTGACTCTGCATTGGATTCAGAGGATATTGAAGAGGAGACTGAAGAAGAAATTGAGAAGGTCTTGACTGCACTAGCTGGTGAGACTGCTGCTCAGCTTCCGGAAGCAGCCAGGAAGGAGAAATTAAAGCAACCTGCCCGGGCATCAGAAGATGTGGAGGTATGAGCAACCCATCTGCCATTGAATGTGTGTCCATTTTGGCTTCTCACAGTTTTGATTCTCTTGGAGGAAGCTACATATCATATATTATTTATAAATTTTGTAGGAAGAAGCTATAGCCGAAGGTGCTGATGATGAGGAAGAATTAGAAGAAATAAGGGCCCGCCTTGCCAAAGTTAGGTCATAATTTGAGCCTCTTTTAACATCTTCCCATGGCATCAAATGGAAAAGGTGACTACATTTACATGCACAAGGCCTCTTGTTCATTTTGAGATTGTAGCAGGTAATGCCTAATTTACCTGTTAAGAAGCGCCTGAAGGATATAAATCTGTATTATACAAATGTCTCCTTTATTTTGAATGTATTAAGTCGATTGTTATCTATGCAAATACAGTGCGTCGTTTATTGGTCCACTCTTTAATTATTCCTACGATATGAATTACCCTTTACATATTGAACATCCCTTTTCTTTTTTCCTATTAACCGAAGCAGGAATTAGCTGGTCCATAAAATCCATTTAGGAGATGAAATTTTCTTTTAAAGGTGACACTGTGACTTAATTGTGTGCTTTGAACCACCTGACCTACTTGTCATGTATTTGGTTGATAGTGAGTCCAAGCATATGATGCTTTGCTTATACATACCTTCCACGACCATTTGATGATTGGCACGAGCGTAAATTTCAGTTCAGTAACTTCTTGTTTACATTTCCTTTTTGTGTCTGTTTTACATATATTTATGTGTGGCCACACAACTCACAAGTGAATTTTAGCTGTCTGGGAATTTTTTTTTTTTTTTTTTATTATTATTATTATGATTTCCTTGGAAGAGAATCTCTTGGTTCTTTATTCTCATCTCATTTTTTGAATCATGGAGCTCTATCATCCAGGCATGTTGATTTCACCAACAAATCATTAGTATGACCTTACTACTAACAATTCTTAACTAGGTTTACTGTTGTCTTCCTTTGTGCCTAGTACATTCCAAGCTGTGTTTCTCTCTCTCTACAGGGAAACAAAAAATGTTAAAAGGAGTAATATTATCCTTCACCTATACAAAAAAAAAAAAAAAAAACTATACCTTGATTGGATGGATTATGAATCAATTTTTGGTTCGGTAGGAATAAAAGATCGTTTTGTGCTATACCATACATTCCATTCACGATGTGGTATTTCCTCATCTTAGGTAGAAGGTGGACGATTTAAGTCCTTGCAGGGACAATGAGTTTCTTTCTAGGATAAAAAAAAATAATAATAAATAATAATAAGATTAAAATGTTAACTTCATTCACCACTGAATCATGAAAAAAAGAAATTAAAAAAAAGCTTAATAATAATAATCTCTATTACAATTATTACTAAGAACTTTAGCACTTAAAAATCAGCTTTTAAAATTTTTCATTTGATTAAACATCATCTTACTCGTGGCTAGATGTGGATGTGTGATTTTTAAAACTGAAAAGGAGTTGATTAGCCTAATTTATGCTTTAAGATTTCTTAGAATTTGGACTTTTTGAGAAAGGAAAATAATATAATTCCTTTCGAAGTTTTGAAAGGAGAGAGAGATTTTTATTTATCAATAATTATGAGTACTTAGCAAACACTAATGCTACGTTTGGTGTGCAAGAATGGAATGCAAGTGGGAATGGAATTGAATGGTCATTCTCATTCTATTGTTTGGTTGTAAATATGAAATGTGTAGAAATGGAATGATAATAACCCTTCTAATGTTTGGTTAGACCTTCTAATTGAATTCTTCAAAATATCCTCTTAATAACAAATAAATTAAATTAAATTAACAAAATGATATTCTCTAATAATTTTTTAAAAATAAATGGTGGCAGTGACGGTAGTGGATGGTAGAAAGGCAGTAGTGTAGGTGGTGGTGTTGAAAGGCGGCAGTGGTGGCAATGCCATAAACACCTGCCCAGAAATACTGTAGGACGAAACGGGCAGGGAGCCGGGCCTAGCTCAGACTTGCGACGAAAGGCTGGAGCTGCGGTTTTTGAGCAAGTTTTTGGCCAGTTTCAGAAAAAGAAGAAAGGGCGGATTCTCAAAAGAAATAGACCCCATCCGTAGAGCAGGAACCACCAGGCACATCGGGATCTTCCTCAGCTTCGCCGACATCATCTACAACAAGTACATTTTCGATCGCAAGCTCTACAACTAGTCGTACCCAATCTCTCTCACCATGTTCCACGTGGGTTTTTGCTCTAGCATAACCCTCATCTGTTTTCGCATCTTATCTCTTGTCGAACCCATATCACGTGCCTCTCCTCGATCGTACCCTTTCATAAAGGCTGCCGCTGCAACTCTCAGGCGACCGCAAGCCGCAAAACATAAAGTGAAGACTACATAGTGCACACAGTAGAAATAGAAGCACCAACCAAAATGGGTCTTTGCCTCCACCGATCAACATCTTGCTTGGAAATATCTCTCTCTTGCCGTTTCAAACCTTAGCACGTTCAATGGAAAGAGCAGCCCAAAGTCTTCATCAAGAGCGCAGTCGAGACCGCCGTTTCAGTCTTTCCTTAGTTCTGTAGCTGGTCTTGGAATTCTGAATCTAAAAGCTCAGCGAGCAAGGTCCTCGATCCGAGGATTGCTCTGTTGCTTTCTCCCCTCCGTCTCGTCTTCCAATCTCCGATTGCCGGTAGATATCCGATCTCCTAAGTCCTAACGAAACTGTACGACAAACACAGTTAGGGCAGGGGTATATTTGAGATTACAAATTTTTCCCAATCCATATGGGTCACATGTTCCAACTTGGCGTTAAATATGGGATGACTAACTAACGAAATTTGAGTTTTTGCAACAAACTAAATGGGGTTAAGGGCATCTCTAATGGACTCTACGAATTCAGACTTTCTGAATTTGTTACATCATCATTTTCTCATAGCCACATCAGCAGCATTTTTCATAGTCACGTCAGCATTTTAGAATATCCAAATTTTAGTTATCGTATGTACTCCAATGATTCATTTTTGCTCTCCAAAAATATTATTATTTTAATATTTTTAAAATTTAAAATAAAATTTATTTTTTAACTTTTTCCTAACGACCAATATGTATGAGATCTTGATTAATATCATTTGATTTATTAATTTATAGTGAAAACAAAAACATTTTTTTTAAATAAAAAAATCATATTTGAACTAAACAATGAAAAATTTCTAATATCATTTGAAATAAACAATGAAAGGTTTTTTTTTTTAAATAAATAAATATGTATATAATTATTTTTTAAAAAAAAATATTTCAAAAAATAAGTTTTGTGCCAATATAAACGTTAAAGCACTGTTTTGGCCAAACAGTGCCTAAAACAGCTATATGTCAGTAGGAATATTTTAAAAAGTAATTTTTTTTAAAAAAAACACTTTTATATACATATATATATATATTAACTTTTTTTGTCCAAAAAAGCCTTTAAGGCACTATTTGTGTCAACTAAACAGTGCCTTAACGGCTCTTTGGTTCAATTATTTTGAGGAAAAAAAAAAAGACCAAAATCAGCCAAAAAACTAATTATTATTATTATTATTTTTCAGCCAAACATGCCTTACCAAACAGTGTTCTGGCCTAAAAAACTGTTTGGGCCAGAATTAAAAAAGAAAAAGAAAATTGATGCGGGCCCGCATGTTAGGCCCACAATTCGCCAAACAACTCTTGGTTTTTGGAGACTTGGATCAAGATTGTCTTAATGGGACTCACAATTTAAAGAGTCCATTAGAGTAGCCCAGTCTTCAAATTCAGCCCGATATCGCCGAAAGTATCACTATTGGACTTGCTCTTAGAGTCAGGAAGTTTTCTTGAAAAAGAAAAGAAAGTTCAGGGGGTGGAGTTTGACGGACTTAACCCTATTTTTTAGGAAGAGATTTGGGCTTCGAAGCTCCGTTTGAATGGCCATACAAAGCTGGCCCAAATAGGCCTTTAATAATAGAAGAATGATTTAAACTTGAATTTCATGTTTGTTTTATTATACATTTACATTTTCTTGGAAATGTAATTATACATTTACATTCCACTTGCAAATGAACCAGTGTGCTTTAGAAAAATAAAGAATAAAAAAAGAAACACTCATGCTTTTGGTGTGTCAACTTTAGAGGAGAGTGGAAAAAAGAAAACAATAAAAACAAAAAAACTTTTGACAAAAGCATATGTATGGGGGGTAAAGCAAATTAAAGACGCGTTTTTTTGCATCACAAAATCCTAACACCGACTTCTCTGAAGTTAACTATCTAATAAATCTGGCCGTCCCATTTGTTGCATCAAAAGACGTAGACTTCTTTCTCTAACCGTTTTTGTCTAGACTCGAAACGGAAATTGGATCTTTTTCTGGCACGTGTATCACACTTGCATATAGGATTTAGCTAATCATGGACCGTTGGATTGCATCTCATACAAATAAAATAAAATAAAATCTGACGGTTTTCAGATGGCCACTAAAGCAATTTAGAAATAAGCATGAGACAATTCCAACAATATTGACTAAGTTATGTGAATTTTAATTAATTAGGCAATGAGTTGATTATTTACTAAAGGTAAAATAAAGAATTTAACAATTTTAGCAGGCTCACTTAATTTTGTCTCACCTTACAAACCATGAAAATTAGCGGAGGTCTTTTGAATTATGACTCCAATTTTCATACCATTTTAAAATACTTCACTTGATTCCCATGGTGAGTTAAATTGTTAAACAATTCAAATTTATTTACATAGAAACATCGATAAATAGAAGCATCGATAAATTTGTTTACATAGAAACATCGATAAATTTATTTGCAGAATAATATTTTTATATAACTTTCCCTCAAATTCATGTGACAGTAGTGTTCATTTTAGACTATATATATATATATATCTCTCTCTCTCTCTCAAGATACAATTAATATACAGTAGTTGCTTGGTTACAACTGTTTTAAGGTACTAATGCCTTGCACGCCTTCTTTTCTGTTGTCTTAAGACTTTCTAGTGACAATGCTTTGAAGTAACATCACCACCAACTTAGGACCTAAACCCACAAGCTTAAAAACTTCAAATTAGTTGCGTTTGGAGTACAAATCAGTATTTTGAATTTAAAATTGAAACAAATTTAGTTATAAATTTTAACTAATTTTTTTTTTTGTTTTTAAATTCAAATCAACAATTTAATACTTCCAAACCTGACAAAAAATTAACTTGTTTCTTATAAAACCGTGAAACGACACCATTTAGAATGGTGGGGTAATTTGCCTCTTTCACATTTGATTTTTATTTTATTTTTTATTTTTTTTTGTAACTTTTATTTCCATTTAAATAAAGTAGGCCATAATGGGTATTTTTCATTTGTATTAACGGTTATGTAGAATTTGATTGATTTGAACAACTTTGATACTTTTAGTATAACTTGTCTTCTATTTTTGAAACTTAACTTTTTATTTAAAAAGAGGAAAAGATTTCAAATCTTTGATAATGCCACATATATACATTTATAATTATATATTGATGATAAAGACACTAATTTCTACTGAAACAAACTGATGAATGCACGATTATTCTGATTATTCTGCATCCAGTGGTTAATTCATGAAATTAATGTGTTGAAACTGGCATGGTGTCTAATAGCTGGACAGAGAGCACAGTGTGAGGTGTCAAATTTTGTCAATTGAGAGCATTATTTAGCATAATAAGTTGATATATACATATATATATATATATAATAAAATAAAACGCTACATAATAAATAAAAAAGGTCGATGGCTTAACGGTGTTTTACTTTCTAAAGGAAGGTTACTGTTAGCAAAGTTGTTTCTTTATTTTTCTTCAAATCCAACTAATTCTTCTTATTTTATACATAATTAGTAAGTCGTTAACTGAGAATTTTTCCATAGATAAAACGAGGTAAAATGCTCATTTTTTTAATAAATGGTTCAAATTATTTTTTGGATGACTGTTCTATACTAAATAAAAAAAAAAAAAAAATCATTTTGAAACCATCTCTGTATTAACATAGAGATGGAAAGAGTACAATGTTGCTTCTAGACTTCAAATGATTTAGCTTTAACTATTTTAAGATCCCAACTATTAATTGCTGTAATTAAGCCCTTTAACTTCAAAAAGTGATTGCTAAAAAAAAAAAAAAAAAAACCAAACTTTAAAAACTGCTCACAGCTAACTAAATGGTTTTGACCATTAAATAATTCTATGTGTTTTGTTTTATAAAATTATGTAGCTTTGGTTAGATGGAAAATGAAAGTAAAAAAATAAATAAATAAATAAATAAATTTTGTATGCTGTTTTTGATTAGTATGATTTTTTTTTTTTTCAAAGAAAATTGTAAAAAAAATAATATTTTATTATTTCAAGTAGTTGAATTCGTGTCTCAATATTTGTAAATAATCATGACAAGAAATAAAGAGCTCATAAGATAAATAATCATGACAAGAAATAAAGAGCTCATAAGAAATTTCATGAGGAAGACCTCATAGTAACATTACTCTTTTATATATAGATATCAAGAAAACAAAATTTTAATGTCTTTTATAGAAAAAAATTGTGAGAAAGTTAGGTGGTTACAAAGAAATATATACTTTCCCACAAAGATTTCCTTTTCCATGTTATCCAAATTATTAAAATGTCTAAAAAAATTCCATTTATTTTCCTTCCATGCTATTTACAACATTGTTAAGTAATTCTTTATAAAATAGTATGCTTTATTAGATGGTTTTAGAACTAAAATGGTATCAACTTAAATGAAAAAGAAAGCAAATGGAGATATTTTAAATGTGAAAATAAAGCTAAAACAATTATGTGGATACGGAAGGCTCAAGTATTTTCCTTCTGACTTAACCTCTTTTTAAAAAAAAAAAAAAAAAAGGTAACGTCTAATAATTTTGTAATGATCATATTCTAGTTTTTCAGAAAAAAAATTCCACAAATTGCAAAATATGACCGTTAAATAATACCTTCCTTTCTTTCTCCGCTACTCTCTCTCCAGGCACATTTCTCACTCCAACTCCCTGTGCCTCACAAATTACAACCCAAGTGGGTTCAATCAAAACACTATATATATATATATAGCTATATATCTATATCCCACCACCACAAATAGTGTCCCACAACAATGGCACCAACTTTCTCTCACCTCTTTCTCTCTCTTCTTTTCGTTCTTCTCAGCACTCCACCTCTGTTTTCCTCCGCAACTAGTACTGAAAATGATCTTTTCTTATCTTCAAATCTAAATTTCCCAAAAATAGAGGCAAAAAAGCTCATCAGAGAGCTCAACTTGTTCCCAAAGGAGGATTCGAACACCGGTGTGAGAGACTCTTCTTGGATTAGTAGTGCAACGGAGATAGTCGAAAAGCGGTTTGAATTCCCATATCTTGGTGATTCAGGGGCCACTGTTCAAGACTTGGGTCACCATGCTGGTTACTATCGACTTCCACACACTAAAGATGCAAGGTATATATATATATATATATATATATATATATACTCAAAATTGTACTATGTAATATATAATTATATATGTGTGTGGATTATGATTCAGATTTTTGCATAAATTGTGTGACCATGGTCAATGAAATGGTTCCACGCCATTTAATGGGATATATATACGCGCGCGCGCACAATCAAATGAAGTATTTTTTAGTATCTCTATTTTTAGGGAAGGGACTAATTTTGCTTGCCCAAGTTCATGTCCATTTAGTGCTTCACTTTTATTGATTACGAGGTAGTTTATATTTATGCATAAAGAAAATTGCTGAATTATTTCCTAAAAAATATATATATTTTTGCAGGATGTTCTATTTTTTCTTTGAATCGCGAAACAGCAAGAGTGACCCTGTTGTTATATGGTTGACTGGAGGACCAGGGTGTAGCAGCGAATTAGCAATGTTCTATGAAAATGGTCCTTTCCATATAGCAAACAACTTGTCTCTTGCATGGAATGACTTTGGCTGGGACAAGGTACCTTTTTTTCCTTCACATTTTTACAAAACTTGTATTAGATCAATGCAAAGATGAACCCTCTTTCTCTCTCTCTCTCTCTCTCATAAATTGCAATCATATATATATATATATATATATATATATATTTGGCAATGTTTATAGCTTATTGCCAACAGAAACTTCTAAAAAATTAAAATGTAGATCAATGGTTAAGTAGTCTTCTGAGGCGAAATGTAAACTCGGACGTTAAAAACACCTGAATTTAAAAAAAAAAAGCGTGGGGTGATTGTTCTCCAACAAAATTTGATGAAGTAGAATCAAGAATCCAAGAAAGTTTATTGCCATATTTTGTGCGAATTCTATACTAACATATTCATAAAATGAATGAAATAGAAATGTGAATGTTGAGATAGATGTGATCATGCCTGACAAGACAAAAAATGATGGCATATCCTGTACCGAAGGCCAACGGCACAAATATATTTGCAGTAGTTTTCACTTTGGTAGAAATTAGGACCAGGTGATGATTTAGGGTCCCAAGGTTAAATTAAGGGGCAAAAATCTAAACAGTGCATTAGTTTTAACTTATAACATGGGCTTCAAAAGAGAAATAAAGGATAGAAAATCTCACACTATTGCAACATCCGTGTAGTGGAGTCACTAGGACAAATTCATGTCTTGCAGCACTGATCTCATCTTCCTCAAAAAAGAGGTCGAATTTCAGTGTATTTTCGAGCCATATGAATCTTGTTTTTTTTATCATGATGCAATATCAATATGAACAAAACTCAAAACCATGAATGAATTCAGAAACATCTGCACAAAATATGCTTTACTTAGTCTTGATCAATCACTGTCTGTATGCTATTCTCAGAACTGCAATTCAAGTAGTGAATCTTACATTTATAGTCAGATGACATTTATCACATGTCGTAATCTGGCAGATATCAAACCTTATATATGTCGATCAGCCCACTGGAACCGGTTTCAGTTACAGTTCAGATGAGGATGATATTCGTCACAATGAACAGGGTGTTAGCGATGATCTCTACGACTTCTTGCAGGTTAGTTTGCAGATTACTAGTCCCTTTCTATCAAATAATACTTCACCTTACTTCCTCATTCATTCTAATATACAGTTATGTTCTCATACTACTCTTTCAAACTTCATGATAGCATGATATATCATTATAGAATGCCTAGGAGTTGTTAAGATTGGAAATGGAACTAAGAATTTACTCACTCTCTCCCTATAATGTTAGGCATTTTTCAAGCAGCATCCTCAGTATGCAAATAATGACTTTTACATTACTGGAGAATCATATGCTGGGCACTACATTCCTGCTTTTGCAGCTCGGGTTCACCAGGGAAACAAAGGAAAAGAAGGAATACACATAAACCTCAAGGTATACAACTAATATTATCTGACTTGCTTAAAGTACGTTGGTTCATCTAAATTAATCAATTTTGGGAATGGTTGAACAGGGATTTGCTATTGGTAATGGGCTCACTGATCCTGCAATTCAATACAAAGCATACACAGATTATGCTTTGGACATGAAACTAATTAAACAATCTGATTACAACCTCATAAGCAAGTCGATTCCACCATGTGAACAGGCAATAAAACTTTGTGGTAATTCTTCTCATTCCGAGATTTGCCTGTTCCTTTTCATTAAATACATTTTTTATGTTGTTTAATTGTCATAGTCTCATAGAAGGCTTTATGGTTCTTGGTAATGTGCAATGAATCTTTCACTTATACTCCATAATGACAGGCACTGATGGTGAAGACTCTTGCATTGCTGCATATCTTGTTTGCAATAACATATTCAATAGTATCATGAAGGTTGCAAGTGGTACAAATGTAAGAAAGCTCAGAAAAATCCATTGTTTTTGTTTTCTATGAGAGAGTGGAATGTTAGAAGAAACATATATATGTTTTCAACTTACATTCGAAATTGTCTTCATCTGTAATCCACAGTACTACGATGTCAGAAAGAAATGCGAGGGGGACTTGTGCTATGACTTCTCAAACATGGAGAACTTCCTGAAACAGCAATCAGTTAAGAATGCTCTTGGTGTTGGGGACATAGACTTTGTTTCGTGTAGTTCGACAGTATACGGGGCTATGCTGATGGACTGGATGAGGAATCTTGAAGTAGGAATTCCTGCACTTCTTGAAGATGGAATCAAACTACTTGTATATGCAGGGGAGTATGATCTCATCTGCAACTGGCTCGGTAAACTTCTCTAATTCAATTGAAAGACTCATATTCTTAGTTTGAATGATCTGCACTGATCCTCAAACAGAAATATCTTTTCAGGGAACAGTGTCATTGGGCATGTCTATAATCATTGTGTGTTTCTATAATGGCAGGGAATTCAAGGTGGGTTCATGCCATGGAATGGTCTGGCCAGAAGAACTTTGTAGCAGCTCCCACTGTTTCATTTGTAGTTGATAAAGCAGAAGCGGGGCAATTAAAAAGCCATGGGCCTCTCACTTTCCTCAAGGTATCTCTCTCGCTCTCTCGCTCTCTCTCTCTCTCACACACACACACACAGGTAGGCAGCTGCAAATTCTAATTTGACAACCTTGGCTGTGCACAATGACAAACAGGTCCATGATGCTGGTCACATGGTTCCAATGGATCAACCAAAAGCTTCACTAGAAATGCTGAAGAGGTGGACACAAGGCAAACTTGCTCAGAGTGAGACAGAAGATCGGCTTGCTCCCATGTGATTTCCCCAAACTCACCAGTTTCCTTTTCATGATCAACATTGTCTTTCACATTTGCTTTGAAATATGGCCTCCCAGAAGAAATGTTCACAGTTGCTTTTAAAAATAGGCCCGATCATAGTGTGTTTGTGATTGTTACCCAACAAGCCATTTCATAAACTTTGTTTTGCACCGCAGATAAGTTTTGTATGTGATAATAAATGAAGTCAGTCATATGATTATACCTTGCCAACCCACACATTGCAGTCTTCAATTCTCTTTTAAATTTTATCAACTGAATAACTTCTAGTATATATATCAACTATAACCAACAAAAACTTGGCAAAATGAAGCCTTCTTATACTTTTCGCCATCCCATTCTAAATTCTGAGATGCAGCAGCATTCAAACATAAACAAATTGTTCTTGGTTATCTCTGTAAGACAATAAAATCAAATCATAACTCTGCTTTGGAACCCAAGCGATTGATATATACAATCATGAAGAAGACCAGTTAGGAACCAGATTTTGCCCCACGCAACACCGGACATAAACTAGATTGCACACGAACAAGTATAACTGAGACGATTCAGTTAGGAACCAGTTCCAGTTCTTGATCCATACAACTCTCTCAAGGTCTCGATTGCTGGACGAAAACCAGACCGGATAGGAACAACTGAGATGGCCCGCAGATGCTGGGCATTTCCATTTTTCGGTTTCGACAGTGTCACTCTCAACATCTCTCCCTCCAGAACTTTATCCAAATTCACAGCTACATAAAAGGTTCTCGAATCAAACAGAGAGAATCAAAGGAGGGATGAATGACTATCAATTAATTGAAAATAAAGTTTTTACTATTATAAGATCTCTAACAGAAGAGGTTGATTAGACATTCCAAATAAATAAAAATATAAATCATTTTCAACCTAGTGATAGTTGTTCTCTTAAAAATCAATCAAATACCATGAACAGCTCAAGTCATTAGACCCGTTTTCAATATGCTAGTGAGATTTAGAAGCAAAGCTGCACATATAAGAATGTCCTCTTTGGTGGTCACAATTCACTAGGCAATTTATTTGATATATGAGAGTGGAATTCATTTTTTTTCAGGGAAATCAAGCTCGAATGAAATCCCAACAGTTCCGTTTGGTTGATGGGAAAATTTCAGGAATAATTCGTTTGGAATGGAACCCAGCAAAACAAAAACCTTAATTTCACTGGACCTAGTAAAAGAGCTTGTAACAAACTACTATAAGTTGGAAAACTGAATAAATCATGATAAGAAATCTTGAACTTGTTTCCTAACGCACCACAAGTTGCATTTTCATTAAGAAAAAACTTTAGGACTGAATCAGAGAAGTAAGTAGGTACAGTACCAGCAAAAGGATGAATCTTGGCAAAGTCAAAGAACTCATCAGCAGAGCAACCAAACAGAACCCTAGCAACCCTGTCAAAGCATATCACCACAAACACCTTTGTATCCGTAGCAATAGACATCTGAAAACGAAAACAAAAACAAAAAAATCAACCAACCCAATGAAAACATCATGAAATCAGAGGCCCCAATTCTTCTACGAGAAACTCAATTTCTGAATAAACAAACAGTGACCAATGGAAACCCAGGAATCCCAATAAAAGGGAAGAAACTACTACTTACGAGGACACGAAAGAGGCGTTTGGAAGAGGATGAACCAGACTTGAAGGCATTGTTGAAATTGCAGTATCTGCAGAGAGAAGAAGAAGTGCTGTTGTTTTCGGGGAGGGTCCTCTCGCAAATGGAGCACACTCTATAACAGAAGTTGGTGTGATCTATGGCTACCACCGTGCATGCTAACGTTGTTGGCTTATCATCTTCCATGATATGGGTTTTGATTTTTTGAACAATCTGAAATGATATGCCGATATGGGTTTTGATTTTTTGAACAATTTGAAATGTAGATTGTGTAGTTTGCAGTTGCACAGAGAGAGAGAGAGAGAGAGGGCAAGTACAGAGTTGAGAACGAGAATAGATACGGAGGCGAAGGCTGAAATGATTTGCCC